>NC_085015.1:19308962-19628962 GCF_963854185.1 Sardina pilchardus
TGTTGTGTGTGTGTGTGGGGAGGGGTGTGTGTGTTGTGAGTGTGTGTGTGTGTGTGTGTGCTATGCATGTGTGTGTGTGTGGGGTGGGGTGTGTGTGTGTTGTGAGTGTGTTTGTGTGTGTGTGTGTGTGTGTGTGTGTGTGTGTGCGTGTCTGTGTGTGTGTGCTATGCATGTGTGTGTGTGTGTGTGAGGAGGGAGGTTTGCATTGTGTGTGTGTGTGGGGAGGGGTGTGTGTGTGTTGTGAGTGTGTGTGTGTGTGTCTATGTGTCTGTGTTATGCATGTTTCTGTATGTGTGTGTGTGTGTGTGTGTGTACTTGTGTGTGTGTGTGTGTTACGTATGTGTCTGTGCATGTGTGTGTGCATGCATCACGGTAGTAACTCAGCCTCAGTTTTTGACGGATGTCTCCGTCCGACGCCTGACGGTAATTTGCGGCTCCCAGGAGGCCCCGACCCGGAGGATGCTCCCCGCCGCGCGCTTGGCCGACGCGCACACCACCAACGTCGCCTCGGAGGCTCCGCGCGCGCGCGCCCGACAATTTACGACGTTTATTAGCGCGCGTCGCAAACAAACCCCCCCCCCCCCCCTAGACTGCGCCGTGCTGCGCCGCATTAACGTCGCGACGCCGCTCGTGGACGGCCTCAGACGAACCCGTCTGGTTATAAATCATTAAACAGGAGGGGGGCTGTGCGCTGGGGAAGAGGAGGAGGAGGAGGAGGAGGAGAAGGAGGAGGTGGGGAGCATTCGGGGTAAATGATGGTGGTGGATATGGAGGTGGTGGTGGTGTGGGGCTAATCAATGGCAGGGGAAGCCCGGGAGAACGCCATGTTCCCCCTGCACGTTCCCCATCACCTCAGCTGGGAAGCATTAAACCGGGCTACCCTGCCAACCCACCCAATCCTTCTTCATCCTTTGAATGAAAGCACAAAGTTGTGCTCTCCTCTGCTTCTGCATGTGTGTGTGTGTGTGTGTGTGTGTGTGTGCTATATGAGCTATATATATGCATATAATATACACATACATATATATGTGTGTGTGTGTGTGTGTGTATGTTTGTGCTTAGCCACACTGTTATGGCTAATTACATGTGTCTGCTTGGTGCGTGTGTGTGTGCTGTGTGCTTGTGTGTGTGGTGTTTGTATTCATAACGAACATGAAGTTTGTTTTATGGACTTCATGGCTTATGACCACCAACATTTATGTAAGCGCGTGCGAGTGTACAGGTCTACTCAACTTTGAGTGCATTAACGGTATTTGACTGGCCAGGCACTTATTAATGTGCATGCATAACACAGAATAACACAGAATGCTGTGTGCGTGTGTGTGTGTGTGTGCATGTGTGTGTGTGTGTGTGTGTGTGTGTGTGTGGTTAGTGTGAGAGGCAGGCTGACTCAGTGTGGAAACTCTGAATGTTCTTGCGCCACTGTGCGAAGCTGCAAGCCATTAGACATTACAGCATAGGAGCCTAAAAAAAGCCCAGTTAACTACAGAGGGCCAGTCTGTGTGAGAGAAACATCTGCCATTCAAGTGCACACACATACATACACACACACACACACACACACACACACACACACACACACAGACTCTTTCTCTTTTCCTCTCCATCTCCCACTCTTTCCCTTAACCCCTCTACCTCACTACCGTTGCATTTTCAAAAATAAAATCAGAAGTATTTTCCATCTTTGTTGCAAATAAATAAATAAATCGCCGAAAAAACACTGGCACTCAATAGATTCCATATACCTCCAGAGTAGCAGCACAGCACAACTGCATGTGAAGACAAGTTGCTTTTATTCCTTTCATCTTCTGGGAGGATCGAACGGGATCAAGTTTTGTGAGCTGCAGGTAGACCCTATGCAAATCCTTTTGTGAGCTAACCTGTTTTTGTTTTTGACTCTGTACTCATAGAGAGAGAGAGAGAGAGAGAGAGAGAGAATGTGTGTGTGTTTGTGTGTGTGTGTGTGTGTGTGTGTGTGTGTGTGTGTGCCCCTTCACACATGTGATGCTTTGACAGGGCGTGGCACTTGAATCGATTCCTCTGCTCCAGGGAATCACCCTCACAAATCTCCCAACTCGCTGGGAGGGAAATCTCATTTGAAGTTTTCCTGGTAACATCGTTAAGCAATTTCACATTGACTCACCCTCAAATGAGCACCGTATGGGAACCAACTGCAGCTATGATGGGACAGACGCCAAGGGATGTCAGCTAGGACAAACAACAATATTGACTTACAACAGTTTAAAACCTGACTCTGACGCTTTTAATCCGCCTTTAAACCCCACGTCCTCGCGGCGCGCTTGAAACAAGCCGTACGAGTACGAGCTTTACGAGTTTTACCCCAAAGGACCTCCTGTGCCCCAAGGCCTCTCTGCCGACGGGGCGACGCGTATAAACACCTTTTACATTTTCCGTACAACACGGCGAAGTAGCTATAAGTAGCACGTCACGCTCTGTGCGTCTCCTCCAGGCTCCATTCCGAGACCTTATACTTTCTAAAAGTATACAGACTTATGGCTCCCGGTTCCAGCCGGGACTACAAATTACCGCGGCCGGCCGCGGGGATGGATGGCAAACATCTGCGTGGCTCCCTCCGAGCCGTAACTCAGAAGTGGGCTCATGTTTTCCATACGGATTCATGAAAGGGGGGGAACGTCCGTCCAATCACCGCAAAGATATGCAAGCCGGTCCGGGGGCAGTCCTGCCTACACCGCTCCGAGGATTTACTTAACCTATCTATTCAACTCACCGCGTGCTGACACACCGAGGTCTGCACATTATAAAGCCCCCGTTTCAAGCTATTTATGAACCCCAGGTCCTTGGGAGTGCTTTTTTTTTACTGCGTGTTGAAGGGCCTTGTCGGGTCTGAATCTCAGTCAATCTGTGCAGTGTGTGTGCTATAATCCCTCCACACACCTTACCCTAGACTGTGGGACTGTGGGAGTGTGTGGCATGCTAAGGTGATTTAGGAGGATCCCCCACACACACACACCCGCACTGGCAAAAGTCTGTGCTGTCTACTGAAAGTGGGCCAGTGGTGTGTGTGTGTGTGTGTGTGTGTGTGTGTTTGGGGGGAGGGGTCAGTGCGGCCCTTTGAGACTGCAAAGGGGAATCTCAGGAGTGTGTGTGACCACACCCCATGAGCCCACGTACGTCTCTCTCGGACTTACACCTTCTCCTGACCACCAACCCAACCCCCCCTCCGCCTACCCGCCTACCCGCCTGCCCGCCTACCCGCGCCCATGAGGAGCATCGTGCCCAGCTACTCTAAGGTGGCACGTGCCAGTCCACCCCTCTTCGGTGGAACACATGGCTTAAGCATGGAGCCGTGGAGCCATTAGCTGCCCTCATGCCATGCTGTCTACACAGAGAGAGAGAAATGCCCTCTCTGAGGGGCAGTGCCACCCCAGCCCCTCCCCAGGATGAAAGTCTGACCATCTTTCTACGCTTCGCTTATGGGACACCCGCCCAGCCACACCCTTCACACAGCAGAGGATTCCGTACCCACTCCACACAAACCTCCACTCACACAGGACACAAATACTCGCAGGCACGCACGTACACACACACACACACACACACATGCACACACACACACACGCAAATACGCACAGACAAGCGCTTAAATATATCACACTGTCTTTGACATCTTCTTACTGAGACAACTGACAGTACTGACAGTAACAGACAGAGCTGGCCAATGAAATCCCATCACAGTTTTCACACCCGTAACATTAAATGATGCATTTCTCTCACCCTCACTCTCTTTCTCTCTCTCACACACATACACACACACACACACACACACACACACACATATGCACTGACCTGGTAAATCATGACTTTGAAGTTCCTCCTCTTGAGCAGCTCGGCCTCGTTGCTCTCCAGCCTCTTGATCTGTCCGGCCTGCTTCTCCAGGTTGCTGCGCACCGTCTTGACGTTGACGCTCACCTTGCGCACCTTCTCCAGCATCTTGTTGACCGAGTTGGCCGTGGTGGTGTGGCTCTTGGACAGCTTGGTCAGCTCGCCCTGGATGCCCGAGACCGAGCGCTCCATGTCCTGCTGCCGCGCCTCCAGCCCGGCCTGGGTCTGCTGGATCTGGTCCACGGCGCCGATGATCTTGTCCAGCAGGGTCAGCACCATCACGCCGTTCACCTGCGCGTCGGCGCCCTTCTCGCCCTCGGCGGCGTCCTTGTCCTCGCTGACCGCCTCGGCGGCGGCCACGGCCGAGATGGCGGCGGCGATGGCGGCGTCCTCCTCGTCGGAGGGCGCCAGGTTGACCTCGTCGTCCGAGATCTCGGTGAGCGACTTGCTCAGCGGCTCGGGCAGCCCCAGCTGCAGGTTGGAGTCCTCAATCAGCTCCATGGCAAAGCTCAGCGGAGAGAGGAGAGGAGACAGGCAGAGCACCACGCGCGCACACAAACACACAAGAGCAGAGAGGGGGAGAGCGAGCGAGTGGGGGAAAGAAGCGGTAATAAAAGAAAAGAAAAATAAAATAAAAAAAACAAGGCACAAACTTTTTTTTTTTCTTCTAGAACTTTCCGGGCCACTTCACGTTTGCCCCCCTCTCTGTTACACTTACTGCGTCCAACTTCACTTAGCTTCACTTCACAGCCCTACCTCTGCCTATCCCTGTGCTCTTCTCTACTCGCTCCCTCTGTCAGACACACCACGCCACACGCGCGCACTCACTCTCTCTCTCTCTCTCTCCCTCTCTCTCTCTCTCGTTCTCTCCCGCTCCCTCTCTCTCTCTGCGTGTTTCGCTCTGGAGGCTGGCCAGTGGAGTGGATTGGATGCAGATAAATCTGAGAGCTCTGTGTTGCATGAGCGCTGGGACTCAAATGCCACACTTCCCTGCCAAACCCTCCTGTCAAATCACCAGCTCTCCCTGCCTCTTTTCCTTTTTTTTCCACATCTTTTCCCTTTTCCAGCCCCCCCTCCATCCCTCCCTCCGTCCCTCCCTCCCTCTCTCTCTCTCTCTCTCGCTCTCTCTCTCTCTCCCCGTCCCTGCTACACCACTCATAGCGTCTCTCCCCTCCCCTCCTGATGTGAGAGCAAGTGTGTGAATGTGTGTGTGTGTGTGTGTGCGTGTGTGTGTGTATTACTCCACCCAGTGGTGTGGCAATGGGCAGTGCAATGGCCCTGCCCCGTCATAGGATGGTTGGAATAGTTGGAGCAGAACTGCAACTCTAACAGAGGTAGAGAAAGAGAGACACAGAGAAAAAGAGAGGGAGAGAGAGAGAGAGGGAGAGAGAGAGAGAGGTTCACATGCAGGCACAGGCACAGACAGCAGTGGAATGTGTAGTCAGAGCTCCAGGCTCTCTCTCTCTCTCTCTCTCTCTCTCTCTCTCTCTCTTATTTTTTATTTTAATAAATCCCACAGGGTTTTCCTCTCCCCACTTTTTCCATGGAGCCCTCCTCGGGAGGCGGCCCCGGCACACAAGGGTTGAGATATGTAAACTGGGAATGTTGACAGTAAAGGATGGGACTGGGTGTTGCCATGGCGATGTGTGTGCTTGTTTGGGGCCGACGTGGTCACCCATGCAGGGAGGATGATGACCACGCAGAGTGCAATTCCACATATTGGTTAACCAATTCCAGTATGATAAGTCTACTGGTGGAGTTGCCGGGAGTTCCGTGATGATGTGTTGTAAATCAGATTGTGAAACGTTGCTGGGGTGTTAGGAGTGATACCAGAGTTCATCATGTGGTAATGATTCTTTATGCTCTGTCTACTGTGCACAGCCTTTTTCAATAAAAAAAGTGCTAAACTTTTCTGAAAGTTACCAAACTCAGCAAACCCAATATGTTATAAATTTACATAATATTGAAAGATGTCAGATTATTTTTTTTTCTATTTATTCCACCTGGGACATTTCAAAACTTTAGAATCTCTGTCAAAGACATAAAAAAATCCTCCTCAGTGCCATTCTTTTGAAGCGGAACAATCAAAGATCCTACTGTTGTTTACTAACTGCTCGGCGCTTCAACCCTCTCTGGTACCATTTAAAAACTCCCAGATCTCGGGGCGATGCTGGTAAAGGCTGCAGGCCTGGGCTTGGCAGGTGGCAGTTTTCGTGACAGCGACTTCGTGACACAATTAAAAAATCTCTCCGCAGAAGATAATTAGGCTTTCAACGTCACTCGAAAACAATCTCAGTAACAGGTGATACCTACAGTTTGACATACCAAAGGTCGACCTCTGTTCCACCTAATTTGGCTTTTATGGAGGTTTTAGGCTCCCCCTGTGGTTCCTTTTAACATCAATTCATTACAGAGTCAGTGTCACATTCTAGGCGGTCATGTCTGGCTGGCCTGCCACCCACCACTGTAAGGCAAGTTAACGTGTGTTATAACAGGTCATATGCAACAAGGCCTACCAAAGCAAAGCCTGCCATTACAACTCTAGGCAAGACCATCAGTATCCCAATAAATATACCAGCATTACAAAGTAGGCTTATTCTGTTTGGTACAGGTGCAGCAAATTCTGAAAAGGTATGAGCAATAGATATATGAAGGAAAAGGATAGAGGTTTCAGGTGATACTATAGTAAACCATTTTAAGACAATGAAGTGGCTATTCTCTGTTTACCTCTGGTTCCAAGGTTTTAAAAATGTGTATGGCATGGATTAGGCTACTGTGAAATAGTCTATAACGTTGAAGATTACAATAAAACACCAACACAAGTTAAACAGTCTATGATTCGCCAGTTAGTGTAATCTATGCACTCTATAGTCTACTACATCCTCAGCCTTAAATGGACAAAACACACTATTGTTATTTGTTTCCTCTGGGCATATTTGACATGGACAGACTGCTTTACCTCGAGGCTGATCATGCTTGAATCACACGCTGCCAACTGAGGGAGACGAGAATGTCACATGACCTACGGACCCTCCAATGACGTCACGTTTATTCTACTGTGGAGAGAGAAGCAGCTGGAGCTGAGCCTTGTATATTGAGGATTTCTACAAAGGTAGGAAAAATAATCCATCCTTTGCGAATAGAATTGTATTTAACGATTTTCACATTTGTGTTGTTCTAAAGGTCGCTAATGGGCATGAATTTAATGAAACTCAGTGCAATGAATCTCATCCGTCTGTGATGCTGATGGAAGGATGCTTAATTGCTGCATCCACCGAGGTTTATGCTAGGCAAACGAATGAAAACGGTCGTGATCAGTCCATTTTTTATTTTAACCTCTATATAATCATCCAGAGAAATATTTGGATATACACAGAAAACGGACAGATTTTAATTTTGTAGATCCGCTTGACAGATTTGAGGTGAATCGCTGTCACCTTGCATATTCGTATATGTTCTTATTCTTAACGTGGTAGATGTATTACTTTGCTTATGGCAACTGCTATGTGTGTATGAGTTTATGTTCGCTCAAAATACCCCATCAAATATGTGTATGCATGAGCTGTTAATAGTCCAAGGTAAACACAGACTGTTAATAGTCCAAGGTAAACACGGACCTACCATTGATGTTTTATCATTAGATAAATAACAGTATAACATGACAAACACGGAAATGGATTGTCCTCGTATTTTTCTATGTGGAAGCCGCTTATGGCGATGGTTACTGAAATGATTCAAATCATGGCGTCCTTGAGTCGTGAAGGGCAGTGCGGTAGTCGTGATGCTGATGCTGAGAGCGCTCGGTCTTTCACACGCACTTCCGTCGACATATCACGGATTGCCTACTGTAGGTGGCTGTAGACCTATTCTGCGCATGTGCAAACCCTCGTAGAAACCATCCAAAAAATATGACCAAGGAATCGTTTTATCAATGAATGGAATATGATTATAAAACTATTATCAGGGTCCATCGCAGCCATATTTTTTTAAAAAAAAAACAAAGTAGAATGGTTGAAAATTCAGTGTGCAATGTTTTTTAAAATTTAAAAACACATTCCACAATTACAAATGCATGAATACGTGTTTTGTGCAGGTTTTATGATCTATTGTGCAATTTACATTGTTTAGTATTTTTGTGCATTGTTAAGATGAAATCAGTAATAATCATTCATTATTGTTCCTTATGTCTCCCCTTGTCCAGTTTATTCCTTGTTGTGTGGGCACTCGGTGAGGCATCATGGGGGAGCTGTTCAGGAGTGAGGAGATGACCCTCGCCCAGCTGTTCCTGCAGTCTGAGGCAGCCTACTGCTGCGTCAGTGAACTGGGAGAGCTGGGAATGGTTCAGTTCCGCGACGTGAGTTTCCATCGCTTTTATTCGTCCATTACTCTCAAATATTACTATACTGTGATAGAATGATCTATTCAGCCAAAAAATCTGCTCCGCTTTAACGCTCTCTGATTCAGCTCATTTGTCCATTGCTCTCAAATGATGCTGTACTGTGAAAGACTGGAGTGATCTATTCAGTTCATTTGTACACTACACACTATCATGTTTGTAATACAGTTAATATGAGTTACATATTATATGTCCGTGTGGACTTTATAGTTGAACCCGGACGTGAACGTGTTCCAGAGGAAGTTTGTGAACGAGGTGCGCCGCTGTGAAGAGATGGACAGAAAGCTGAGTAAGTGTGGAACAGAACGGATGGTTAGACCAGCCAATGTGATGAATGCATGATGTGATGAATCCACTATGGTTTTCAGCACATGTTTTCAACGACTGGTGCAATGGTTTTCCCCAGGGTTTGTGGAAAAAGAGATTCGAAAAGCCAACATTCCAACCGTGGACACGGGGGAGAATCCTGAAGTGCCATTCCCAAGAGACATGATTGACCTTGAGGTATCAGCGCAGACATCTGAACTAATAAATGTCATCTAATGTAATTGAATAGAACACTGAACACATTTGTAGCACACATGTACCATGAGTTTGTGTCTGCTAAGTCGTAAGGAGTACCATGTGTTCTTGCGCAAACCTGTGTACAATGAGTGTCTGTCTGCCTGTCTGTCTGTCTTTCTGACTGACTGCATGACTGTCTGCCTGACTGTCTGTCTGACTGTCTGTCTGTCTGTTTGTCTGTCTAGGCCACCTTTGAGAAACTGGAGAATGAGCTGAAGGAGATCAACACTAATCAGGAGGCCTTGAAGAAGAACTTTCTGGAACTGACGGAGCTGAAGCACATCCTCAGGCGTACGCAGCAGTTCTTTGATGAGGTCAGGTCTTCCTTTTCAGCACAGGGCCTGGTAATACAAAGACAACATGAGCACTAGAGCATCCCTGAAATCCCCCACAAAACAGAACTTGCACCGGAATTAACCGTGAAAGACGATTTAACCGTCGAGACTATCTGTCAACAATGGGTGTAACGTTGAACCACTTCTAAAGAAAGGAGTGGTTCCCTTTAGGCAGACTTTACTTTTATATTCATTTTGCTGCTGTTATTTATCTATTTGTTCTCATGGCTTTAATGGCGGTTGATGTAGTGTGTGCTTTTGAAGTGGGTATCATATTGTAATTATAGGCACAGTCAGTTCAGTATTAATATTAAATATGATAATAACAATAATGCTAATAATTTAATGGGGTATTTGCATAATGGCTTTCTAAATGGCGTGCTTCATAATTGTAAAAACAGAAAGGTGTGTATGTGTGCGTGTGTGTGTGTGTGTGTGTGTGTGTGTGCGTGCGTGCGTGCGTGCGTGCATAGGTGGGTGGGTGGATGCTTGTGCGTGTGTGTGTGTGTATTAAAGGTGTATTTTGTGCGGGAAGCTGATATACGAAGTGTTAGGATAGAATACTGGCATGCGGCATTCCTGCAATCTCATGAAACATGATTAGTCCACAGCCATCACCCACCACCACATATGCCATCCCATGCTGTCTCCTCTCCGACGCCACCACCACTCCCATGCACATGGACATCCATTTCAGAGCCCCCCGTTCCATTCTTCTTTCCGTTTAAGCTTGTGGGGGTCACGCTCCTTAATCATGTCTGCTGAAGAAGTATTTTGAAATGACACTACACTGTAAATCTCAGATGTTGTCAGGTTGAGGTTGACAGTTGGCAAATTAATGCATTCCTTCCTACACCCTACATGCACAAACAATTTATACAGTATGGAAATTATTTCTGCCTGTAGCGAAGTTGATGAAATGACATCTGCTAACGAAGCTAGCTACTTTGCTGACCCTCCAGCTTACAGACATTTGAGTCACAGTTGTGGAGATAAATGATGCACTTTTGTATCACTTTATCCTCAGGATTGATCATCACTCTCTCTCTCCTCTCCTCTAATAGTCTTCTTCCATCATATGGTTGTACAGTAGTGGTCTCTCTCTCTGTCGTACACTCTCGACACACTCCCTCTCTCTCTCTCCCTCCCTCTTTCTCATTCTCTCTCTCTCTCTCTCTCACACACACACACGCACACTCACACAAACATACACACACACACACACACACACACACACACACACGCTCACACAAACACTGTGCAACTTGTTCACTCTTTCCTCCCTGTCCCTGCCGCATGCCTGTAATGGGGGGGTGATTAGGCATTTGGTTGGTTTGTAAATTCAGGCTCAATATCATCATCATCACCACCAGCAGATGGAGGATCCCAACCTGCTGGAGGAGTCCTCTTCCCTGCTGGACCCAAGTGAAGCAGGCCGTGGCGCCCCCCTCAGACTGGGGTGAGTACTGCACCTGTCAAACCTTATGTTATGCATGTACTGTATGGAGTCTGTGTATACTGGCACAACTAGAGCACAACACAATTCAATTTGGCATTGTCAGACTACTATCCTGTTCTTTAACTTCAAGAGAACTTCAAAACATTGCACTTTGTTGGAAATTGCCAAACATGATTGTTTTTGGTAATTTATAGTAATTTTCTAATTGTATGCACGTAAAACAAATTAAAGTGCACTTCATTAGTTACCATAAAATGCAATTTAATTTGATGATGATAACACCCCATAATTTTAAAAGTGTTGGATATTACTCATTTTTTGTTTGTTTGTTTTTTTGTCGTGGAAACTGGCTAGTTAAGATGATTATGTAATACCTTGCATGTTTATTATGTTTTTGGCCTTCACAAGGCTTAACCAGAAACAAACATTTTCCAAGCCAGGTATATATGTGTGTAGTTGTTGATCCTAAGGGTGCAAAACCTGTAAATATTTATTGGCTTCATCCAGTGAAGCTTGGCAAAGAATCCCCCCCGCCCTTGTTCACCTTCGGCAAGTGGCCACAGATACAGTAACCAAAGAGGGCATTTTTATTGCATGCAACTCTAGTCCATTGCCTATCTGCGAGCTGTTAAACTATTCCATTGATTCTGAATGAGGGCAGAGTGCATGCATCGATCTGTGGCGCTTCCATGTTGACTCTGATTGATTGTGAAGGTTCGTTGCCGGGGTGATAAACCGTGAGAGGATTCCGACCTTTGAGAGGATGCTGTGGAGAGTGTGTCGCGGAAATGTCTTTTTGAGGCAGGCAGAGATCGAGGATCCCCTTGAGGACCCAGCAACGGTCAGAATTGAATATCAGAATTGGATTTCTGTCTTAAACCACTGCTAGCAAAGCCAAACGCTTAAAATGATACTACATTGTTTTTTTTGTTTTCTTTTTCCTTCAGGGAGACCAAGTCCACAAATCTGTCTTCATCATCTTCTTCCAAGGAGACCAGCTGAAGAACAGGGTGAAGAAGATCTGTGAGGGGTGTGTTTACTCTCGTTGTTCGTGTACACATTTATAGTATTGACAAGCCTACAGTAGGAAAGCAGTCATATCAATGCATCAATGCATGATCGACTACCACAAACCAATTCAGCTTTTCAAGCAAGTCTGGTTAATGAGTATATTGGGATTAAGATTACAGATTAAGATGTTGTTGTTCCTGTCAATGCTGTTGTGCTAAATTCAGCACTGTTGTGTGTTTTTATCGAACAGGTTCAGGGCGTCGCTCTATCCTTGCCCGGAGACGCCGCAGGAGAGGAAGGAGATGGCCGCTGGGGTCAACACCCGCATCGACGACCTCCAAATGGTACAGTCCCTTCACTGAAGCACAGGCGCACAATCCAGACCAATGTGAAAGCTGTTCTGCACCGTGGATGTCCAGTCCCACATTGTGCTGGTGCTATTAGCATTGCTTATGCTTCAGCTCTGTATTATGGAATTGATTGCTCTGTGAGCTGTCATTCCTCTCCCTGTCATTCCATTGTAAACTCCCAGTCATCGAAATAGCTAACCTGCCCACCGTCTCGGGACTCGAAAAAACAAACTGAAAAAGGCTATTGTAAACAGAGAGAGTAACCTACAGCACTCTGCTCATTTCGAGTATAAACACGGCTTGTCCGGCCAGCTTCTAATAGTGGCTATTAGTAATCGTAGCAGTACATCTCTGTCCTTTCAGGCAGGCAACCTGGTGCCTCTTTCGCAAAACGTCCAGGGAACGCAAGACACACTAGGCATGTTCTTTGCCAAAGCAGCATTCCCAGGCTCTGACTCGTCGATGTTGGATCATTTTCAATGGACCTTTTGTGTAGGGGCGTGGTGGGGGTGTAAGTAATATAATGACTCATTTCAATGTCAGACATAGAATTGGACCTGCTATGGAAACAAGATCCCTGCCCGGAGTGCCCGCCCTGCTGTTTTCCAGGCCTGACAATCGATGCCCCCTTAAATTCCTGAGATATGGTCGGCGTGCGTGAGACCGCATGAATTATATCCGCTGAAAAACATTCGGTGACAGGCCAAGCAGGAGGTAGGATGCAAGTTAAAGTGCCTCTATACGCATTTGCCGTGCTACCTCAGTTCACCCCTGTGCAGCGCGTACCAGCGTGAGACATCGGCACTCGTGAGAGAATAGGACTCTGGCGCTGTCTCTCTACCCTCTCCATTAACCTGTGGGGCTAGGAGGGGCTGCTGCTGCTGCTGCTGGCATGGGAACAAAGACGGTGTTTTGGTGAGGAGGCAACATCTCCTTATTAAGCGTGGAAAAGAGGCTTCGGAGTTCCGCTTCTCTCCCTCCGGCCCGAAGATTACAGTGGATCTGCTCTGCTGAATCACACACACGCTGACTCACACACACACACACACACACACACTCACACTCTCAAACACACACAGATATACACACACACACACACACACACACACACTCACTCTCTCTTTCTCTCTGTAGAGGGTTAGAGTGACTAGACTGCCCTGGCTCAAGTGTAATCCTTGGCATCTCTGGGTTAACACCTCTGGGATTCAGTGAGAATCTTTGTCCGAAACATCCAAACATCTCTCTCTCTCTCTCTCTCTGTCTTTCTCTCTATCCCCCCTTTCTCTGTCTTTCTCTCTCTCCCCCACCCTTTCTCTCTCACTCTCTCTCTGTTTTTCTCTCTTTCTCTCCTTCTCTCTCTCTCTCTCTCTCTCTCGGGATCTCGTTGTTCTGTTTTGTTGTTTTGTGCGGCGGTTTTGCTCTCTGTGTCCTTGGGCCCTGGCTGGCTTGTCTTGATCTGCTCCGAGCACCCCTCTCCTCCCCCCAGTTGACTCTCCCTCCAGGCTGTCTTCCTCGTGCGGAAGATGGCGCAGACTGGGTGAGGTGCCAGTGCAGCCCACCCACGGGAGGCTGGCAGGCAGGAGGGCAAGTCAGGTTCATTTAGCACGTGTGTGTGTGAGAGAGTGTGTGTGTTTTTGAGTAAGTATGTGTGTGTGTGTGTGTGTGTGTGTGTGTGTTTTTGAGTAAGCATGTGTTTTTGAGCAAGTGAGTGTGTGTGTGTGTGTGTGTGTGTGTGTGTGTGTGTGTGTGTGTGTGTGTGTGTGTGTGTGTGTGTGTGAGTGTGTGTAATCTCTGGGGTCTGGCAAAAGAAAAAAGAGCAAAGTGATGAAATGAAACTCCATTAGCCAGCCCCTGAAGGAAACACCTTTTAAGCAACGCTGTTAGCGTTAGAGTCACCATGTACCTGCACTGTGATCCATGTTGCTGTGTGGGGACGTACTGTAGGGACAGACAGACTTTTATGGTCGTAATTTCCTCAACACTGGAGAGACAAAACAGACTCAGCTGTCACTAAGTTCCATTCTCTGGACTTGAACTCTTTGTGGTCACTGATTTCCAAAAGCATTTTTTCTCAGAGTGTGCAGAACAACTTGTTGAGTCGCCATATTTCCCTCATCGCTCAGCCTTAATGAAGAGGGAAAAGAGAGATAACATTATTTGTGGGACTGCATACCTTTTTTCTGATGATATATCATGTTTCCTCAGTCTGTCTTAGGGCTGTCAAATTCTGTAAAAATAGCTCTCAAATACATGTAACCAAAAGAACACTTAATCAGTCATCCAATGGGAACTATTTGTGAAACTTTTATCAGTTAGACAGTACTGTCGTGAATCATAAAGGCCTAAATCAAACAGACTGTAGAACTAATACACATTGAAAATAGAGCAAATCATAGAATTTAGTCATCCTTCTAAGTAGATAGCACAAATATAATGGTACATAGTGGCTGGTAGGCTAGTTACATTGTGCTGTAGCTCTAGCTTTGTTGTTGAGGTTAATACCATAGATATTGTAAAGCTTTGCCTATTAGAAATCGTTCTAAAACGGATAGTTCTGGTCCTTGATTATGATTGACTGAATTGCGTTCCATGCCGTTGTAAATTCCAGCATAACCACACACCTTGACCGCATTTCTTTCTATAATAATGTGCTACCACAACTAGCACAAAAGTTTAGAGTAGCTGCGTCTCATTGTTGCATGGCAACCATTCATATGGAGGGCATATATTTCTTGACGGAAGAATGATTATCTATTAATTGTTTACCATCACCTGTGCTCTTATCAGTGTTAGAGCAGTGGTGTGGTACTTTAGTCTGACCTGACATCGTCCCCTTTTGTGTGTGTGTAGGTGTTGAACCAGACAGAGGACCATCGCCAGCGAGTCCTGCAGGCGGCGTCCAAGACCATGAGGGTGTGGTTCATCAAGGTGAGGAAGATGAAGGCCATCTACCACACCCTGAACCTCTGCAACATCGACGTCACGCAGAAGTGTCTCATCGCCGAGGTCTGGTGCCCCGTCTCCGACCTGGACTCCATCCAGTTTGCCCTCCGCAGGGGAACGGTGAGTGGGCAGATGTAGACACACACACACACACACGCACACACACACACACACACACACACACACTGCAGAGGGCAAACTCTATCCAGTTTGCCCTCCGCAGAGGAACGGTGAGTTGGCAGATGTAGACAGACACACACACACACACACATACACAGAGAGAGATTATACACAGTTAATGGATTTCCTGTATAAATAGTTTGCATGAACAATGCACGAGATTGAAAAGAAAGATTGTGTTGCGGGGGAGAATGTGTAAATATGAATGAGAAAAGTGAAGCGTGTAAGAGTGACCCCTGACCTCTAACTTCCTGTTCGCTGTGGCCCTCCAGGAGAGGAGTGGCTCCACCGTCCCGTCTATCCTCAACAGGATGCAGACCAAGCAGACTCCTCCCACCTTCAACAAGACCAACAAGTTCACCTCTGGCTTCCAGAATATCGTTGATGCTTACGGCATTGGCACCTATCGTGAGATTAATCCAGGTATAACACACCCAAAATCTGTGTACCGGTAATCACTGTAGCCCTGTACATAAAAGTTTACATGTTAAAATGCCTAAAGGAGACATAGAATGGAAACCATTTTGTCTTGATTTTCATGAATTAGGAGAGGTTGTGCATTACCAAAGAGCTGTCATGAACATGCGGCATAGGAAAATCTTAAACTTAGAAATAGCCTCTAAAAAATGGGCGAATTAGAACAAACCCTACTTGTGATGTCAGTTATCGCCATATAAGTAAGTAAAAATAAGCCATTGAAGTTCAGTTGTCCAAACGGACCGTTTCCACACCCAGCCTAAATAGGTTTTTATTGGGCTTGTAAAATTGTGATTGAGTTTATTTTTTGCAGTGCCATTTGCAGATGTTGTCTAGATGTTGTTGTTTGTGACTGTGCTTATGTGCTCCTGTGGTAGCCCCCTACACCATCATCACCTTCCCATTCCTGTTTGCGGTGATGTTCGGAGACATGGGCCACGGCGCACTGATGACCTGCGCTGCCCTCTACCTGGTCATCAGGGAGAGCCGTCTCCTCTCCCAGAAGAGTGACAACGAGGTGGGTGACCGGCCGCCGGGATAAGGAGTGGCTCAGCCAAGACAGAGAATTCACACCGCGCTGGCGGGCACTCTATTACAGAAGCAAAGCCGGTTTGAGTAAGATTCGGACAGTTTAAAGTTGTGCCGAAGAGTGCATAAATATTAATGTTGAGTTTATAAACCTGGCTAAAGTTAGATTTTTAGAATTGTAGAGCCATTTTACTTACTCCTAGAATAAACTTTGTTCGTGTCCATGTTTACATAGGCATAACTCAGTCAAAACCACGTAGGTGTGCTGGTTAAAAAAAAAAACTTGGCTGTAGCACGGTGAAGAGACATTCCAAACGTGTGTCAAAATAAAAATGTTCGTCATTAAAATTCACATTATCGTACAACGTGACATTAAACAACTTCACTTGCTCTTCTCATCCCTCTCTCCAGATGTTCAACATGGTGTTTGCTGGTCGATATATCATCCTGTTGATGGGGATCTTCTCCGTCTACACTGGGGTCATCTATAACGACTGCTTCTCCAAGTCCCTCAACATGTTTGGCTCTGGCTGGAGTGTGAGGCCCATGTTTGGACCCAAGGGAGCTAACTGGTCGTACGTACAGTAGAACCACTCACTTGACTGACAGCCCTCATCAATTAATTATTGGATAGATAAATCAAAAACCTAAATTAAAGACTGAAATGATAAGCCAATATTTGCTGCAACACTGCATTCATTTATATGTAGAGGCAAAGATGGATGGTCATACATTATTAAATAATCATTATTTTTTAATCTTCTATTTACCATCTGTAAGATCAAGTAGCCCTCCATTCTGGTGTGTCCTGATGTTGAGGTGGGCTTGTCTGTGTGCAGGTTCGACACGCTGGACAACAACGCAGTCCTGCAGCTCGACCCAGCCATACCAGGTGTCTTCGGGGGCCCCTACCCGCTGGGCATCGACCCCGTAAGTACCAGTCCGCAGATTCCAACTCTGCCTGGCATGATCCTAGCCCAAGCGCAGGCAGGCCCCGGGCCTGGCACAACAAGGGAGGCAGGCTTGCCTTGCCCCGTAACGAGGGCCTGGTATGTCATGCCCGATTGGCACTCAGTAATTACCAAACACAAATACGCCTTATGTCTCACTCTGGCTCCGGCGTACCTGGACGGATTATTCAGCTGCGCTTTATGAGGACGGCGGGCAGCTGAAACGGAGCGATGGGGATAATTAGAGTGGAAAATCTGACCTCTTGTTCTCCGCGTTTCCTTTCCTCCTCCTCCGCTCGCTCGCTTCTCCGCTTTCTCCGCAGATCTGGAACATCGCCACCAACAAGCTGACCTTCCTGAACTCGTTCAAGATGAAGATGTCCGTCATCCTCGGGGTCGTCCACATGCTGTTTGGGGTCTCGCTCAGTCTCTTCAACCACCTGTAGGTCACTCCCACCATCTGGCCAGTGTCCTCCTTTTGTGAATGAGTCTATTGATTATGGCCATGTCTTTTGCATGTTTCCAACTCATTAACAAGAACAGAATAAAATGCATTTTAATTAATTATGTTGTTACTAACTCTACATAATGCATGCCAACACTATGTAACATAACCTTACGTGACCTAATAATGTGATGTAACTTAACATGATATTATTGCACAATGACTCAAGGTGACTTGAGCTTTGAAGCTTCCAGTCTGTGTCTAACTGTCATGTAAGCAAAACAAAAACAATTCTTCAAATACCGGTACTCAGTAGATCTCTTGATCTCTTGTTCAGGTACTTCAAGAAGCCTCTGAACATCTTCCTGGGCTTCATCCCAGAGATCGTGTTCATGAGCAGTCTGTTTGGCTACCTCATCCTCCTCATCTTCTACAAGTGGACAGCCTACGATGCCACGACCTCCAAAGATGCCCCTAGCCTCCTCATTGCCTTCATCAACATGTGTCTGTTCAATTACAATGATCCCACCAACAAACCCCTGTATCGAGGACAGGTAGCTGCATGCACAAACACACACACAGACAGACAGACACTCACACCTATGCACACATGCACTTGCACATACTGTACACATACACATACTGTACACATACACATACACATACACATACACATACACAAATACAGATACACAAATACACAAATACACAAAAACAAACACTCACAAACACATTCACAAACATATAAAAAAGTGGAAAATGTATCTGTACATAGCTACTGTAATTTCAGATGGCACACAGATGCATGCTATTTTCCTCAGAGTTACTCCTCTGTGTGTGTGTGTATGTGTGTGTGCGTGCCTGTGTGTGTCTGTATGTCTTTGTTTATGTGTCTTTGTGTGTGCATATGTGTGTCTGTGTCTGTGTCTGTGTGTCTGTGCCTGTGTGTGTGCGTGTGCGTGTGCGTGTGCGTGTGTGTCTTTGTGTGTCTTTGTGTGTCTTTGTTTATGTGTCTTTGTGTTTGTGTGTCTTTGTTTGTGTGTGTGTGTGTATGTGTGTGTGTGTGTGTGTGTGTGTGCGTGTGTGTGTGTAGACAGGGATCCAGGTTCTGCTGGTGTTGATAGCTCTGGCCTGTGTGCCATGCATGCTGGTGGTGAAGACCCTGGTGCTGCGTCGTCAGCACCTCTGGAAGAAGCACCTGGTAGGTCCCCGCCACCGCCGCCATTGCCGCCTGAGAATTCTGTAACCTTTTTTCTTTTCTTTTCCTTTTCCTACTCAGAATTCTTCCTCTCAGCCTCGCCACTGGAGACCAGCTGTGCCTGCTCGCTTTTAGCTGAAGTTAGTCTCTCAAGAGTGCTCTCATTTGGATTCGAGGACAATTGACAATTGAACTCACCTCACTAAACAGAGCATCTCTTTAGCAAAGTAATGCGTTGAGAGATGCAAAAGACTTACCATTGAATTGAGATCACTTTTTTTTGTACGTTTCTGTACATTGCATCTCTAGAAACTGCATTACTGTAAATGGTTTTGCACACAATGTCTTCTCTCTGTTCTGTAGACTCCCGTGAACCTAAGGGACTAGATCTTTGTGTACACTGGAGTAAATGTTTATTGTTGTTGTTTGTTTGTTGATGCCACGTAGAGCCTGCCACGAGCCACAGCAAAGTGAAACGATCTGTTTACTTTGCCAGTTAATACACTCAATGTATAGATGCTTGCTGTAGAATGTAAACAACTTACATGCATGCATAATGTTTGAATATTTGAAACTTTGATTTGAGTTATATTTTTGTTAAATAATTCATTGGCTTTGATTGGGCTCAATGCGGCACCTACCAAATACTGTGTATATTGGAAAAGGGAGTGGCCAGACCTGGTTCTGATGGGCTGGGGTGAATGCGGGTTTTTGTCTTGCTTATTGACTAGCCACTAGGCTCAAGTTCAGCAGGCTACAATAGCATTGTTTGTAGTGAACACATCAACATTTATTTCTTCCATTTTTTCATTGGTTTATATAATATGTGGTCTTCTGTCTAGCATGCTCTAATGCATGCAGCAATAGCATGCCATCATTGTGCACTGTCCACATGTGTAACTTAGTCTCTTTTAAAATATAAAATTATTGATAGCTAATTAGGTAACTCACTTTAAAATGTTATCCTTTGGATTATGTTGTCTGTTAATCCGAGAATAAATCAAATTAAAAAATCAAAACTAATTCCAGATAATCCAGTTAAAGGAAAAGCTTGCTGTGTTGAGCCTAGTAGTCCTGGTTGGACCTGCAGGCACCAGGAAGCCCTGAGATCCAGCTTTGGCCACCCCGTTAGTGCTTTTGAGCTGAGCGTGACGTATTTGGAAGGTGCCTCAGGGGGGGCCGACTTTAACTGGTTTGTGGCTCGCGGCGTGCTCTCAGCCAAACAGAACTTGTGGATTTTGTATTTAGTCCCAGATGAGGGAAGCAGGCCCCGCTGAGAATCTAGAAACTTTAGAGCAGACAGGCACGACCTCACCCACCGGACTCACCCAACAGGGCACGCAGAAATTCGGAGGGGTGCGGGTCGGCAACGGGCCCACGGAGGACGAGGCCGAGATCATCGAGCACGACCAGCTCTCCCAGCACTCCGAGGAGGGAGACGAGGTGAGGAAGGCCCCGGGGCCGTGCAAGGGGTGGGGCGAGCATGAGGCGTTGCCGTGGAGGCCTGGTGCTGATGAGAGTGGACCATCATCCGTCATTCCACTTCCATCGCACAGCCACTCCCCGTTCATCCCTCCATTTCCTGTCACACTGTCATTCTGATCATCTAAAAATCTGTTGCATGTGGGGTAAGACTACTTTTAAGTATATTATTGGGGGTTGTTTTGCCTTAATTATGTAAGACAATGAAGGAGCTGACAGGAAGCAAATGGGTGAGAGAGAGATGGGGCGGGATCGGGAATTAACCCGGGTCGGTCTCGAACCCGAGTCCCTGTGGGCACACGGACCCAGATGTTGTACAGGCGCATTAGCCAATTGCACCACTGCACCCCCTACTTTGTTTTGACTGGCAGGAGTAAGGGGGTGGGTTAGCTGAGCTCTGAGCAAGATTTAGACTTTTTCATCGTCATGTCAGGTTTTCCACATGCGCACATATGAGGGAAGGGAGAGAAGTGAACAAGAGGCCAGAGCCAAAGTTCACAGAGAGGCTGGCCCACTCGGTCGACTCCGATGAAGGAATGTTTCAGCTGGACAGAACCCGCGCGTCGGTTTTGATGGAACACATTTGTGGGTACAGGGGAGTGTGGAGTGTGTGGTCCAAGCTGTGGGGGTCTCCCAAGGGCTACATGCTCTCTGTGTGAGCTGCCTCATCTGTAGTATCAGCCAGCGAGCCTCTGCTCTTTCTCTTTCTTTCTCTCTCTCTCTCTCTAATGACCCTCTGCTCTTTCTCTCTGTCTCTCTCTCTCTCTCTCTCTCTCTTTTTCTCTCTCACTCTTTTTCTCTCTCTCTCTCTCTGTCTCTCTCTCTTTTTCTCTTTCACTCTGTTTCTCTCTCTGTCTCTCTCTCCTTTTCTCTCTCACTCTGTATCTCTTTCTCTCTCTCTTTCTTTCTTTCTCTCTCTCCCTAATGAGTCTGTCCACCCTGTGCTCATCAGATCAGCCCCCTCCTCTTTGACAGATGTGCCATTAGGAAAGAGCCTCCCCCCCAACCCCCCCACGGGCAAGGTTAGATAAAGATAGCGTTCCTGTGTACACGTTCGTTTTAACGGCTATTTATTTTGACATCTTCATTTCCATCACGGTGTCATCATTGCCTTCATTATCACCACTGCCTCTTTGAGAGCTCGGTGCCAAACACTCTACTGTTGCCAACTCACTTCAGGCTGTTTTTGGATGTTGAGGAAGAGGGGATGAGGGGGGGGTTTCGGGGGGGGGGAGAGATGGGAAGGAGGGAGAGAGTGAGTGAGAGAGAGATGGAGTGACAGGGAGAGATAAGAAAAAGGGTTTTTCCATTTCACGTTCAGCCGAAGGGTGATGTAAACAGCGCAGAAACTCCACACCGCCGCCGCTCTCGCTTCTCTGTAAACACTCCACGCCAGGCGCTGGAATCTGGAAAATATTTTTTTCGTCTTCGCTCGCTCGTAGCCCAAAGGGGTGTCTGTGTGTGTGCGTGGAGGAGTGAAGGCTGGTGTGTGTGTGTGTGGGGGGGGGGGGGTGTGGGGGGGGTGATGGAGCTTTGGGCTGTGCCCCACGAGGGCTAGTGTGTTATGGTTATCCATCCGGCCCCACTAAGCTGTTCTGTGTGATGACTGAGGGCGCTCAGCTGCCCCATCACTGTCACCTTAACTGACAACAGGAGCAGACCTGGCAACCGTTGAAACAGATGTCTCCTCCGAATGTGAGTTGGCAAGTGGGATCCGCTGCAAAGCAGAAATACCGTAGAATAATAATATAGGAACATCACCTGTTGGGAGGACTTGGCTCGGGGGAAACACGCATAGTTTATTTTCTTTTTAGAAAACGATTTGGTTGGCGTTCTCACCGGGGCATCTAATTTAAGTTTTAGCGGATGGAAACAGCTGCCAAGACGTAATGGTGTGTTTTAGTCATAGACTAAATGCTTCGAGTCTATCAGTGTGATTAAGGCAGATAACTCCCACTGACTCCCTGTGCTTCACTGTTGTCATGACAACAACACACTCTGGATACTAACACACATCCTTTAACTCTGTTTGCTTTCAAGCACGCTGAGGAGGAACCGGTAAGTCAGACATGCATGTTCATGACGTGTGCATGCATTTCTTTGTGTGTATGTGTTTGTGTGTGTGTGGTGTGCATGTGTGTCTCTGTGTGTGTGTGTACGTGTGTGTGTGTGTGTGTGTGTGTGTGTGTGTGTGTGTGTGTGTGTGTGTGTGTGTCTGTGTGTCTGTGTGTGTGTGTGTCTGTGTGTGTCTCAGTGTGTGTGTGTGTGTGTGTCTCTGTTTGTGTATTTGCGTGTGATTGCATTTATGATGGTGGTAGATAGCCTGCCCGAGCTTTGCCAACTTCAAGGGCCCTCCTTGCGTGAGATGGAGTGCTCCATCTGAACTCTTAAGGATAAGCTTTGCCGTCAGTGGAAAACAGTGCAATGCGATGGCATTCGAGAGACCTGAAATTGTCTGCGAGAGCTTTGAATCATGAGAGTTGGCAAGCCTGGTAGTACAGCATGATTGGAATGGGTATTTTATGCAATATAAATCATGTGTAGATAAGGGCAGCGCGCTCTTACACTGACTCACTGTGAAGTGCTGGTGAGCTTCGTTGTGGTTCCTGCGATTGTTTGGAGTCGAGCGTCACAATGCAAATTCCACAGGAATACTTGTCCGTCGCAACGCGTCACTTCGCTCTGTTCACGGCCGTAACTGTGCTCCCTCCGCTTCTATGGAGAACAATGTGGGCATGATCTCACTGTTTTTCCACAGTTCACACACACACACACACACACACACACACACACACAATGTCTCATACACATACAAACATTCTCACTCTAATGTCTACAGCACATGAGACAAAAGGCTTAGATGGAAAGGGGAAACCTGTGTTCTGCCAAACTAAATCACACACACACACACACACACAGTCACACACGCGGGCGTGCACACACACACACACACACACACACACACACACACACACACACACACACAGTCACACACACACACACACACACACACACACACACACATACACAAGTCACATACACCTCCACACACACAACTACCTCCACACACACACACACACACACCTCCAAACACACACACACACACACAGATGTTTAGTATGTTTACATAACTTGCTAAGGGCTGCACAAGTGTTGTAAGTCATTACCTTGAAGCAGGGCGGTCGGGGCTCGTTATCACCGGGGTCAAGGCGGGAACAGGAAGGCATGAGCGACCCTGTGTTAAGAGAGCCATTGTGTTCACCCCTAATGAGGCGCATTAGACATCGGGCCACTGATACGCGCTCCAAAGGAAGGCTAGCATGGAAAGAACAAGAGACGGCTCTCCGGCAAAGAAAGAGAATGCTCTCGTTCTCTTTCCATGTACTCTTTGTCTCTTTCTCTCTCTCTCTCTCTGTCTTTCTCTTTTTCACACTCACTCACTCTTTTTCTTTTTCTTTCTCTCTCTCTCTCTCTCTCTCTCTCTCTCTCTCTGCAGTTTGACTTTGGGGATATGGCAGTGCATCAGGCCATTCACACTATAGAGTACTGCCTGGGCTGCATCTCCAACACAGCATCCTACCTGCGCCTGTGGGCTCTCAGTCTGGCACATGCCCGTAAGCTAAACAGACACACACACACACACACACACACACACACACACACACACACACACACACACACAATGGTCATGCATGTACACACACATCACATGAAAACATGAAAAAACAAACACAGAGACACACAAACAGCAAAAGTACATACCAATAGGTTTCGACCTTGTACACACACAAGCACAAAAATATACACATCTTGCAAATTATGCCCGTTCTATACATTAGAAGTGATAGTAATAACTAAGTTATGCCAAGTTCTGTACATTATCACTCAGTATCACACACATACATGTACTACAAGCCCCCCCATCCAACAAACACACACACACACAAACCCTCCTGCATCCACTCCAAAACATAAGCACCAGTTCCTATAGTTAAATAATTATTACTGAGCATGTGATCCTAGTGAATCGTGAACACTATAAATGAGAAATTTACTATAATGTTACTACACATTTACTCATTTCTCCCTTGCCCTCACTGTGTTCTCTCTCTCCCTCTCTCTCTCTGTTTCTCTCTCTCAGAGCTGTCGGAGGTGCTGTGGGGCATGGTGATGCATCTGGGTCTCTCCTCGCGCAGTGGGGGCGGATTCTTTGGCCTGACCATCATTTTCTCGGCCTTCGCCACGCTCACCGTGTGTATCCTGCTCATCATGGAGGGGCTCTCTGCATTCCTGCATGCTCTGCGTCTGCACTGGTGAGCATACACACACACACAAACACACACACATGCACACATATGTGTGCGCACACACACACATACACACACATGTGTATACACATACACATACACACACATACACACACACACACACACCCACACATGCACACATATGTGCGCGCACACATACACATACACACACGTGTATACACATACACATACACACACATACATACACACACACACACACACACACATACGTGTGCTCACACCCACACATACTCACCCACACCCATACATACACACACACAAATACACACACACACACTGATAGGAACAGTCTGCCTTCTTTCACCTGCTAATCCTCCTCCGGTAAATAGACAGGGTGGAGGTACCTGGTACCACTATCTGTACAGGGCGTGCTGTGCAGAGCCCGCAAATTTTTAAGACTCACACATCATAACAGTAAATCACGGGCGGGTGCCAGTGTGATACGGCAACATTAACAACTATGTTCAACCACAGCATGGCACAGCCATCCCCTTTGTATTATTACTCTCTGTGTTGTTGTGAAATGCTCACCCCCCAAAAACACATTTTGGAAAAAGAAGAAACAAGGTCGAAGACAGTTCCTGCCACACACAGACTCAAACAACTGTCACTCTGCGAAAATGGATGATCTTTAATAAGGCGAGGCGTGCGCTCGTACTCGTACTCGCGCACCTGTGGGAGAGATAAGCGCTCTGGAAAAACACCTGGAGCCTGGGAGGAGAGGCGTGCGCTGGAAGTGTCCCTGGGGATTGTGTAACGCGGAGAGAGTCGTTAAACAAGGGCTGGAGGTTTGCTTGTAGGGCACTGCGCTGGCGAGCACCCAGCACTCGTACGTGCGTGCATTGGTGTGTGTGTGTGTGTGTGTGTGTGTGTGTTTTTTGAGTGTTTTTTTGTATGTTTTTCTCGGCGGTGTGAGGGAGGGAGTATTTATATTCGTAGACTTTCCCTTGCAGACACAGACGGACATCTGAACACACAGACACACACACACAAACACACACACACAGGACTAATAAACAGCTTACCTCATCCAGTACATCTGACGTGACCGGTCCCCTGAGTGGTCACTCTGGGACGGCCCGGCTGAATGGATTCTGTGTCCGATGCCAGGCAGGTTTGTCAACACCAGTGTTTTTTAGCCGTTGCCTCTGCTGGCTGCCTGGGTGCTCCCAGCTGCTGTTTACGGCAGGCTTACCCAAGGGTGAGCTTGTTCCTACAGCTCGTCACCAACCTTCCCGTCTTCCTCCAGTGAAAAACACACAAAGGGAGCTTAAGTTTCCACCCAGGCGCAGGCTCCGAACATGATAGCCTGGCATGTCAGTGGAAAAGGAGAAAGGTGTGTGACAGGTCGTCACGGTAATGAGAAATGGGATATAGGAGAAAGTGAGCAACGTCGGAGAGATCTTCCTGTTGGGAAAGGGAGGAAAAAAGAACAGAGAACGAAAATGAATTGCATCAAAGAGAGCAAAGTCAGCGTCGCTTTGAGAGTTCATGTTTTTCTAGAAAACACCGGCTCTTTAGGGAGGGAAGTGCAGAGAATGGGTGCCTAGCGAGAGGAAGAGGAAGTGACCTCGTAGGAGCGCCTCTGGTGGTGCATTGTGCTGGCCCGGGGCGGCGGGCTGATTCCGAGGGACACGTATGTGCGCTCCTCCTCGGGGTCTCCCTCCTGGACGCTCCCCCCCATCCCCCCCCCCCTCCCCCCTGGACGCCACCCTGTCCTGGACTGGAAAGGCTTTCCCCACCGCAGGGCTGCATCAGTGGAAACTCTGAGTGCGGCTGTCATCTCACCCATGACCTTCCCTCTTGACACACTGATGTGATCAGTGATCACACACACACACACACACACACACAGACACACACACACACACACAGACACACACACACACAGACACACACACACACACACACACACATACCCATGCACAATCCTCAAATACACACTCTCTCCTTCGCTGTATTTCTCCACACACACACACACACACACACACACACAGACACACACACACACACATACACACACTCTCTCACGCTATGATACAGATGCGTGAAGGACGTGATGTGTCCTTTTCCTTCATTCCTACGCTCCGACTGTGGAAAGATAAATGTGAATCCCGTTTTTTTCCCCTCTTCTTCCTCCACCCCTTGTTTAAACCTCTCTCTCTCTCTTCAGTTAAATATTTGCCACGGCAGTGAGACATTCCACTGTTCTTAACATGTTTCCTTCCACTCATACACACACACACACAGCCAAGGACACACAAACATACACACACACACACACACATATATATGCACTATACTTCCAGATGGTAGCGCGATCCTATCTCTTGTTACTTCATGTTACAACAGCCATGCGGATGAGGGTGGATTCACACCTATAAAAACACATGATGGAAACCCCCCCCCATACACACACACACACACACACACACACACACACACACACACAGAGATTATGATGAGTCTGTGACCTCTCTTTTCAGGAGAAGCAAGTGTATCGCCTCCCAGGGGTTTAGGCTCTCTTGAAACTAACTCATGCAGACACCCTGCTCTTAAATAGAACACTCACAACTAACAAAAACACTCAAAGTGCTCGGTACAGTGCGTCGCCATGGGAGGGTAAACACTCCCCTGACGTGTCATATTAAAAGTCCTCGCAGGCCTTCCTCTTCAGAACTGTGGGCCTTGTTGAGATCTAAGAGGGGAACGCTCTGCTCTGCTCTGCTCGTCTCCTGTGATGCCTGTAGGACTGAAAGCACACACATGTGGCAGGCGCTGTTAACACACAAGTTCGGTGGGGAGACAGTTTGCGTTTGTTCAGACGGCGCGGAAATGTTTGAGCTCGGTGCTTTTCCACCGTCCCTCGCCCAGGCCTCTTCCATTCTTGTCACCTGGCAACAGAGCGCCGGGCGGGGAGAGGAGACGAACCCCGGGGTCAGCAGGCGCGTCCAACGCCAGCGCCAGCAGGCCACTCGCACTCTGTGAATGTTGAGGTTGTCTAAGCACTCTTTATTAAGTGGGTGTCACAGACTGTATGCCAGTTTGTGTCAATGCTGTGTGGTTTAAATTGTGGTCGTGAGTGTGTGTGTGTGTGTGTGTGTGTGAGAGAGTGTGTGTGCGTGTGTGTGTGTGTGTGTGTGTGTGTGTGTGTGTGAGTGTGTGAGTGTGTGTGTGTGTGAGTGTGTGTGTGTGTGTGTGTGTGTGTGTGTGTGTGTGTGTGTGTGTGAGTGTGTGCACGTGTGTGTGTGTGAGTGAGAGAGAGAGGGAGAGTGTGTATGTGTGCGTGTATTGGTTTGTGTTTATCTGTGGTCAGGCATCTGGCCATTTAACGGCCTAGCAGGAATTGTTGCTTGTAAACCCTGTAATGTGGGCTAAAGGAGGGCAAGATTCCTTAATATGGAAATCAAAACCCTCCACCTGGAATGTCCCATCACTCCGATCTGATCTAGCAGCGCATTTGCGGTGTGTGCCCCTCAAGGTAGAAGCCTGAGACCCGTCCGAGGGAGCTGCTTTTGTCTCGATAGTAGCCTGTTTATTTATTGGCTGGAGTCCTGCGACGATAGCTATCACAGATGTTTGCGCTTGACGTTTATCTCCTCTTCCTTTTCTTCCTCTCCCGCGTCCAGGGTGGAGTTCCAGAACAAGTTCTACGTGGGACAGGGCTTCAAGTTCGTGCCCTTCTCCTTCGAGAGCATCCTGGAGGGCCGCTTCGACGAATGAGGACTCTGCGGCGCTGGAGAATATCAGCTGTCCCAGTAGACGCCTCTGCATGCTCTCTCCCAGTCAGCCGTCCTGTGGTGTACCCAGTGGAGCCTCTTGTGAAATGTGTGTGTGTGTGTGTGTGTGGATGGATGGGTGTGTGTGTGTGTGTGTGTGTGTGTGTGTGTGTATATTTGTGCGTGCTCTCTCCCGGTAGTTTGGAGCTGTTCACGGTAACCCCTTGACCTGCAGACACCCCCGCCGTCGGTCATTTTTGCCAGATGTTTGAGATGTTCGGTTTTCTGCGATCTCTCCTGCTGATCCCTCTCTCGTAGACACACATGCTGGTCAGTGTTTGGTGAAGTGTTTGGCAGGAGGATTTGAAATGAAAAGTGGACATGCAAGGAGAAAACAAAGTTACGCTTTAACATGACCCAGGTCATGGAGGAGATACCACTGGAAATATTTGGGATTCTTCAAAAGGGGTTTAGATCATTCCTCCCACTCATCTAGTTAATAACTCAGCCAATCAGATCCTGGGATCCCGCATGATGAAAGGCCCGACAAGGGTGAGTTAGTGCACCTCGCTAGTCTGCTCACTTTTAAATGAGCTCTGGTCTTGGCAGAGCGGGTCATGTTGTTCTTGAATCGTGCCGTGTTTTTTTGGGGTCCTGGAAAACCGCATGATTCATCCCACTGTGCGGGAACGAGGGTAACGACAGATGGAACGGAAGAGGCCGCAACAGAGTGCCAGTAGACAGATTAGAGCGTCCAGCGTGTAGAGGTCCGCGCTACCAGTGTGTGTCGCCTGACAACAGAATGGGATGGTAACGGCGACAGTCACACTAACACATATGCAGTGTCAGGGATTCCCCCTCCTGATTCACTTTTTCCTGCCGTTCCTTGCCATTGTGGTTCTTCACAGACTGTTACTGTTGGATAGATGCACAGCTGGGGAGGGTGTGGGGGGGGGGGAATCAAAGCAGATGTTTCCTTTGTCAAAGGTATTACCTAATTGCAATGGAGTGTGGTGCCTGTGCATGTCTGTGAGAGGATCTACATGACATGGTGTGTGTTGGGGCAGGATCGCTGGCAGGGCTGGGGTAATACACACCTGCCTAATAGTGAAAGGAGCGAGTCTGACCTGTAGCAGTTTTCCATTAGACCCGCAAAGCTGTTCAGATTTCAAAGATTGTGCCAGCTCCGTTTTTTTGGTCATTTGCAGTAACAGTGCCCTCTAGTGGGCACATTCAATACAGACATGATACTCCAGGTGGGCAACTGACTCTGGTAGTCTGGTAGTCTCACTGACATATCTGGAATCTAGAAGTGAGCCTAATGCATCTTGACATAATGATATAGGGCAGTTTTTTTTTAGCAGTTTTGCCAGGCAATTACAGAACTGGGCCCTATGGCTGTGACTGGCTGATGAAAGGTATCCAGGAAGATATGTCCCTCATCATCTAAGGGGAAGTATAATAACATCATTCTTATAAGCATTGCTCAATGTAGTTCCTCTGTGTATCATCCCCTTTATATGTGGAGGAAACAGATACCTAAAACATACAGGTTAGATGAAGACATAGCAGGTGTGCATAACAGGTCTTTTACTTCACACACATATGGCCATCAAGAGACACTGATCTCATGCAATCATATCTATTAGCATACAACACAGCGCACATTATAGTGATGGTGTAATAGCCCTGAATATCTGATGGGGGAGTTAGGAGATTGTGTAATTGTTGACAAGTTCCTGTGACAAGTCATTTTGTTGTACATTTAGATTAAGGTAGTGTGAATTCCCTCTGTCGTGGCGGTTTTTAGCAGTTCTCAATAAGACAACATATCTAATCATGTGAAATGTGGTAGATGTTTTTTTATTGTCCCTGCTTCTGTTTACAGAGTGATACGATATGTTTGTATTTTAAGTCGGCGTGAACATTGAAGGTGATGACTTGTCACTGGTGTTCCTGCAGACATGTGTGAGTGTGTGTGTGTGTGTGTGTGTGTGTGTGTGTGTGTGTGTGTGCATGTGTGTGTTGTTGCAAGAGGGGACCTCCCTGAAAATGGAAGACATTGTGACATGTTCTGACTCCAGTTTGCACTTTGTTGTACGGTGTGTGTTTTGCTCTGTCCTTTGTGAATCACAAACTGTTTGTGAACCCTCTCAATAAACTACAGCTGCTGGGACAATATCCGTCTCCGTGCCTTCCTCTTCCTCGCAGGCCACTGAGCCGGATACTTTCTAATGACATGGGGTATGGGGTTAGTTCGTAACGCCAATATGGAAGTTGTCTACACATATCCCACCCTTCCTGTAATGTGTGTGTAAGTAACCAACCACATTTTTGTATTTTTGTAGCCTTATTTTAGCGATTTCGGGGGAGATATTTATATCATTAAATTCAGATTTTAACACAGATTAGCCTGATTTTATGTTAATATGACTTCCATTATGTTTGCCTCCCCATTCATATCAATTGGAAAATATAGCTGCTCAAAATAACTGCCCAAAGCATGCTACCAAGATGGCCGCCAAGTGGGGAACTTGCCTAAAGACTTTGGCCGGGTTTCCCTAGCCTGATTACCATCGACTTTCAAAGGCTCTGCGAGACTTTAGTCTGACCAACAGCCTGTGCTAACACGGTTTCTTGCCAGCGCTGGTTGACCCGCCTCCTTTAAGTGCCTCGATTTGCTACTGGTAGATGTCAGAAAGCGGATTGCCGAGTTTAAACCAATAACAACACTCTTTCCTCTGCCTTGAACACGCCTCTACTCAGAGCCGTTGGAGCTGCTCAAAGTTGATTGGTTCTCGACCAAAGGGGGCAGTTCCGCAGATTTCGGGAACTCAGAAATCCTTCTCAATGAGCAGTTGACCAGACCAGCAGCAAAAGCCTGAAGGCGTTGCGTCACTGGGAGGGCGTGCCAGGCTAGGGTTTCCCAGATTCTTAACGAATCTGGGAAACCTGGCCTTTGACTATGGCCTGCAGTCACCTTTTACAGTCTTTACAAGTTGAAGATGATAAAACCATAGTAAATCCAATATTCTTGACATCAGGGCCACGTAATTTCCTTTTGATATCAAGCACAGTCTGTGGGCTGCACCCGGTGAAAACAAAACTGAATGGTTGTATTTGCCTGTATTTGTTCACTGAAACATTTGTTCTCAATTCTGAAGAGCTAGATAGAATGGCAAAAACATTACAGTCTGAGGTTTATGACAGCTGCATTGAGTGATTGCCCCTACAAATACCACCTGGCTCATATGACTTGACTGAATGGCCGAATATTCTGTGTCATTATTTGTATTCACATTTAATTCAGTTGTCCATGCACTTGTTTTCACCGGGTTGTCCCAAATGGGAAGAGGCTGCAATGTCAAGAATAGAGCTTAATGATGGCCTATACTTATTTTTAAAGTAATACTAGATTTTGAGAGAAGTAAGGTACAGCAATATGAGTTAAAAATGCAGGGACTCGTATTAACTGAGATATTCCAACTGAATGTGTGACTAACCCATTTATAGTCTGGAAATACTATCATACGGTAAGTCCTTCAGGGATGCAGTCATTGTCCTTCCAGTCCCTTGGACTTGGCTTAGTCCGTTTATCGAATACACCCCATGGCTTCCTGTAGCCTGAATCACACCTGGTTCCTTTCTATGGCCGGACAAAGTCTCTGTCCCTTTGGACAAGACCACAGGAACTGACCACAGGCAAGCAGTCGTCCCGGTGTTGTCTGAGAGGCCCCTGTAAAAATGGACAAAGTGGACAAAGACTGCAAATTGTTCAGCACATTGTTTTATCAATACAATATCTTCTAGTCAATATCTTCTAGAAGATCACTTTTGTTTTGTTTTGCCACAAATGAGATTTTGATCCAAGGAAGACAGGGAAGTTCAGGTTTCAGCGATGGAGTCTACTGCATTGATAGTGTGCTGGGGTGTTATTTTGTTGTCACACCTTCCATCAGTGATTTCCCCTGGGAGGAGAAGCAGGCTCCATTGTGTGTTTGTTTGTGGGTGGGTGGGGTGGGGGGAGGCAGGGAACCACCCAGTGCTTTTACACTCTGGGGACGGACGCTCACAGCCAAATACACATCAACATACACAGACACACACACAGTCTCTCTCTCTCTCTCTCTCTCTCTCTCTCTCTCTCTCTCTCTCTCTCACGAACGCACACACACTTACATGCATTTCAGTTCCCATTAGCCAGAGAACTCATTGGAGAATGCACATAGAGTATGACTGAAGAAATCACTCCGACCCCAGGACTATCTGTTATCTGCTATCTGTTTCCATGCTACTCTGTAGATCACCTGTAGAGTGATCCCTGAAGCGAGTATCGCCAGGGTCATGGATTCTCGAAATACAACATTTATTACGATTAAATGTGTCATATCTGCACTATTAGCTCATTTTAAAATAGCTCCAACTTCATGTTGTGTGGTGTAATCTGTTGACACTTGAGCAAACACACACAATCTTTAATGGACCAGCTAATGAGGATATCCCTGTTTATACTATAAATTACCTCCCTGTTACCCAGCAAATACAAACACTCACACACACACACGCACATACATACACACATACTCTGCCTGGCACTAGCAGGGAGGATTACCCTGCTCTACTTCTTACCTAAACACAACACAAATTCCTGTGCAGGTCGGTACATGTCCCAGCCCACTCCAAAGTGGAAATCCTTTTTCCCTGAACAATTTAATGAAAACCAGATTCTAGTTTGAGGGCATGACTGTGACAACAAACAGATAAATATCTTACTAATGAGCATATTTCTTATCGCTCCTTGTTTTGTGCACATACGATCCAACAGTAAGAGTGGAAACAACAACTTATCGGTGTTGAGTGAGTATTTGGAAATGAGTTCACAGCTTCCTCACTGACCGATCATAGGTGGTCAGGGTGGGTGGTCTGACATCTGACACCTTAACCATTAGCACAGGTACCCACCCCAGGACTATGTTTTGAGTCCTCCACTGTATAACGTCTACACCTACTGTATGATTGCAGAGCCAGCAGCAGTCACACCTCCATCATTAGGCTACATTTACAGATGACGCAGTGGTGGTGGGCCTGATCAGCGACAACAATGTACAGGCCTATCTGAAAAAAAGAAGCGAAGGACAGCACTCTTCAGATTTTCTTTGTTTATTCGCCTACGAACGTTTCGGGCAAAGCCCTTCTTCAGCGTGTAATGGCGATCATCGCCAACAAAGAAAATCTGAAGAGTGCTGTCCTTCACTTATTTTTCTTTCATTTATGTTTTACGTGGGATTCAGCACCCAGTTAAAAAAGACTTGGATTTATCAGAAGGCGATAGTGCGCGCGCGTCTCCTCCACTTCACAGGCCTATCTAACAGGTGGACGAGGCAGCACAGTGGTGCTAGTCCAACAGCCTCACTTTGAATGTCAACAAAACAAAGGAAATGGAGGTGCATTACAGGAAACAGCAGAGCTTGGAGCTTGGTGTTGTTTATAGTAAGTAAGAGACTTACCTAGCACTCTCTCAAAAGAATATTGAGATTCAGAAAGATGATCCAGTGCATCAACACACCACCCTCCCCCCTCACATCAACCTCAAGTTTCAGAATTTTAACCATCAGTTTCTTGAAAACTTTGTCAGTTTCCTGAATCAGCAGATATGGAAACCATATGTGGTTCTCTGCTTCATTGCTCAATACAAGAGTTGCCTCATGTATCATCCAGACACACACACACACACACACACACACACACACACACACACACACACACACACACACACACACACACACACACACGACATGACTTTGCACACTTACACGGCATCATTAAAGACTATTTTGAATTGAATTGAGTGGAAGAAGTCAAGCTATTTGTAAATTGTGGGTAGGACATTGATGCACGTATTCCTACTGCACTCCACCTTTTTAAATTTCACTATTTTTATTACCTTCTATTTTCTTCACTAAAAACTGCTCAAAATATATGGAAATTTTTATTGACTTCAGAATAATGATTCAGTATACTGATGAATAGGGCTCTCTCTGTTAAAATGGCTGATGTGCATAAGGGGATAAAGACATATTATTGGACATTCGTCACATTCCAGTAATGGATACAAGGAAATTTCACAGGGCATTCCACTGGTTATACTAACCCTATGACGATTTATCTTTACCCAAAAAGTGTTTTGCTCTACGGTTTGTCGTGAGTGATATCAGGAAGTCTTGAAATTTGCTGAGCGTTTCCTAACCATTGGCAAACTTTGTTTTTTGGCTTTGGTTTTTGGCTCAAATCGAAACTCTCTATCTCATCGTTTCCCAACCTTGAGGTCGGGACCCCATGTGGTAATATTCTTTCTGCAGGGTAAAGGAGATCTATTCATATTCGTGAAGAAAGTGTGGTGACAATGTTTCATGAACATTGTTTGGTTGTCAAAGACAAAAAGACATCAATCACCAACAATAAAGCTCTAATACATATTAGTCAAATACATATTAGGCAGTGAGTCGATGTGTTGAAATGAGACTTTGTGAGGGCCATAATTGTTATGGTCATTATTCTTTTTCTGAATGGGTATCAGTGCTGTTTGATTATATCCTTTACAATACAGTATCTACTTATGAGCAAACAAGTCATCTACTACTGTCATATACTGCTCTTTCTCTTTTTAAATACTCTACTTCCATGTCAGGGTTGTTGGCCTTTTCCTTCCTGAGGATGATTTGTAGTGCTGGGTTTAATCAATGTATCATATCAGATATTGCTTATTGCACATAACTGGATGTGAATATTTGTTTTCTTCTCATGTTTCCTTCCTACCTAAAACATCTGAGGACCATGTGAAACCTTCTTGGTGGCCTTATCTGACTCCTGTACCTTATGATGATGTGCAGCAAGGGTGTCAAACATAAGAGAAGCTACATCTTCCTCATTTGTAGCAGGCAACTATAAAACTCTGTGCAAGCTTTGAGAATAGCAAGGAAGTTGAGGTGCAGTCATGTCGGAGTCTAACGGTAATGGTGAAAACTTTTACGCTTCTTTGAACATGACCAGAGATCAGCCTCAAGGTAAAGTGTGAATCATGAGCCCTGGCTAATATTTCAAATTTTAATATTACATATAGTAGTCAATTGTTCTTTAAACTTTTCCCCCAGGTAGTCTCTCAACACAGCATGCGTGTAAAGCAATCTACCGGGTGGTGGTCATATGCACTAGTATATGCACTTTGATATGTGTAATTTTACTAACTATCAATATTGAACCAACCATCTGGAAGGCTAAAAATATGATGCTGTGGGACAAGGACTCCAACGGTAAGACGTTCTTGTGCAAAGATCCAGATGAAAGTTACACATGTGCTTGTTCATACCATCTGATATTTGTCAAACTGTTACTGTAATATTTTTCCACAGATATGAAAGACCGGCAGTTCTGTTTTCCTGAAAAGGTCGGCGCATCTCATGTAAAAATTCGACCCAACTTCGAGGAGCCAGTCAATGATTTGACCTTGTGTATGAGATTCTTGTCATACACAAGGTACAAAGAACAGTCTCTGTTCTCTCTCGCCACCACTTCGAAATCAAACGCTTTTTTGTTGTTTATCGAAAAATCAGGTCTATTCTCTTTTTTCATCAATGACGAAGGCATCTACACAAATATCTCAAGCCAAGCGAACAAGTGGAACTCTGTATGCGCCAGCTGGAACAAGGATTCTAGTGAAGCCTATTTATGGTTGAATGACAAACGTGTGTTTAAAGGGTCTTTTAAGAGTGGGCACGAGATCGGGAGAAACCCTATTGTGATGATCGGTCAAGATCAGGACAAGTATGGTAAGGGCATCGATGCTGCGCAGAACTTCGTTGGGATGGTGACTGATGTATATCTTTGGCAAAATGACCAATTATTCAGAAGTTTTGTGAAATATTCAAGTCAGCCTAACGTCCAGTATGATTTTCTGATTAACTGGAGGGCATTACAATACAGTATTGTGGGAGATGTTTCAGTAATTTCTATTCATTCAGAGTGCAAAATAATAAATTAAATGTATTTGAGCAGGGGGGGGGGGAGACATTCCACTAATGTCTTCCACTTGCATTTGCACTTTTTTAGCTGTATGTTTTATCTGACAATCAGTGTTGCCTACATCCATGATCTGAGTACAGCTGTGTTCTTCACTTTTTTTTGTATCTCTTACCTACAGTATTGAGTCTCTTGAAGGTACTATTTGGCCATAACAATATTATCACATTGACAGGTCCTGCAGTTGATGCTCTGTTGTGACATAAATACAATTGTAAGGAAGCCTAAATAGACTTGTGCTTCATCTCTGACTTTCAATCCTCAATTCTTGCCTACTGTACAGTACATTGAAAGTCAAACTCAACTAATAGGGCATGTAAAGATTTTGTTTATATATATATATATATATATTTTACAGGTCTAATCATTTTAGTGGTAAAACATGCATTTAATGCAGATATGACGCCTTCTGTAAGTGTAATCATGGTCTTACAAATTAAATGAGAAATGACAAATTAAACTTCAAACTTGCTGATTTAGCAACACATTTCTTACATACTCCATACTTAAATATACATCATACTTAAATATACATCACAATTTGTAAGCATACCGTATGTACCAGGTTTGAAAAATCTACTTATACAGACATTTACACAAGTAATCTCTTCCAGAGATAACATTTTCCCATACTTTCATACAATAAAACTGTTGTACTATTAACCTGTGCTTGTTTGAGATCACAAATGTGGGAGGGGAGATACAGAGTGAAGGGCTATCTGAGTTATGTGATCGGGAGACTTTATTTAAAGTATAGCAGTTTACACTGATGAAAACCTGAACATGTAATATACGTATATCAATGATATTGTGATATTTTGCATCAACAGCATAACAGCCTTTCTCTAGTCTCAGTCTAAATTCAGCTTACGTCCAATGTAAGATCTCACACTCTTTCTTCTTAAAGTATTCATATCTTGCCTTATTTCTCCTAATTTTGCTTTCATATGGGTGTCAATAGGAAAAATAATTTACGATCAATAGATAATACCAAAGATAATATCAAAATAAGTCAGCTATAAATAGATTACAAAATATTTGCATACTGTTGCTTTAGCAATAATTACACAATATGAACTATAGGTGAATGCCACCAGGTGGCAGTAATGGTTAAGGAATCCGCAGCAAATATCCTTTAGTTTAATCGTCTCTGCTTACAGTAAATTTGTGTGTCTGTTGTCTTAGTTTCAGATCTGCTCATTATGAACAGCCCATAGATAATAATGTCCAGTTAAAGATTGCACTGTTTTCATTGGGGCAGAGTGGATAAAATAATTTTATCAATTATTTTTTTGCTTCAGTAAATTTGTGTCAACGATTCCTGGACACTGAAAGACCGGGCTGCACAAAACTTGGTGGACAAGGATGACACGGAACCATTGATTTCATTTTGATCCGTCGCCCACCCACCACACCGAGTCCGCCGAAAGGAGGGTAGGCCAGATACAGTTGTCTGTGAACATCTCGAGAACCGTAGGGCCTAGGATGAATTTTCATATAGGCCTATTTGTCTCAAGGGGGCATGTCAACACATCCCATAATCACTCATTTGAGGGGGGGGGGGGGGGGCATATCAGCTACACACAAGCACACACACACACACACACACACACACAGAGAGAGAGAGAGAGAGAGAGAGAGAGAGAGACGCACTCACACACACACACACACACACACACACACACACACACACACATACACACTCAAAGCCAATCCATCCCCCATCAACGATTACCACCCAGTGGCCCTGACCCCAATAGCCATGAAGTGTTTTGAGTGGCTGGTACATGTTAAATGTAAATGCAAATCAGGCACCTCGGCCATGTTGCGTATCCTTTGGTCTCTGCATTTATCCCATCCGTGAATTAGTGAACACACACAGCACACAGTGACGTGAAACATATACTGTACTACCCCGAGCAGTGAGGTGAAGCCCACACTAACCCAAAGCAGTGACCTTCCTTCATACAGCGGTGCTCGGGGAGCAGTGAGGGGGTTAGGTGCCTTGCTCAAGTGTGTGCCCGTGTATGTGGGTATGGGAAAGCAGCATTCAACCACTGATGTGGTGAACACTCACATCAAATCGTGCCTCCTAACTAATCTGGACAATTGGCTTACAGGGCGATCCTGTCAACTGAGGATCCATCTCCACCCTGCTCCACCTCACACTGACACGCCTGGAGATGGAGAACAAGAATACCTACTGTATGCCAGGATCTAGTTAAATGACTTCCGCTTGGCATTTAACACAAGCTTGCCACAGCAGCTTATCGAAAAGCTGTTGTTGATGGGTGTAGATCCAGGAATGTGTGGGTGGATCTTGGACTTTCTGACAGAGAGACGGCAAGCAGTCATTGGTAGTATTAAAAAAAAAAAAAAAAAAACACAGGTTCACCACAAGGGTGCGTACTTCACTGTTCACACTTCTGATGCATGACTGCTCTGCCAGTTTTAACAGCAATCACGTCATTAAGTTTGTGGATGATACAAGGGTCATTCCTACTCAATTCAACGGATTTTAGACAAACTTTCTGCTTGACCATCTCAGATTTGCTTCAAACTTTTACCATTTAAAGAGTAACCATTTAAACTATAACTCAGCCAAAATATTAGCTTGGTATACCTAATACATCCAGAGAAAAAAAATTTTGAACATGGTACCCTCCTTCTGGTTTTTGGCACATTTGCGCCCTCATCTAAATCTGCAGCAAAGTTCAGATGTCATTATCTCAAAAAGTGTTCAAGCTAAAGACTTTACATTTTCTGTGAATAATGATTGCTACCTATAGATTCCACATAGACATTCGTAAGTCACACGTGTTGATACTGACTGTGTAACAATATTGTGAAATCAGAGGAAAAATTGCAGATTTTTTTCTAACCCCCACATTGGGTGCCCCTTTACTGCATCTCATCCTGGTATGGGAACAGCACAGCCAAGGAAAGACACAATCTCAACAGAATAGTGAGATCAGCTGAGAAAATCGATCGGTGTCTCACTAGTGGACATCTACACAAAGTGCTGTGTGCGGAGAGCAGAGGGCATACGAAAGGACTCCACCCATGGCCTGTTCATCCTCATTTGAAAAACAGGAAAATAGGCCGAACTACGCATAAATAATCACCATTTATTCCACATTTATTCTGTGGAATAAATGGTGATTTTCCTGTTTTTTTCCTGTTTTTCCAATTGTTGCATATAATTTGGTCTGCACTCTAAAAATATTATAACTCTTGAGTGAAGCCTGCTCCTACCCTTATGAACTGTTCATCCTCATGACATCAGGGAAAAGACTCAGATGCAGGTATGAAAAGACTGGTTTTTAGTGTCGATTTAAAACCAGTCACACATGCACAGGCTTGGTGCATCGATAGGGGTGTGTCCAGGTGTGCGTGTGTGATGGAGATCTTGGTGGCAGTGGTGTAGTGTAAAAGTTCAGCATGTTTGTACATAACCTGGAGCCTGCCAAGTTTAATGATATTACACAGTCAATGCCACTTTATACTGGGTTCTAAATTTAACAGGAACCGGTGCAAGGCCGCCAGTACTGTGTTCTTGTTTCCCAGTAAGTATAGTCTGGCAGCTGTGTTTTGTACTAACTGTGGTCTTGGATGATTCATTAATTCCAATATGAAAGGCACTGCAATCCCATCTGGAAGTAATAAAAGCATATGACTGCTAGATCTACTGCAGTTCAAATATATTCTAATTTAGCTATTAAGCTTAAAGAAGCTGCCCTAGCCTTGGACAACAACATTGACTGTCAAATTTTAAGCACTCCAAAAAAAAAAGCCCTCCAAATTTTCTGACCTGCAGTTTTAGGGATGGAGTAAGGGGGCTCAGTCAATTTCCCCTGAATAAACAACGGTTGATGATGATGATCCAAAATTAGGACAACTGTAAAACACCTAAGCTAAAACACCCCAGTAGCGTACTTAAACTTCTATAATATATTTCTGTTTTTCTCATTTTAATATCACTGCGTAAATGTCTAAACTCTGCTTTAATGGCTACAGCCTACGTATTAAGTACACGGTGGTAGATCGGTTATGTAGACTCGACTACGAGGGCCTATTTTATTCACATAATATTTGGCCCCAAGTTATTCATTACCATTATTATTTTGTAGTGCATTAGAAAAGGTTCCCGTCTAGAAAGAAGTCTGTCACGAACCTAGGCGTTAGCACAGAAAGGTCTGCCGGTGCTGAGAAGCGCTCTGTCAAGGTGTAGTTAGTCCAAATTACACTAATTGGACTCTCACTCACTCAGAATGAAATCATGTGAGCAACTGATACTACTTCGTTTGATGCACTTTCTATTGGTTCAGCCTGAAAGGGCTGTGTGGGAAGGCGCAGTCTGATTGGATGTTTATCTTAGAACTCACGAGATGCTTCCTGTTTCCCTGCACGGATCTATCGTACTTCTCTCTGCAAAAGTGGTATTTTTGTTTTGCAAACTGTTTTAATGTGCATTTCCTAAAATAGAGATAACAAAATGAAAATTCATGGTGTATGCTTTGCTCCTTTGATCCTTCTGGGTCTCGCGTCACTTCTTTATCCTGGCGATTCTGCATTTCATACTTTCTCCAGTCTCAAACCCCAAGCCTCGGATAAGACGCAGGCAAAGGCTGTGGTTGAACTCCTTAAACGTATTCTTGGTGGCAGATCGAGAGAATTCATTGTGTCCGTCAACAGAACGTTTTCCAACGACACGCTGGACGTTTGTGAACTTCGATCATCGAAAAACAACAAGATCGTAGCCATTGGAAACACTGGGGTAGCGGTGGCCACTGGGATATATAATTATTTGAAGTATTTCTGTAACTGTCACATATCTTGGTCAGGTAATCAGTTGAACGTCCCACGTCCCCTTCCTACTCTCACTGGTGTTCTGCGTATCAGCACTCAACACAGGTAAGTGCATTTTGGTCAAGGCATTTCCTGGTTTATTTTTGTTGTGGGAAACCAGTCAAACTTATTCTGTCTTTGCATTGAAATGCTAATAAGACATTCCTTGCCACTGTGAAGGCTATTTGAAACAGAGAACATAGTGGTCTGAAGGAACTATACATTTAAAAACCTGGTAATTGGAGTTAGGGTTGTGCTAAATCAGTCTTCCATCAACCCGTCTTCAATGGCACACTGAAACGCAACAGTAGCCAACTTTGAAGTAGTATTACGCATGCCTGCACACATTGTTACATGCCATCAATGAAAATATAGTTGTCACTGCAGGCAGCAAGCTATGCATGCTATGCGGGCATGCCATGGTTGTGCAGTACATCCCACTATGATAGCCAAGAAATGGTCAATTAAACTAGGCAGATGGTAGCCTGGTTATGATACTTAATCGATTATTCACTTGGGTTGATGGTTACACACTTATTTTGGTGACAGTCAAGTTATTGCTACTGTCGTCTGTTGTTGGGATGTTTTAAGGTAACATAGGCAAATCAGGGCCGAGTTATAATATTGTTATAATATTGTAACAGGCTGAAATGTGCGCAACGATTATAGAAATATTTATATTTCACATACATTTAACATCAAATGTTATAGTCACTGGCTTCTAGCCAGCTTTGCAATATTTGTTTTTGAATTCCACTTTGATCCTTGAACTGTGCCGGTCAGGCTCCATGCCAAACCATCGCCTGTTATTTGTAGCATCGTGATGAGTGTTACTCTATAGCGAGGGGCAAAACAGACTCAAAATCCTTGTTTTGTTGGAGTGGTGGGCCGTGAAAATGGCGCATTGTTTGTGTTCCGTTCAGACATAGTTCGCTCGAAGCGCCTGGGACACTTGTAGTTACTCAACCCAGATTGACCCAACGGTCTGTCATTACGTTTAGCTTGTCTGCGCTTCCCTGCATTAATTGCAGTCTGGAGCAGTGGTACGCTCTCCACCACGCAGCCTAATGCGCATTACAAAGAACAGTGAAATCTGAAATGAGCGTTCTTAAAACACTACCTTGTTGACAGAGCAAAATGATATCCTCAAATGGTTTGCTTTACCTGAGAAGTGAAATTAGATACCACAGTCATCGCCCGAGGAATCTGATTTTGTTGTTTTTCCCGTTGTTCCTAGATTTAGGTACTATCAGAATGTGTGCACACAGAGCTACTCAAGCGTGTGGTGGGATTGGCCACGATGGCAGCGGGAGATTGACTGGATGGTACTCAATGGCATTAACTTGCCTTTGGCTTTTACTGGACAAGAAGCCTTGTGGCAAGAGGTAACGGCTCTAAAATGTTGCCAAAGTCTTCTTTATAGTTATCCTGCATTTCCCAACCAGGGCCAATTGTTCATGAATACATTAGACTTAATTTGCAGACCACTCTCTCAAATCTGACCGCTTTGACCTTATGTGTCAGGTGTACCTATCCCTTGGTCTGAACCAGACTGAGGTGGACCAGTTTTTCACCGGTCCTGCATTCCTGGCCTGGAATCGCATGGGGAACCTATTCCAATGGGGTGGCCCACTGCCCCAGTCTTGGCACGTCAAGCAGCTTCACCTGCAGGTTTGACACACTCCACTTTTAGATGTTTCTTTGAGAAAATAATTTGTCCTCTATAACTTGAACTTCTACTTGAAGTGATGTAAGATTATAAACTTAATCTAAAGCGTGAATTTATGCTTGAAGTGATGTAAGATTATCAACTCAATCTGATCCACATCTATGTTTGTTTATACCCCCATCATTTGAGCAGTTTAAAATTTTGGAGCGAATGAGGGCTCTGGGAATGATGCCCGTTTTGCCAGCCTTCTCTGGGATTGTGCCCCCAGGAATCACCAGGTAATACTTAAATTCCCCAGATGGGAACGGATGTGCAAGAAAGTTTAGCACCTTCCTGTTAAATTACCAACTGCTCATGAATGGTTATAGTATAACTGTAGTACTGTAGGCCTGATGTAAGCTGACTTTTCTGCAGGCTGTACCCAAGATCAAATGTGACTAAGCTGAACCCATGGAGCCATTTCAACTGCACCTACTCCTGTGCCTACCTGCTCGATCCCCGGGACCCCCTGTTCCAACGGATCGGGGGGCTTTTCCTGACCCAGATGATGGAGCAGTTTGGGACGGACCACATCTACAGTGCAGACACCTTTAATGAAATGACACCCTCTTCATCTGACCCAGCCTACCTGTCCTCTGTCAGTCATGCAGTCTTCACCACAATGACCTCAGGTAATAATGATAGCCTATACTGTACTGTAGGTAGACACATGATTTTAATAGCTCTAATCAGGTCCTCTAGTTTGTTGTACTGTAAAATAACTCACTTGCAACTTGCAGCTCATATAATTTGGCTTGATATGACAATACAATTGCAGTCCCTGAAGCGTTCCCACAATGTTAGTGGGACTTGTCTGAACTTTATATTCACAACTTCCTATTAGTCACAAGTAATCTGTTATTCATTTCAATCCAGTCAGGGGTGATGCAAGGTTGGCTAAAACACTATGCCAACACGTGTTCGTAGGTGCTGGCTCTGTTGCTGTATCCTTATTTATTTTGGTTAGCCTCCTGATGTCATCATGTCATAATTGTTCTCCTGTTTCTGCTGTAGCCTTGCCTGACATGTCTGAGAGTGATTGCCAGGGCTGATCACACTCCAGCTTGTTTTAGAACACAAACAGCTTCACAGACATTGTGATTCTCTCTCTCTCTCTCTCTCTCTCTCTCTCTCTCTCTCTCCTGCTCTCTCCTCTCTGCAGTGGACCCACAGGCAGTCTGGCTGATGCAAGGCTGGTTGTTTGTTTCTGACACAGCGTTTTGGAGACCGGCCCAGGTCAAAGCGCTGCTGCACGGTGTCCCGCTTGGGAGAATGATTGTGCTGGACCTGTTTGCTGAGTCCATGCCAGCCTTCTCCTTCACACAGTCCTTTTATGGCCAGCCCTTCATTTGGTGCATGCTGCACAACTTTGGTGGGAACAGCGGCATGTTCGGCACGGTGGAGCAGGTCAACATGGGCCCGTTCGAGGCCCTGCGCTTCCCCAACTCCTCGCTGGTGGGACTGGGCATGGCCCCAGAGGGCATCGAGCAGAATCCCGTGGTGTACGAGCTGATGAGCGAGCTCGCCTGGCGCAAGGAGCCCGTCAACCTGCTCAAGTGGGTGTCCCTGTACGCCGCCCGTCGCTACGGCAGCATGGACGAGGGTTTGGGGGCTGCTTGGCGGCTGCTCTTCCGGAGCGTATACAACTGCACCCTGGCAGGGTACAAGAACCACAACCACAGCCCGCTGGTGCGACGGCCATCGCTGCGCATGGTGACGGACGTGTGGTACAGGCCCGCCCACCTCTACGAGGCGTGGCGGCTGCTCTTCGAGGCGGCTCCGACGCTGATGGACACGCAGACCTTCCGTTACGACCTGGTGGACATCACGCGACAGGCTCTCCAGCGGCTCACCACAGAGTTCTACCGAGAGATCCGCGACGCCTTTCAGTCACAGAAGCTTCCGGAGCTTTTGACCGCGGGTGGCGTTCTCGTGTATGACCTGCTGCCCGAGCTTGACCGCCTCCTGTCCAGCGACATCCACTTCCTACTCGGGTTGTGGCTCGAGAATGCACGATCGATGGGATTAAATGAGAGAGAGGCTCAGCTGTATGACTTCAATGCCAGGAACCAGGTCACACTATGGGGACCCGAGGGTAACATCCTGGACTATGCCAACAAGGAGTGGGGTGGACTCATGGAGGATTACTACTCCCAGAGATGGGGCCTGTTTGTCAATACACTGGTGGAATGTTTGGACCGAGGAAGACCCTTCAGACAAGACGCCTTCAACCAGGAAGTTTTTCAGGTGGAGAAAGGATTTGTTTATAATGAACGGAAGTACCCCTCCAAACCAATTGGCAATACCTATGAGATTGCAAGGAGAATCTTCCTGAAATACTACCCTCAAGCACTTAAGACGTTGACATGAACCACCCAACTATAGAGTCCTCAGTAACAAATTCCACCTCCAATGACCATAACTTCTTAAGGAATATAAAACACGATGGACATATTCCGATGGATTTTTTTGCTACAAAATGTATAGATATTTTTTCTTCCACTTTGGGGAAATTTCAACTATCTGTAGTCAGATTGACAAGATGGACATGGACAGTGTTAAAGTGGGTAAACTTTCAGTGTTGTCTGATAACATGTGGCCTTGAATAGCTAAAACCTTTCACACATATTGGTTGGAATGAGCTCCCACTTTAATATGGTGACATTTTAGCTGTATACACCAATGTCTGGTAGACATCTTTGCCTGTTTTTATCCTGCTGCTATTATAGACGGTGGAAAAAATTCAGCACCTCAGATGCCTTCAGTATGTGTTACATTAGGGCTAAACCTCACTTCATTCATTGTGTTTCCTAAGTAGACATGGTAAACATGGCTAAATCTGTTTTTATTTCTTTAACATGGGATGGAACCTCCTTGTACAGCTTAAAGAATGTCTCTGAAGATCAGATTGGACCTGCAGAGGTTAAATCATTTTAATTCAGGAGAATGATACGTTTTTTTATTCGAACTGCAGTACCATGAAAATGTACAGTACTGTATAGCTCAAGACTGTAAATACGGATTTTAGACAGATTTTAAATAATTAATTCTAAAGAATTGTTGTCCATTGCTGCCTGAATGCATAGCACTATGGGAGTAAAACGACAATCATGTTAGTTTTTACTTCAAATGTACAGTGATTTACATTGCAAAAAAATCGCCAAGTTTGGGAAAATGGACCATGGTCTGCGGATCAAAATAATGGCGAGGAAGAGTAGTGATGTTTTTGTCCAATTGTTTTGTATGCAATTGTTTACATCCTGTAAAAACTGATGTTGTGACATAACTTTAAAATGTTTTTCTCAGTGGTTTACTTAGATCTGACTGGGTCATATAAATTATGAAGCCATTCATTGGCTAGTCGAGTGTCTGTGTCTGTCTGTCTTTTTGACCCTGTACAATTTCTCAACCTTAATTACTGACCAGTCAAAAAGGGATAGGTTTACAAAGTATTTCAATGTGAATATGAATAGGAATTCAGAACAAAATGCTATTTTTATATTCTGTCGAATAAAGCCATACTTTTCATACTGTTCATGCCTGTTTGCTTTGTGTGTAATGCAACCACAGCACACCCAATTTGATCATGAGTTTAACGTCAACTTCTCCTCATACAGCCTGAACAATACTGCCCTACAAAGCAAAAAGGCAGTAACTGACAACTGAAAAAAACTGAAAAAATTACCTTAAAGTTATCCTGCTGTCCAGCCTAAGTAGTTGTAGGTGAATTATTGTACATGTGGAGGTTTTGTTACATTACATTAACTTATTAATATTGATATTTACCAAAAATAACAAGTTGAATGTCATGAAAATTATAATTAAAAAAAATTGATCAAAAACGCAGTTACTGCCTTCTTGCTTTGTAGACCTAGCGACATCTGATGGGTTGCCTAATCTCTTTATCAACCATTTCTTTAGACCAGTGCAGCATGTTCTTTAATGTCATGCTAAAATGAATCTGTGCATTTTAGGAGAAGCTAAAAAATTTTCCATAGAAATACACAATTGTTTGTCAGAAATCTAGCAATAGTGAAAACCACTAATGTTTTATCAATGTTTAGTTGTCCCTGTTCGGAGTTAAAGGGCACAAAATAATGAGTTTTGGTTCCCAATATTCTTGGCCAGGTCCTCAGGTTCCAGACAAGAGAGTTGTTGTCTTGCTTTCTTATAGATGCAGTCTGCATTGGTCGGGAAGGTGAGTTTTGTTTATCATTGCTCACAGATATTTGGTCAGCAGCCCATGGCTTGAAGTGACATGGTATAGGCCTACATTAGGTAATTGCCATTGCACTTAGGCTACCAGTTAGGATTATCCCTACTTGACATCCCACTAATGACTGCCCTGACCATTGTAGTGATAATACGATTATTCATTTTTCTCGTTTGCTTTTATGAATGCTTATTGTTTCATGATTTTTGTCCTACTTGGGACTACATTTCCCTACATGGCACAGAATGTAATTGTCGACATGTCCAATAAACGTTGGATACGGAATCACGTGGTCTACTAGGTCATGGAGCCACCTCTGGAGCCACTCGGAAGGAAACCCAAATGAGAGTTAGCTAACTTTGTAAACACTAGTTAGTAATGTAGGATACGTATTACGTGGGGTAGGACGTTTCGCGGAAACACTGCAGAATTCTGCCGGCTGTCGACATCATGGTAATGTGTACATTGTCTATACCTCTATTCCGTTTGCCATTCTTTTTTTTTACTGTCAATGAATCTGCGGCTAAGAGGCTAGCAGGTTGGCTAGGTAGCTAAGTTGCCATTCCTGGTGGTGGTGGTGGAACGGCAGTTCTTAGCTCAGAAGGCTATTTTATTTGGCAAGGTTATTAGCTAGTGTCACCCCATAAAGGAAGGTTTGCCACATTATATACAAAATGTCTTTCCCGTTGTCGATTTAATGAGGTGATTATAACGCTAAGATGTTCAGTAACTGTCTGAAAAAACAGCAACTATCTAACGCTGAGAAGCGTAAACGTAACTCAAACTTTAAATGGCTAAGTGACCTGTAACTTGCAGATAGCCTACACTTTGGACAAGTTGAACAGTTGCCGTTAGCTGACATTTCTGTGATAATCTATTGAAGTCAACTCAGAATTTCAAGCGTGCTATGAATTTGGAATGTTCCTCTTGTTTCTAGCATTGTGTCTTGTGTTCTGTACTTTGTCCGAAGTAATGAGACCATGCAAGGAAGCATGCTGTTGCGTAGGGTACGTTAGAGTTTAGTCAATAGATAATATGTGATGCAATGTTATTTTTTCCCTGACAGATGCTGTGAGTGCAGCTGCTGAGACCATTGTGCTGGTGACCATGTCGATGTTCAGCACTGGGATACTAGTCCTCACATCTCCCCTTCACACCCTCCCCTTGCGCATCGCGCCAGTCCTGAGCTCTGCCGCCCAGGTGGTGGAGCGGACTCTCTACGTGCACCTCCACCCAGACCTGAACCTGGGTGTCTCCGGCCAGGCTCGGCCTGTGTACATCCCACCTGTGGTGGACCTCTCTAGTCTCATATCCCGCCTCTACAGCAATGCCGCTGACGTCTGCGGCCACCTGGACGTCCGGGTGCTGCTTACGAACGTGCGAGCCCAGCCCAACAACGTGGCCGGTCTGGGCTCGAATGGAGGGGCGAACCCCTTCCCCTCGCCGCAGTCCCTCTCCCACTCCCCGGAGGTGGTGCTGACGGACTACGCCCTGCAGGACCCCGGCCAGTCGACCCTGGTGGCCCAGTGCCTGCAGAGGTACGCCGGCCACTGCTACGTGTGCAACCCCGGCCTCAACTCCGTGCTGCTGCACCCACGGCTGCAGGTCCTGGAGAGGAGCGAGGGAGAGGAGAGCGGAGGAGAGGTGACCAAGGACACCGAGGAGGAGAAGGTGAAGAGCAGGGGCCAGTCTGAGCCCATAGAAACGTACAGCGACGTGGTGCTCGGGGGAACGTTCGACCGGCTTCACGTGGCCCACAAGACCCTGTTGAACGTCTCGTGCCTCCTCGCCAACAAGCGCTTCCTCATTGGCGTGTCGGATAAAGAGTTACTAAAGAGTGAGTGTGTCCCTCACGCGACCCTGTGTTAGAGTATCTCTAGGAATGCAGCTCGTGCCGACCGTGTGTTTCACATTGTTCTGTATATTGTGAGTTGTTTTCCTACTGGGATGTATTGCAGTACACTTTTGCCAGTCTGAGCAGACAGAAACCAGTTTGAACTAGTCTTTCTTGTGGTGAAACGGTTTCCACACGGTTTCATGTGGTGAAACGGTTGAAACTAATACTTTAATTGCCTTGACTTTTTGTTTGGCTGAGTGTTTGTTTTTCTATCATTTTCTTGCCTATGGCGTATTATCTACCTCTCTCCTTCCTTGTTTCCTCGCTCTATATCTACAGTAGCTGATTGTTTTGTCTTTGTTGTTCTCTCTCTCTCTCGTCGTGTAGATAAGGTGTTAAAGGAGTTGATCGAGCCGTACCCCCAGCGTGTGCAGAGGCTGGAGGAGTTCCTGAGGGACGTGAAGCCCTCGCTGCAGTACGAGATCGTGCCTCTCTTTGACCCCTTCGGCCCCTCCATCACTGACCCCCAGCTGCAGTGCATTGTGGTCAGCGAGGAGACGCGGAGGGGCGGCGAAGCAGTGAACAAAAGAAGGCTGGAAAATGTGGGTTTGCCTTTCCAGTTTGGCACTTTGCCTTTCTAGTTTGGCACTTTGTCTTTCCAGTTTGGCACTTTGCCTTTCCAGTTTTGCTCTTATGAAAGAGGATATGACCCTGTTTTGACATTGTTTTACTGACTTTATTTAGGATTATCAAATTGCTCTGTGCTTTAAGGCAGTCACAGAGTTTTTTAGAGGGTCAATCTTTGTTCCTTTCTCAGGGTAAGCTTGCAGTTACCTCTGTTTAGGATGGACGTTGTAAATGGCTCACCAGATCTCCAGTTCAGAGTTAATCTTTGCATGTTAGTGTTTGTCGGTTTAAGGGTCAAAATAATCTGTATTTAAAGGACTGCACTTTGCTCATGACTGACTTTCGGGCCTTTAATGAAAAAAATCTCTGACACCTAACCGTAACAGTACACGTCTGTGTTTCCCCTCAGGGCCTTCCAGAGCTGGTGCTGTACGAGATCCAGCTGATTAAGGACGCCCATCACACGGAGATCGAGGAGGAGAAGATCAGCTCGTCCAGTCTCCGCTCGCGACTGCTGGGTACCCTTCTCAGCCCACCCAAGGTATGGGTTGATGCGCTTGGGTTGGCTCCGTATTTGTGACGCAAGATCTGCATTTGTTAGTATCATCTGCAAATAGGTGAATAGAAATGAAATAGAGATGCTAAAAGAAAACACGAGAGAAGGTACAAGAGAATGACTGAGAGACTTGCAGAGTATTTCAGGACAACCCAGCATTACAGTAGGTTTACAACACCAGTATGTTATATAAATAAGACTAAGTTGTGTGTTTATTTCTCCAAACCTGCTTCTCACCAGCCTCGGTCGGACGTCCCCCTCATCCCGTACGTGATCGGCCTTACGGGGGGCAGCGGGAGCGGGAAGAGTTCCATCGCGCGCCGCCTGGAGGCCCTGGGAGCGGCCCGCATCGACAGCGACCAGCTGGGCCACGAGACGTACCTGCCCGGGGCCGTCGCCTACCAGAAGGTGGTGCAGGAGTTTGGGACAGGTCAGCCAGCCAGCCTCCCGGAGAGTTGTCACAGTTGACCATTTTCTCAATGTCTAAGTCAGGCTGGGGCTGTGTCTCAAACCGCCTACGTGCACACTTCGAATGCTTAGTTTAAGTGTATAGTGCAGATGTTGGGACAATACTAGTCATCGAAAAGTGGGCGCAACGCACGTTGCACGTAAGCGCTCAGTGTACTAATAGAAGTATGTGGTTTGGGACACAGCCAGGGTCTTATGCATGTTATTTGAATTGTTCAAGGAATACCACATACACTCATGCCATTTCTTAATTAAAGTTGGACACTCTTTTTCAGATATACTGAATGAGGATAAGACCATAAACAGACGGATGTTGGGCAGGAAGGTGTTTGGAAATCCGGTACTGAGCTGTCTTCGTTCTGTTGTTGAATTTTTGTCTGGTTTAGATTTTGAATGTTTTATGAAAAGGACGCTGACAAATGTATTGTTTGTGTTGCAGGAAAGGTTAAAAGCTTTGACTGATATAGTGTGGCCAGAAATTGCATTGCTGGTTAAGAAACGAATACAGCAGGCCAAAGAAGAAGGTAAAGTAAAATTCCTGTCATTTGGCTTATTCAAATTAAGATGGCTATTAATAGGTCAGTGGATATGCATGTGTCAGCTTTCTATCAGTCACCTGTATCCCGTATACTTGGGGAACTTCAGATATTTAAAAGTGTGTGTGTGTGCGCGTGTGTGTGCGCACTTTTTACTACAGGCAAACGCGTGTGTGTAGTGGATGCAGCAGTGCTGCTGGAAGCTGGCTGGGAGACTCTGGTGCACGAAGTCTGGGTCGCCACCATTCCAGAGGAAGAGGTACTCCAGCTGCTTGAACAACAGAACTTTTCCCTCTCTCTTCCCCTCGTTACATTCCCGACAACACCACAATTGGTCACTCCTATGAGGATATAACATCTCGCTCTTCCTCTTCCCCCTCTCTGTGTCAGGCGGTGCGGCGAATTGTGGAGCGGGACGGGGTGAGCGAGGAGGATGCTGTGCGGAGGCTGCAGTCTCAGTGGTCCAGCGCTAAGCAGGTGCAGCATGCCAACGTGGTGCTGTGCACCCTATGGGAGCCACACCAGACTCAGAAACAGGTGAATATGTCTCTCTCTCTCTTTCTCACACACACACACATTCTTGCTAATTCATTATTCAGGCTATTATGGCCTTTGGGCAAAGCAACCATCCATTTAGAACTAGTAATTAATTGTAATGGCCCGCCACTGCAGCGTAAATAGTGTGTGTGTGTGTGTGTGTCTCTCCCCACTTGCTTCCTGTCGGTCTCTTCACTGAAAAACCCAAAACCCAAAATATATACAGCTCTGTAAAAAAATAAGAGACCACTGCACATTTTTCTGTCATCCTACAGTTGCTGACATTCTTTTTTTAAGTTTTTTTTTTTAAATCCCATTCCTTGCTAAACCTATGCTGCACATACAGCCTGTGTCCTATGGTTACACCTTTCTTGGTATGTGTATTTCCAGGTACAGAAAGCTTGGAACCTGCTGCAGCAACGAATCAACCAGAGACTGCAGGAGGCCGGCCTGTCCTCATAAGAACAGTAATGTCCAGCTGCTGTCGACTAGATGCATAAGTGCACATGTACACACGCACACACACATACACACACACACATTTTGAAATACTGGAAAAAGGCCACACCAACTGGTCAAGAAACACGGGTGGATCCCAAAAGTGTGCGCATAGACAGACACTTGTTTTTTAACCACAGCCAAATATCTGATAACGTTGGAAACAGCCTTTCATAGAGGGCAAGACGAACACAGGCGGGAGCCCCCGGTGAACACAGTGGACATCTCACCCGACATCGACATCATCTTTAAACCATTACCAGGGAGGAGGGCCGATCTGTTCTGTTCCTAAATGAAGCACACCAGTGCACACAGACTGGACAGTTTGTAATCCTGACTGGGGTTTTTGTTTTTCAGATGAGGGGGAAAAGAAAACGAAAAATCAGAACGGTCCATGTTTTATACATAGGCAGAGAATTGATCCTTTCCTGCTCTACCCAGTTTTTAAATTGTTTACATGTTTATTCCCCATACAGTTACTTCGTCTTGAAGTGAGTCTGTGAAACACTATAGTTGCTTATATAGCTTGCTATAGATTATGGACAATATTCCAATAACCCATGTAACAAAATGGACGGTAATGGTTTGTCAATGAGGCACATTTGAGAAACAGACATGACGGTTCACCTGTTCTAGCATCTGTTCACAAAAGCGGCTCTTTTAAAGGTTTTGAAATCTACTACTTCGGATAGGTAGTATTGCCTCATCATATATCTGTATCTCTCTCCAAGTGGCTCAGCTTATGTGAATCAGGATCATATTCTAAATGTCTCAGTATCTCTGAACTACGATGCCTGGAAGATTAGTCCGTTAAATTAGAATTAGAATAGACCTCCACTCAGTACTTGACATTTCCTTGTGCGCTTATCAATACGCGTCAGAGTTCTAAGCGCTCCGTTGTGCCGTTGCATTCCTGGAGGTTTGTGATTGTACGGAATATGCCGGGAGAGAATGGGGGTGCACACGTTAAGTGTGACCTGTTATGCAACACTAGCAAGAGAGGCCTTAAAAATGATCCGCGTGAACTTGGTTTCTCCATATCAGAATGCTGTTACAGATGCTTGCAGAATCACATGTGTGAACGTGCCTACTCTACAGACTAGGTTTAAACAAGACCCAGTCAGCTATGATTTTTGAAAAAATAAATAAAAAATAAAGACTGGCATGATAGAGAGAGAGCATAACATCTAGACAAGGAAAACATGATTTTTCAGAAGTTTTTTTTTTAGTCCTAATTTAATTCTCTTTTTAATGGTTCACTGACAAGGCTGGTGAGATTTCCAGATGACCAATGTCAGTTTTTTTTTTCCAGAATATTTTAATAATCTTCTATGTGTAAAGCTTTGAGAGATTAATGCACTAGTTCAATGATGATTTGAAGAATGGTACATGGTAGAGAACTTCCGTTATAAAGTGAGAAAACTCCATTAAACTGAATACGAAATACCTGGCCTACTTTTTTTGTTTGTTTTTTTAAACACGATAAAATGCCTAAGTTCTATACATTACTGATGAGACACCAGACATTCTATTTGAAATGTTCTGCTCTTTATTGGTTCCGTTTAAATATGCAGAAGTGCACTTGTAAGACTTCGTATAAAAACACTGCAGTTAAGTTTATAAATGTAGTCTACTCAAATATTGAAAATATACTATTGCTGAACATACAAAGATCATTCATTTATATAAAAATAGATCATTTAAGTGCTCCCGGTGCATCTGTAGTTGTGACAATTTGTAACAGTAACTGTGAAACCATGAATGTGCCTTGAAGCTGGGAGACATGTGGAAACGTGGACATCAAATAACTCATTGTGTTGGTGCGACGTGCAACTTCATCTAACACCAAATCCTAATGCAACATGTGGTGATGGGATTTAACCCATGTATAAGGCCGTATCCCCAGTCTTACAGTTAACAAACCAAAAAAAAAAAAAACTGTACTCCAACTCATGGTGTCTCTTCCATCAGGTCCACTTTAAACCACAACCTGAACTGTGTGAGGACTGATTTTAGTCATGATGATGCTTTGCTGGGGGGGGAGTTTATCAGCAGTTCTCATCTCCAGGAGCTCTTCTCACACATGCAGGCCTCTACTACATCTCCACCGTGAGGCGAGCTGAGCACAGCGCCTCCCCAAGGCTGTTGCTTGCACGACACTTGTAGACCCCAGAGTCCTGCGGCTCCACGTCCGACAGAATGAGGGCGCAGGTGCCGTCCTCCTCGTATGTGATCTGGGCCCGATCGTTTTCCTCCACCGGGTCTTCATTCTGCAACCACAGCACCTCCGGATCAGGGTACCCTGTTATTATTAAAACATCAACATCAGTAAAGGCACAGCCCCCCCTATTTTTCAACTTGCTTTAATTAGAACAGGCTGCTGCATATCAGTCTTGTGAATCTCAGGTATGCCAATTCTACCCTTTCCTTCTCCTGGCTGAGGTAATTGGGTTGATTACCTCCAAATCAACAGAGAACCTCATGTCTCCCGAGTCATGAGACCGCTCATGTGATTCCAGCTTAAAAGCTAACGTCTGCCCTGATGCGGTGCGCATGGTTGCCTTTAATGATTCTGCACGGTTTGGCTCTCTGTTCAAGTACAGCCTACCTTACACTTGACAGATAAGATTCTTGAAAGATTGTAGTCTTTTTAACTAATGCCCCTCATTCAAGCTTTACTCAAAAAGACTACAATCTTTCAAGAATCTTTCCCAAATCTTGTCAAAGTCTCTCAAGTGTAAGGTTAGGCTTACCTTGGATGTGGCACACAAGGCGGACCGTGGCGCCGCGGGGCTGGGTCATGTCGCGCAGGGTGCTGTGGAAGCGTGGCTCGCTCCTCAGGTCCTTGTCCAGGGACTGGACGGCCTTCTCTGCCTGTGGACTCAGGACCAGCTCTAGAGGAAGAACAAAGAGCAGATAGGCTATTAGGTGCTAGTAGTGTGTATGAGGCACAGCTGATTTTGTGGAATTTGTTTAGAGGCTCTTTCTAAACAGCCGGGGTAATTTGTTGCTAAGTTGGTTAAGTAGTCTTGAAACTGCCAGTTCAGCACACTGAGGCTTTATAGAGAATCTACAAAATGTGAAGGTATACAGAGAGGTTTAGATTCTATATATCTCATTGTGTTGGTGTGGTACTATTCCATGCGTTAATACCTACCATCAGAGGATGAGTTTGGAGAGTCTGGTCCATCTGATTTACTGGAAAGGAGGGTCATCCTCTGCAATGCAAGCACCGCCTTCCCAGCTTTCTGTGGTTAGACGTAAAAACATAAAAATGTATATTTAATTAGTAATGGGTAATGATTAAAGAAAGAGGTCAATGAATTGTTCATTTAAATAAATAAATCATTCATTCTCCGCTGGAAGTAGGTCTCTCCATACCTTCCATTTTTGTTTAGCCAGGAATCTTCTCATCTTGCCCTTGTTGAGGGATTTGGTTGCACGTGGCTCCGGTGTAGAGAAAGACGCCATCCAGGGGTGAGCCAGCGCTTCTTCACAAGATATTCTCTCTCTGCAAGGACAGTACATGCGCATTAGCAAAAAGCACAGCTCTAACAGCTGTTCAGCCACAGACTGAGAGAACTAGCGCTGTCTAATGACCACAGCACCGACCTCTGGTCCTTTTTGAGCAGCGAGCGAATGAAGTCTTTCGCCTCGTTTGTGATGTCCTCGAAGCTCTCGGGGTCAAACTCCCAGCGGGCTGCGGTCACCAGGGCCAGTGTCTCGGCATCACTGTTCCCCTGGAACGGAGACTCTCCACTCAGCCTAGCAAGAGTCCGTGAGAAAAGATATGAGGCCAAACGACTTGGAGGACGAGGGGAAATTACATAACATACAGGGCTGGAGGAAGGAGAGAATATTCAAGGCCGAAAACAGCATTTTAGGCCCTTTTCCCCTTTTTTATTTATTTTTTTACATCTTTCTCTTTTCAACAGCAGATGGCAGCAAAGATAAATTGAACATGTAAAGTAGTCTAGTGGACTTGTTTGGGTTTGCGGAGGGGAAGTGGGTCTCCAGACAGAGGCCGGACCCTTTTCTTCTACATTAAGTAAATTCAGGAAGGAACCCTACCAGAAGCCACCACAACCAAAAATAATCAAAAATTGCTCGCCTCTGCCAATGTTTGTGTTTACTCAATAACGAACAGCATGTTTTGAACAGTATTAGACGTGGTGCTCACAAGATATAGCAGATGACTCCAATGCTCCACATGTCTGTGGCCAGACCCACAGGCTCATAGCCGATCACTTCTGGCGCCACAAACTCGGGGGTTCCGTGCATCACCATCAGTGGGTTGTGTGGGTCTGGAGGAAAACCACCACAGCGGCAGCAAACAAACACAGTGGTGAAATCAGTTAGCATTTTTCTACCAGAAGCACTAGGTCAAAAAAAAAAAGGTGAAAGTCTCCACATTTGAGTGTTCACATTCAAAAAGCTGCACAAATGAAGTGTGGAAATTGTGGCTATGGGCAACAGCTTTGCAGCAGAGTGTGAGAGTGCTTGAGTTTTGTTACTGTGAGGAGGCTCTGAAGGTGTGATTTGCACATGGTTTCATCAGTACAGCATGTGATGGTAAATGCATAGCGCTTTGTACGTTATGACAGGATGTGTTTTTCATCTTAGAAGGGTGGCTGCACATGACTGCCATGATGGTCTATGTGGGTGTTTTTAGTGCCGAATCTTTCATGCCTTCAAAGAAGCCAGTGCTACCATGTGTCTCATGTCTTTAGCCTTCAGCTATGACGGGGGCCAACCCATTCCTGTTTATGCAAACAAAGCATGCAGATCTTATCTGTGCTTCTACTATCTACTACTCAGTCAGAATGAATGAGCAAGACGAGCACCATGCATGCCTACACAATTTGACATGTAAAAACAACAAAAGTTTGAATACAAAATTCAAAGCAACGGCATGCATAATTCTGTCGAACAGAATCGATTTGATTATCTTGCCATTATCAGTGCCACACTCACTGACTCACAATTAAATGAACAGGAGCTACAATGTAGCACAATAGTTTTCCATACCGAATTTGAATCCCCACTGTGCTTGAAGCTATTCTCTTCCGTCAGTTGTGTGAATTCTCTTGGCCACACAGATAAAAGTATATGTGCATCTGAACACAGGGAAATTGTAAATAAAGTCTCATGGCTTTTGGTGTTTCCTTACCCAGTTTGCTGGCGAGCCCAAAGTCAATGATCTTTACGAGTGTGCCAGTGGTGTTGACGCATACAATGTTCTCGGGTTTGAGGTCCAGGTGAACAATGTTCTTCTGATGGACGTACTGGATGCCCTCCAGGATCTGCTGCATGTAGCGCACGCTGGTGGGCTCAGTGTACTCAAAGCTGTCATCCATGATGCGCTCAAACAGCTCTCCACCCGCAATACTGCAGACATGTATATCAAAACCACGCTGAGCCGTTCTGGATTCTAGCCACTACAGTACAATTGTCATGGCAACAGTGGTTTTTTTTATACATGTTCCTGACCTTAAAGCCCAAGACTGCTTTGAACATTACAAAACACACTAAACATAATTACTGCAGCTATTTAAGGTTGAGTGATCAGAACAACAGCAAACGGCTCCATAAGCTAAACCTCTCCCATCCAAAATAATAGTGTGTGGGGATAGAGGATCAACTCACTAGTCCATGACCATGACGATCTCAGAGCGGCTGTCATAAGCTCCCAGGCACTGCACGAGTTTCGGATGGTGCAGCTCGTTCATCAGTGCAATTTCCTTCCGGGCCGCTGCTTTCTCTCTGGACCCACGTCCTCGGTAGAACTTTCCGGCATTTACCCGGCCTGTCTCTTTGTGCACAAGCCGGAACACCTGCCCAAACTTCCCTCTAAGGAATAATTGGTAGAAGATGTTCAAACACAGAGGTGGTTACGGCTGTGAGCAAACAGACTGATATGCGTAAAGACGAGCACTCACACTCCTAGTCGCTCATGAACACTGTAGTGATCCTTCACAGTGTGCTTGGTGTCAATGACCACATCCACATAAGACTCCTCTTGTGGACAATCTGAGGAGAAAAACATTAACATAACGTTACATGAAATGATGGCTTATGCAACTTAACCTGATATAATAGGCTACTAATGTGCAGAATGTGCATTTACAAACAGGGCTATAGAATAAACATAAACAGGGCTATAGAATAAAATCTTATTAGGTCTTGCCTTGTGTTTCCATCCTGATGGAGTCGGATTCCTCACTGGGGTCACTGACGCCCACGGAGTTGAAGGCCCTCACACGGAAGCGGTACTCCCCGGAAGGGTCAAGGCCCGAACGCACCCGGTAGCAAGTGTTCTGACACCGGCTCGTCAGCTCGGTCCAGTCCCCTGGCTCCCCAGGGCCTACCTGCCTCAGCTCGACCACGTAGCCGGTCACAGCCGAGCCGCCGTCGTAGCACGGGCCTGACCAGGAGAGCACCAGAGACCTGGAGGTCAGCTGGGAGACGTAGGGGCTGGAGGCTGGTGGATGGGGTCGGTCTGGACAGGACACGACACAAATGAGGAGGAACGAAGAGAAACCGAAAGAGAGACAGAGCACAGATCATTGACCGAGGACTTTGTGAACAGGCACCATAACTCCAGGCCAGATAGGATAGGAGAAGTAAACAATTTACAAATCCACTAGCTTCAAGTGTAGCCATTAGTCCGTTTGAAAGAGCTGTACTGGCCCCACGTCTCAAATTCCCATACCCCTTTGTGGTCTTTTGACTTCAACAATGGCCAAAGGCCATTACCGAGCAGCGTCCAATTAAGGCCTCACCTACGACACTGAGCTGGATGGTGTGCTGTGTGGAGCCTCTCCGGTTTCTCACGAAGAGCGTGTAACTTCCTGCGTCCTCTGGCCTGACATCCGAGATCTGCAGACTGCTGCTCTGCTGTTGACTCTTCACTCTGGAGCGATCCTCGCTCACCACAGCCTGTCAGGCAACCAAATGACATTCCACATTGGATTCAGGTCATACCCTTTCCCATTTCTCCTACTACAGTCAGTCATACTTAGCCTGACTCTCGCCAGACCCTTGTAGTTCCGCCATGCTCCACCAGAAGCAGACAGCGAACTACAGGATCTGGCGAAAGTCAGGTTAAGTCATACTGTAGATGTGCAGGAAGTTGCATTCATTGCTCTTTCAGGGGGCATTACTGGGTAACAGAACACATGAACAGTATATTGGGAGGGGAGTGAGTGAGTGAGTGTCTCCAGACCTGGTCTTTGTTGTGGATCCAGCAGGAGGCTACAGGCTCTGGGGAGTTGTAGGAGCAGGAGAGCTGAGCCGTCTCGCCCACGCGCACCTCCACGTGCTCTGGTGCCTCCTCGAACTTCACTGCTGGGTCTGAGCAGGAGACACACTGCATTTCATTGCTCCGCTCATTCCCTCTTCTAACTCAGCCACTTTAGAAATGTTCTTTAATGTTCTAACATATTTTATTACTCTGCCAGCTGCTCTTTATCTGGCATATGAACATAACTCATTTCCCTTTAGTTGGAAGGGGAATCTCTTCCTTCAAAAGTGGTACACCATACAAACATCAGAAATACACATCAAAAGCACAGATTACCTGTCAGGCAATGGATTTGATCAATGTACTCTTTCTGAAGTTTCACAGAAAACACACACACACACACACACACACACAGTAGTTCTCTATTTCTCACCTGTGCTGACACTGGTTCTCTTCTTGGGACTAACGACTGAAAGGAGACACAGGTGAATGAAACAAAAGAATCAGATTGGTCAATTACACTTAAGAGAAGCAGGGTGGTCATGTGATGAGGTCACCTGAGTTCATCTGGTGGGAGGGCATAACGTCGTTATTGGTGGGCAAAATGGTTGGACAGATTTATTTCAGGAAATGACACTTTTACTGGCATCTACAAATATTAATTAGATACAAATGAGCTGAGTTTGAAACACCAAAGCATCTAACTAAACAGAAATGTCTTGATCATTCATGAGCGTAATAAAAGTTATTTATTCAAGATGCAAAATCTACACTTTGTTAGGGTGCTCATCCCGTTGCTATCAACAAAGCAGAGAGTATGCCGTGTATTGTACGTCATGCAGAAGCTCACTGTCAGGCTTTACCTCTCTTCTTCTCTTCCCTGGTCGGACTCTTCTTTGAAGATGCCGCCAGCTTGCTGCTGAAAGAGTGTTTGACCTCTGGCTGCGGCTGTCTGTGGAGCTTGGTTTGATGTGTTTCAGCTGCACGCTCAGGTTTTGAATCTGGTGTTTACAATGCCGAGAGTAAATATACAAATGGACAAATATATACACAAAAGGAATGTCAATACTCTGGTCAGCCGGGTTTGTTGAGGGAGGATGGAACATAATGGAACGAGCAGTCAAAATATCCATATGCTAGGGAATGGCATGTCCATGTTACTACGAAGGCCATGTCAGGAAGTCATTAGATAAGAACCCTGAGAACAGGTCCCTGGGAGCAACGGAAATAGGGAATATTTCTCACTTGAAAGGATTTGAGGTTTGAAACAGACTGTGTCAACTAAACACAACTGAATGCCTTTCTCATGCATAATGTTGCTGAAGCAATCAGTTTGATCATTACTGAAATGAGTGCAGAGAACATGGAACTGAATAAATATTTGTATGAATTTATTCTTCTTTCTTTTTTCAAAATAATTGTTTAGAAAACTAAATGTGTAGCTATGACATGACTATAAAAACATTTACAGCTTTTTAAATAATCCTGGTGAAATGACATACCTCTCACAAAATAAGCATTTAAACCCTAATCAGCACTACCATCTGACACATCTGATGATGTATCTGATACCCTCAGCTGTTACTGTGCTATTTACCGTCACATGATTTGCACAACAAAGTAACCACATCCAAAAAGAAACAGGTTGTCAGACATTTGAAACTGTGTCAGTATCAGTGTCAGTAACAGTATCAACCATTTTAAGAAAAGGGAACTGTGATGTGTGATGAGGTGCTGACCAAAATGGAACACAGGATTCAACATTTCAATTTACACATGCTATATTCACACCAGAAGGCAGAATGCTATACACATGCTATATTCACATCAGAAGGCAGAAGACTGAAAATAAATAACGTTTGATTGAGAATAGTTTACTAATACAGGCAATGCTGTCACACACAGCAAGAGATGAATACAAGAGAAGACAGTGAGTGTATGGTTCTAGGAACTGTCTGTGAAGCTTTGAGAAAAGCCTGAGTCACAGTGTACGTGTGTTAACAGCAACCAAACAAATCAATCGTGTCATGAACCCACATCTGGGCCATGATGACCAGGACTCCTCTCTTCCTCTCCTAACAATGTCTCAGGGATGTGACAACCACCTATTTTGATTTGAACGCTTTCAAGTGTGTCCGCAGATCTGTCTGCATTGGCTTCCTGTCATTGTTGTGTCTCAATGCAAAGCATTATGCAATTGAGTTTGTGGGGGAGACCATTTAACCAGCCTGGCCCCACACCCATTACAAAAGCCCTGTTCTTACCTGTAGTGGATTTGGACTGTTCGTAGTCCAGAAGAAATGTGCTTTTCTCCACTCCGTTCTCTAACCTTTGGCCCACATGCACGGTCACCACCTGTGGTGAGCGAGAAGGCTTCAGGTCCATGCTGAAAGTGGACACATATGTTTTCTTCTGACCCCGGTTCTGTGAGGCCATCTTGGGGGACCCTCTCGCTCGAAATCACCACACAAAGACAAAAAAAAAAAGAGAGAAGGGCTTCTTCTAAAATGTCATTTCATCCTCCATGGTCCAAGTAGTCTTTTGTTGTTGTTGTCCAAAGGAATTCTCAGAGAGTCCTAATTCTCCTCTATGTTACTCCTGTTTAGGTTCTTTCAGTTTGAGCTGTGAATTGCGTTCCTCATTGAGACATCCTGCTCTCTGTGCGCTGCCACAGGAAATAGCTTCAGTTTTATCAGCGCTGATCAGCATGACCAGCCTCCCGGCTACTTCACTGGGTGAGAAAGAAAGAGAGAGAGAGACTGTGTGAGAGAGAGAGAGAGAGAGAGAGAGCACAAGAGAAAGAGGGGGAGAGAGGGGGGATCAAGAGACAGAGCGAAAGCAACAAAGACTGGCAAGAAAGACCAGCTACACACAGACAAAACCCACAGAGAGACAGTGGGTGTGGCAACCAGGTTGCTCACCTGGCCTGGCCAGGTAATCAGCACCTCCCTCAATACACAGTGAGCTCAGACAAGCCACCTGGGGTCAGAGAACTTACAGGCCACACAGATATTAAAGAGGGATTATTGTACATGATGGAAGCCAAACACAGGGGAGATTTATTCCATCCTAATGGTCAAAAACAAACACTTCTCCTTTGGATGGCTTTGTGCAGATGTTGGCCTAATTGTGTGAGTGTTAAGAATGTTGAAGAGCCAGTTGGAATATCCTTTTGTCAAACAGTACTGTATTTTTGAATGTTTGTGACTGTGGCACCACGCCCACACACAATTGCACTGCTTGTCAAAACTACACATCAACAATGACGTTAGAGCAGTTTTCCATACACTTAAAGCACTTTTTTGGAGGGGTGCAGAAGAGCATTTATGGGAATATGTCTAGGGCTGAGAACCAAAGAGGCGGAAGTGACATTTCGGTCAAAATTGAGTTATATATGTCACCTGAAAGCTCTTGATGAGCTCTCTTAGCTGACAAAATTATAGAAGTAAAATATTTATAAAAATATAGCTATTGAACAAAAACCAAAGGTCTTTAACTGTGAACATATATGAAGCAGTTAGATTTGTTTTGGCTCTCCTGTAAAGTTGGTGAAATGTCACTTCCGCCCCTTTGGTTCTCAGCCCTCGGTGTGTGTGTGTGTGTGTGTGTATACATGTGCCATAATGTGCCCAAAAACTGTTTTCTTGGTCCTTATAAGGAAGTGGGGTATGGGGGCTTAGCAGTAGGATCCTCCCATTTAGTGGGCTATCTGGACTGTAAACCATGCTGCCAGGCAGAGGCTCGAACATACCATCCTTTTATGTCCTAATCCCAGGGGAGAGGGCTGTTTTGCAGAGGGCAAAAGAGGCAGACTCCTCAATAACAGAAAAGACTAGTTGGGTGTTACTTTCAAGCGGGAAGCATCAGACACATTTTAACATGAAATGTGGGGGGAAATCCATCCATCTTTAAATGCATCTTGAGATGATGAGACAGCTCGTGAGACTATTTATAAGAATCTTTCAGAATCTAAACTGAAAGAACAATAGTAAAGAGATGAGTCAATCTTTCAGTAGAAATGGCTCAGAAAGGAATAATAAACAAAATTGCACCTGGTATGAACTCAAAACTCTTCTGGTAATACATGGTAACATGTCTATATATGTGCATTTTCTTATCATAAGCTTTATGGATCTTGGCTGTCAGCAGGGAAGTCTGAAATCTTTGTCCTGGGAATATTCAACTCTAGACTAGGCTAACATAAACATCCCACTGTCCAGTTACAGCATTTCACATTTTCTCTGTCAGATCAGGCAGTTTGTCAGATGTAGCACATTTGACAAACAAGGCTACAAATTATCTAGGACCCAAAGGGCCATAAATGAGAGAAAACTAGACATAGTCTTGATATGTCCTAGCTAATAATTTAGAGTATAGTATATATATGCACATACAGTAGACAGACAGACACACACGTACACCGTAAAAGGGAACAAACTGAACTTTCAGACCCTTGAAACACATCCCCTCCCACCATTGGCATCTGGAATGCATGATGCATGATACTTATCAGGAGGAAAGCACTCAAAAACCCAAACAAACACACACAGACAAACACACACATTTCTTATGAATTCCATGACCCAACTGGAATGGCAACTATTAGGCAGAGAGGAATGGGACTTGACAATGGTAATTATTCAACTTCCTGTTCCCACAGATCTCCAACCGGACCCTTCCAGATGCTAGAGTCATTACATTTTAGGGCTGCTCGATAGCAAAAATCATGACCACGGGTATTTTGATAAAAATTGTAATTACTATGATCAATTAATGATCCTTCATGGGGATGAGTGGGTCGGGGGGCATTAGCCTTGTGTTGTAGTGAAAAACATCACTAATTGGCTATAAGCCTATAGGCTAATAAGGAAAATAACGAAACCAAGCACATCCCTGATAGGCTGGCGGACCACTGTCCTCACACTGGGGGCAGATCTGACGTTCGCTGGCGTTTTTATCATTGGTTCTCTGTTGGTCCGCTGGCAGTTTGCCAAGAAATGCCCCATTATTTTGCCATTATTGGTCTAAAAACTTCTTCATTTGCTCAATTATACTTCATCATCATTTTAGTTAACTCTAATAATAACTTTAATAATATAATATGACAAGTTAAATGCATGTCACCAGTGGTTCGCTATCTGCCAATCTGATTTTGCTATCTGGAATAGGCCTACAGCAAATACATCACGTTGTGATTAGGCTTACGCTGTTCAAGGTTCAAGGTTCAGGATACTTTATTGTCATTTATGTAAAAAAAAAACATTATAGGAATTTGTTTCAGCAACTAGTGTGTGTTTTCAAATAAGATGGTGGTGTGTGGTGTATTCAGACATTTTGGATCAAATCCAATGGCATGTTGCTGATGATCTGATTTTTTTTCAAAAAGCTAGCCATTTCATAATGTCAAATAAAATAAAATGTCAAATACAGTTTTCAGCTCTGAACAAAACCCGTTCAGAAATTAGGCCATTTGAGCAAAGGTGGAAGTGTGAAATGTTTTTTTGTCAGTAGTTCTTATCTGGTCTGGTTTTGGAACCCATAATTTCACAAGTTCATAAAGTTGTGACCAACTATATATATATATATTTAGCATTCTGGCCAACGAATATGGTGAGGTAGCCTACATAAGACACGCAAAGTGCCTGGCCTATTTGTGTGGAAAATGCAGATGTTTGGCATTACATTTGTGAAGTCTTTAACTGCTGATATTACCTCAACGTACTGTACTACTCGACAGGTTTGTCTTTGACAGGGGTGTGTTGTTTCCAAGTGACACTTTAGTTTGGATGTTTTTATGCTCTCATGTGCACCCTACACTGTCTTATTTTGCCCAAGGGTTGCAGCCAACTTGCGTTTCACATGATATCTTAAAATTATGCATACTTTTATAAAATTAGCTCCCTAACATTATATCTAACATGACCAGTCTGTCACATAAACATTGTCTATGTCCATGCCATGGCAATGGATGACATAGGCTACGAAAAGTTTTTATCAAAATAACGGGCCAATGATAGATCTGATCAGGTAGCATTTTAAATTGCCGATTTTTAATTTCTTTTTAGCCACAAGCTCCGCGACCCATCACTCAGATTAGTACCACAACCCACTTTTGGGTTCCAACCCACCAGTTAAGAAACACTGGCCTAAGCTATAAACTTTCCACAATGTCAATATTATATTAGGGTAGTAGACTATTTACAATACAACATAACAATACAACAGTGTCGGCTGAGTAGGTAGAATAGGCAGATATAAAAATGTGCCTATTACGCGATTCTACAATTACAATACTGGGTTTTGTGTGTGTAATAAGATAAATGGGCATTGGCAGATGCGATAGGTAGATATATGTTTTCGTGTTAGCGAAAGCAGTAGCCTATTGTAAACTCACATGCAATAAAAAAAAAAAACAATAAGCCATGTAGCCTAGAACTGCAAGCATGTTTGCTGGATTGCTTATATTTCTGAACCCTGATATTTCAAACTAGTGTGCTGCAAGTGCATCAAGAAATGTCTCGCCTTTGACTGTTAATGGCGAAGAGTAGACTAGGATTTTGGGGTGGCACCTGGGGTGGCCAATTGAATCTCAAGGGTGGCCTGTGCCAACCGGAGCCACCCCTCTGGCTACGCCCCTGATTGCACCCATCCCAGAGCACATACTGTACAGTAGTGTATGAGCACAAATAGCGTTTATTTGGAAATATGGTCTATTCTGTATCTTGGTTGGTAAAATAGGTAAAGTTTTATTTTGAACACTCAGTCCTATTCTTTGGATTTGGACTACAAGAAAAGCACATTAGGGTCCAAATAACAGAAAAACCATGAACCAAACTCAAATTCATGATAGGGTATAAGTTAAGTTAGGCTATTTGAGCAATGTTACAGTACAACCATGGTTCCATGTGTGTTCCGACTGGATGATTAAAGTTAACAGTATTATTTGTGATCCACAACAAGTCTGGGCAAATTATGAATTATATGAACTTTTCCTCGTGTTGCTTAAGCGAAACCTGGGGCAACTTGTTGCACGTCAACCACATAACCAGTTCCAATTAAATGATTAAAGTTCTCAAGAAACTGATCATTAAAATTCTCTCGAAACTTCAGGTTGGTGTGTGTGAGCAACGTACGTGCACGTTACTCATCTTGCATTAGATCATCTTCCTGAATCTCAATGTTCTGATCACAACAACTCTGTAGAAATTACAAGACAACAAAATGCAAAAATACAAGACTGGACAACAACTCAAACTGAGTGTTTGTGTCGATTTTGATCCAATTTAACCGCTTTGCTATGTTGTCCACCCAAATTTTCTACCAGCCCACCCATGTAGTAGGCCTACATGTAGGCTAAAACCGGCCCTGAGACTAGTCGTGACAGTAGGCCTAGGCTACAGTATATCGAGTTCAAACTTTGGCAGACCTCTAAAATCCTAAATGAGGCATATAAATCTCTAATGGGCAGTGATAAATAAAGAAGATAAAGAAGCCTGAGAGAGCTTAACACAAAATGGCGGCAAGCCATGTCATTACTATCTCCCCGATCGTTCTGTTTTTATTCTACACATATTGATGAAGTCAGCATGCAACAGAGAGGGCAGAGGGAGGGATGTTTGCCTTGGTCTCCACAGGGATGAGATGCGATTGGTCATGCTGGTCATGCTGGTCATTGGTCATTTGCGCGGCACAGAGGAGGTAGAGGTGGGCGGGGCCGCGGCCGCCTCCACAATCTCCACCAGCTCGGAGATCTCCACCATGTTCCTCCGGCCGCTCCAGCTCCAGCTGTAGGTGCTGAAGGTCTCGGGGAAGTTGGCGCTGTTGGACAGGGTGGGATAGAAGTTCTGCAGGGAGCCCCACGACTGCAACGTGTCGCACCTCTTGCAGAGTGTCAGGCTGCCCAGGTATGAATCCACTCCCGCCTTAGCCTACAGAGAGGGAAAAGGCAGAAAATGGTCAACAGGGACCAAAGGCAATGAAAGTGTTAATACGAAACTGATATTTATAAATGGAGAAATGAATGCATGGGATTTAAGACCCATGAAAGATTACTATTCTGTTATTGATGATATTTGCCCTAGAACACACTGCTTGAGCATTAGTTACATTGGAGCGATATTGTTCAGATGTTTGTATGTATTACATGTATACTTTGGTGTTTGCATGTGTATACGTGTTGTGTGGATCACCTTGCGTCTAATCTGGTTAATGTCATCATAGGTCAGCTCCTCTCTGTTCTTCACCTTCAGATGGACCTTAACTTTCACAGGTGTGACCATTTCATTAGTCTTCATCCCTTCCCGTTTGATTGTTAGCTGTCGGAGTGGTGGGGAAAGAGCACTGTTCATGTTCCACAACCACATGCATTCTCTGTCACTGCTATACTGTATAGTGCAATGGAAAGTTGCCAGACCCTTCCAAGTTTTCACATTTTCTTATGAGTTTGGACTGGGATATTTCAGTCTTTTATTTTATAATATTTTTTATAAATGTACAAAACACTCCAAATACCTGCTTTTTGTGGAGTATTGGAGTATTGTGTGTAGATTGATATTAATTAAAAAATGTTAAGATAAGTCTGAAACATAACAAAATGTGGAAAACTTGAGAGGATCTGAAAACCCTGCGGATGCACTGTGCATACTTCATGGTACCTTTCAAAAACCATTACTTTTCGCTGACTTTGACATGTGACATCTATGCACAACACTGTATGCATATACATCTCTACTTAAGCTTACAGACAGGTAAGTATGTGTGTGTACATGACTAACCTGTCTAATGCGATCCTCTATCTCCAAAGTCTTCTTGCTTTTAGAGGATTTTATATGCTGAATCTTTGGTGATGACATGTATTTGTTGTGCGGCCTGTAGGTAGGATTCAGGGAAGGTCGCTTGGAATAAGGGCTCCTCGTATCGTCAGTGCCTTGGATTAAAGAGACAATTTTGTAAATTGTTGTAAAAATATAATGTTTTGGGGCTCAGACCATATCTGCGGTCATGCAAATTCAGTGATTAAAATACTTCATAGATCAGACACGTCACTTTGGGCAAAAGTGTCTACAATAACCATAACCATAACCATAGATAACTTTGTTGTAACCGTGGTGATGCTAACAATCAGGCAGGATGTACTTCAGCAGCTGTCTGGAATGCAGTCCCACCAGGTGGGCTCCTTTGGCATAATAGGTGATCACGTGATTGTGGTTCTCCTCGTTGGGCACTCCATTCAGAGATTTTCTTTTATGAAACCTGTGCAATTACCAATAAATATAGTTCCAATATAGTTCCAATATATACAGTCTGTGCAAAGTCTTAAGTCTAACTAACTCGAATTTAATATCCAAGTAAAAACTATTTGCAAATTTAACACCAAGAACTTAAGTGCAAACATTGATGAGTCAGCTAAATACTTACAGTACACATACAACACCATAGCTATTGTTCACACACATTTTGCTTGTTGACAGAGTTTCCTGGGACTAGAATACTTTAAATCATTGATTTACTGTATCTCTAGCATTTAAAACATTTAAGAGGAGCTTGGTAGTCTACAGAGATTGAACAGCACAGAGGTTAAAGGTCACCTGGCCCAAGCGAGAACACTATTTTGTTTGTCATTGGTCCCATGCCTATGCCAATTATGTCTCAGAGAAGGGAGAAGCGTGTTACACAATGATGGTAGATATTAAACTGAAGCATGTTAAAGCCTTAAATAAGTCTACACTACATACATTAAAGAAAGCTAAGACATAAAGACTGAATCTTTATAAATCTATTCATTATGGATTATGGATTATGACAAAAACTGTTCGGAAATTTGTTGGGGAAACTGTAACATTACAAGTTCACAGATACTATATGACCATTCACTGGCAAATACTGAAGTTCAAAATCAAACATCTCAGGATATGATGTTGGCTCTTCCTATCATTGTGCAGCAGAATTCACCAAGCGTTGGATTGTTCACCCACTAATAGGGAACGTGAGCTGGGTTCAGACCGTCGTGAGACAGGTCAATTTTACCCTACTGATGGTTGTTGCAATGGTAATCCTGCTCAGTACAAGAGGAACCACACTCTAAATCTCCTCAAACTAGTAGAACCTTTTCACCAGATAAATGACAGAGTAGTAGAGGCTATGAGGTTACACAAAGAGCTGCGCTGATGGCGATGTGACAGTGTTTACCTCATGTGCTCCCCAGGTGCAAAACTGGGAATGTTATCTGCATTCAGAATACTGTTAAGGGTTCTAAAACAGTGTATGTAAGGCTCAGCCTCAGGGTCACCTAGATAGACAGAGAGAGAAGGGAGGGAAATGGAATTATGTCTCCACATTACAGCTGACCACCAGAGTAAATTCAAACTTTAGTTAATAGGAACAGTTTTCAGGGTTTCATCGCAACCAAACTAACCTTTCAGACACAGTTTGAATTTTTGCTTATCCGTGACGACTGAAAGAAACTTATGGAAAGCCTCATCATCTGAAAACAGACAAATTCCATTCAAACAGTCTCACAAACAATGTAAAAACTAAATATCCCCCTATAACAAGCTAAGACTTAAATTAGTTGCTATTTTAACCCTTTAAGGCTATTTGTGTGTCTCTCTCCTTTACACATTTAAATACAGTACATGTGTATATATTTAATATAATTTCCAGAAGGTCGTCTGTGACAATATCCACAGACCCAGACGCCATGGCCGTGGCATTGGAAGCCCTGTGGAGAGCTTCTATCTGTCTGTGTGTTATCTTGAAAGTAGTAAAGCACAGGAGGCTGACGTATGAACTAAAACTCATTTCTACAGCATTCAAAGCATGGTAGCAATACAAGTTCAACCCTACATCCGAACTCATACATCTTCATTCTCCCCACCGGCTACTACAGTATGTAACATTATACTGACACCTAGTGGTGTGGCTCCAAGTGCAGACACAACACTTTGCTTACCATCGTCACTCCAGGCTGTGTTGTTCTGCTGTGAGCTGGTCTGTACAGGTGACTGCTCATCTGGAAGTGATCTCTTCACATGCCTGTAAGCAGCCTTAAATGCTGCAAACGACAAAACAGGGGACAACACTGAGGTTGATAGTAACACAGAACAAATATATTTGTTTTAGCTGCTATTTGACAACAAAATGATGGGGAAAAGTATCAAGATCCAAGATAAGATGGACCATTGTTGTATCTGTTTGAAATGATTTGCTAGATTTTGAATTCAGGCAGTCACACATTTCAAGATAATAAAACTATGCTGTAGTTGCCATGTCTTTTGGCTTTGTTCCCTCACCCTCCAAATGCTCTTCAGAGAGTGGCTGGTCTGACAAGCAGGACATCTCGCCCATGGTCCCAGCTCCACTGAAATTAATCAACAGACAAAAAAGACCTAAGAGAAATTCTGCAAAGCTGCAGAGTTCACACAAAATTTGGGTATATACAGTATAGGCCACCCACTGGGTTGCCGCAATCTTTAGATAACATAAAAAAACTGAAACTCAAGACTGTTTCCCACTAACGGTAAAGCCGAAATGTCCTCCATGCTTTCTGTCCCAAGTAGGCTTCCGTCCTTCAGGAGGCCTCTCTCCTCCCTGGCATCTTTTGCGTCACTTGTCACAGATGTGGGATCAGATTTCCAAAAAGAGAATGTTTTTTTCTTCTTTTTGGTTGCTTCATCGGTAACAGGGCTAGACTCCTCAGGTATGAGGCTCTGCTGTGGGAGACATTCAGATTCAGTAGCTTGATTAACTGTACTGTACAACCCCAAATCAGAAAAAGTTGGGACGTTGTGTAAAATGAAAATAAAAACAGAATGTGACCATCTACTATTCTCAAAAACCCATATTTAGACAACATATAAAATGCTGAAAATTACAAATGTCATTACTTCATAGATATGTTAACTAGAAGTAGTACAAAATAAGTAATTTCTTTCAAATACTCGCTGAATATATTTGGTAGTTTCACAGTTTTTCTAAAACCAGACAAATGAGAGATATGGCACAGCAAAAAAAAATAGTATTAAACTCCGTCAAAGCACACAGTGATTTGACTACAAGTTGTGCTGTTTGGAGGCAAAATGTGCTTTTGCTGCATGCTTTAATGTTTTCCCAGTGTTAGAGTGTTTTGCGAGCAAAACGTGTGCTCCTGTCTAGACTTGTGTGTTGTTTTTTTGAAAATGTAGAATCGGAGTTGACACAAGCAATGAGGTGATCAAGCGTGGAGAAAATTGTGTAAAACTGTGGTAAAACAAGTTTGTTTTTCCTAGGAACTCTGTGACACGGATGGGATGAAATTCTCACTATAGACACGTTCACAAGTACAGTTGTCCTTGGGCGCTGGCATTTCTGAGAAAAACCTATACACAACATCTGATTCATTTGGTTCTTCTGGGTTATTCACTGATAATGGAGTAATATCCATGTCCCCTGTCAGTAAATGTTTTCATGCAGGCAGTGTGTGGTATATGGATGAGATTATGCCCTACATATAGTGCGGATGAACCCATTCTAAAGTTGGCTAAAAAGAGTATAAAATCATCTTTTGGAAATTGATCTTAATGCCTTCAGTATAAACGAGGAAATATCCTAACTTTAAGGACACTAATTTCCTTTGTGAATGAATAATGCATCCTAAATAAATAAATGTTCTTCCTTAAAATACAGGGGTCATAAGTATTTGACCCCTATGTTAAATTCCCATAAAGGCGGCAGATTTTTTTTTATTTCTAAAGGCCACTTATTTCATGGATCCAAGATATGCATCCTAATAAAGTTCCCTTGGCCTTTGGAATTAAAACGTCATCACATAACCTTCACCATACCTAGAGATCGGCATGGTGTTTTTTTTCAGTTAACCTATTAGCTGGTTTGATGCTCATTGAGCTCAATGCAAATCAATCCTTCTACTCCGTAAGAGGATCTTGGGCGTGTATTATGTCTGTGCTTCTTGCATTCTTGTATGGGCTTCCCCAATATACCCTACAGAAAGATATAGCCTACCTGATATACCCTTAGTTATTATTAGTTCACATGTCGCTCAAACGAACATAGCTCAGAGATTGTCTGAGATCCCATAGTGTGTGGGGTGTCCCTACCTAGAGTGTCCCTCTCTCTGATTATGGGGTGCTTCACTTGAGTGTTACGTGTGTTGTGTGCGCCACTGTTTTTGCAGACCCTGTGGTTATCACAACATCTGGCGTTGCGGTGGAATGACTCTAGTAAGACCAAGGTAGCAGCAATTCCAGAGTGGGGGAGAGCATATGACACGTTTTCATAAATATGGGCTGAGATGAAGGGAAGGACCCAGATTAGAGGACTGGTGTTGATTTAGTAATTTGCCCAGACTTGTTATAAAATTGTGATTCAGGACGATGATCCAATAAAAGATGAGAAACTTCCAGTTTCTTGGGAACTTAAAGGTGTTGGGTGACGTCACGTCTGTTGACATTCAAGCAAAACAGAGAACTGTCTCACCCCTCCCTCCCCAACCCTTCCATGCAACTGAAACTCTCCTGAACCTGCATGTCGTTGGTGATTGGCTGGACATTTTTGCTATGTTTCATGGTCCACACTTGCACCAGGCTTTGCCTATTTTGAGCCTGGGCTGTCTACAGAGACTGTATTTTTTTTTACAATGTATTCAGGGGACAGGCCCAGGGGCGTAGCCAGAGGGGTGGCTCTGGGTGGCACAGGCCACCCTTGAGATTCAATTGGCCACCCCAGGTGCCACCCCAAAATCCTAGTCTACTATTCACCATTAACAGTCAAGGGCGAGAAATTTCTTGATGCACTTGCAGCATACTAGTTTGAAATGTATTGTAAATAGTCTACTACCCTAATGTAATATTGACATTGTGGAAAGTTTATAGCTTAGGCCAGTGTTTCTTAACTGGTGGGTTGGAACCCAAAAGTGGGTTGTGGTACTGATCTGAGTGATGGGTCGCGGAGCTTGTGGCTAAAAAGAAATTAAAAATCGGCAATCAGATATATGATCAGATCTATCATTGGCCCGTTATTTTGATAAAATGTATTCGTAGCCTATGTCAGCCATTGCCATGGCATGAACATAGACAATGTTTATGTGACAGGTCATGTAAATATAATGTTAGGGAGCTAATTTTATAAAAGTATGCATCATTTTAATTTAAAAGTACTTTGAGATAATATCAGCAGTTAAAGACTTCACAAATATAATGCCAAACATCTGCATTTTCCACACAAATAGGCCAGGCACTTTGCGCGTCTTATGTAGGCTTCCTCACCATATTCGTTGGCCTGAATGCTAAATATATATATAGGTCACAACTTTATAAACTTGTGAAATTATGGCTTCCAAAACCAGACCAGTTAAGAACCACTGGCAAAAAAACATTTCACACTTCCACTTTTGCTCAAATGGCCTAATTTCTGAACGGGTTTTGTTCAGAGCTGAAAATGAGCTGAAAACTGTATTTGACTTTTTGTCCAATTACAAAGACATTTGATGTGAGAGTATGGTCTTTGTCCTTCTTTGTCCTTCAATTTATGATATGGTGCGTGGTGCATGGTTTTACTTATGCATGTGTGCTAATTTAACAACTTGAGCCTGTTTCTGTTTATCTAGATGCCACCCTTGAATTAACCAGTGCCCCACTAGGGCCGCCCTTGTTACACATCTCTAGAATCGCCACTGCATGTAATACAATTACACACTTACAAAAAAAGAAAAGAAAAGATATAGACTTATTACTCCATTTGTTCATGAATTTGTAGCCTATATGGAACATTTGGTCGCCCTCAATGTTGACTAGCTAGGCTACTGCCTTGATATGGAATGCCCAATATGGCTAGTCTGCAAAGAAAACCAATGGAGGGTCTTACAGGTCAGTTTAACTTCCGTTAAGATTTAAGGTGTATTCTCATGAATTGTATTCGATAATGTAAGATACTTATTGTAGGTTGGAGACCTACTTGGATGCTGTAGCCTACCTCTGTTACATTGTCTGGCATGGTGCGCGTTTCGATTTGTCTTGGTTTTTGAGGCGATGTCAAATGAGCTCTGGGCGCCGAAGGCACCTGATCCAATGATGGAGGTGACAGGCAGGAAGGCCAGGGAAGTGGGTCTCAGCACCCACAAAGCAAACAGTTTCGACTCGCCAAGAATCGCGTTTTATTTGTCACAATGGAGCACAGCGACGACATAAACGAGACGTGACGTCGAGCACTGCAAAATCCAGTAGGTACAAAACACCTCTTAAAATGATGTTTGAAATCGAACTTATCAAGTTTCAAGCTGACGTTTCGTGTGACGTTTAGTGACCCTATGAGCCCTAAGCTGTTTTAAGGGCATTTTCACTACCTCTAGTTAGAAGCATTTATCCTGGTCATTGTAAGTGCCATTCACACATGCTACATATTGTTTTTTTCAGCACAGTCTAGGCTATCTAGATCTGCAACAGTATCATGTATAAATACTTGCATTGATTTGATTTAGATTTTTAAATAATAAAAATGTGAAAAGCGTACTATACAAATTCTTGCATTTTTACGTGTATCTCACCACAGCAAGCTCACATCTCGACGAAACTTGCATGGTTGTGTAGGCCTGACTGTCCTGAAAATGGCAATATAAGAACCATGGTGGAGGTATACTTTGGGGCTGAGCAATTTACAGAAATATGTGGTGTGTGCCTTCCAGAAATAAATGGCAATTTTTATTTAGTGATGAAAAAATGACTTTTTGGCACTTTTTGCACTCCATATTTGTGACACTAGCTGATCTGACATGACTTGTTTGCAGTAGCACACATGACGTGCACAGATGATGATTCTCTATAATATTTGTTTTACTGCATTGCAATGAACAAAGTAAAGGCAAAAAGTGTTTATTTGTCAAACAAATTTGGATGCAATATGAGTCTTGAATTGGATACCATACAGGAGTTTGCTAGGATCTCAAAACCGTGTTATGAACGTGACTTGCCATAGAGAAACACATGATAACATTGGATTATGAACATGCTATTATGCCACACAAAAACAGGAGGTAAGTGGAGCTAAATGAAGTTATTATTTTGCTGTCACTTCGTCTGTTTTATGGCCTAGAAGGTTGTATTTGGTATCTGTGGATAGCTCTAGCTCTCCTCTTTCATCTGACATGCGTGCCATATCTTTTTGATCGCGATTTCACGAGGAAATCAAACGAGAGTAAAGGTAGCCAAATTATATGACATTATTATTTGTTTGTAAATTCGTCTGATTTTATAATACGAAATGATCGATGTATTTGGTATCAATGCAAAGCTCTGCTTCTCCTCTTTCATTTGATATGCGTGTCATGTCTGTGCGATGCGTGGTCCGCGAGTAATTCAAGCGAGACTTCTGGATGCTCCGGTGAACGCAGAGCAATATAGACTGTAAATATGATATACTTTGATTTAACTTCATGATTTTATTTTATTTTCATACTTGATCGTACAGACAAGTGTCTAGTATCGTTGGAAAGCCCCGGTTCTGTTCTTTCCTGCAATATAAGTCTCATCTCCCTGTGACTAATAATAGCGGAGCAATGTAACAAAGAAAATGTGTGCGTTTTTTGACGCACTTTGCGTCCGTCGGGCTCATAGGGTTAGTGACACATGGCCTACTTAATGTCAAATGACATTTTGCATTCATTTTTCTCATTATTCAACTTGTAGATGATCTTATTCTCAGAAATCCATTGAGGGCATTCCCAATAACGCGGCCTATCAAGGTAAATTGATAAACCCTCGGATAGCCTGGGCAAAGAGTGGCCTGGGATTGCTCTCAGAAACAAACATAGGCTTTAGAGCCTAAAGGCACAGGTCATATAGGCTACACATGGTCTCATTTAAAAATCTTTCAAACCATCTGTTAAAATAAATCAGACGCAAATGAATCATTTATTTGCTGTATCACAGTGCCACCTGCGGGTTAAGCAGGCGACGAGCAAGAATTAATTGTGTGTGTGTGTGTGTGTGTGTGTGTGTGTGTGTGTGTGTGTGTGTGTGTGTGTGTGTGTGTGTGTGTGTGTGTGTGTGTTAAAATAGCAACACATTTAAAACCAACGAAATATTATTTTCTTTTTTTTCTATTCTACTCCATAAGATGATTCTGGTTCTGTAAATGTGCTTCATATATATCCTCCTGTCCTGATATCCCAGGCATATACTGTAGGTCACCCAATGAGTTCTGGCAATCCTTTGGATGACAGAACGGTTTACCACTAACAGTGAAGTCAAAATCTCCTCCATGCTTACTGTCATAGGCCCAGACAACTGCCATCCTTCAGGAGGCTCTCCACATTTATTTACCGGTGTTCACAAACAGAAATATCTAAGAAGGTCTTATATTCCGTTTCTGGCACACTTTGTCTTTCCTCTCAGAGTCTGCTTTTTTAATCTACATTTTGTGTAGTTTACTATTTTTTGTAACTCAGTCCCTGGGTCCTTGAACCTTACTGGAGGGTGTGGTTCTGCCTGTGAGCTTCTCAGTGTAGTAGTGGGTGGCAGCAGTAGTGCCCCCATTCACACAGTTCCCCACAAGAGGGCACTGTTCTGCATTATTTGTGATTTGGCTGATTGAGGAGAACAACTAAAGGGAGAAGATGTGGTTTAACTCTAGGATACTTTCCACTGGCACTCATATGCAAATAGGTGCTACTCATTTCAATTATATTGGGTTGTAGGCAGTTTCATGGTGACTGAGTTTCTTTCTCTTTTTTAAAGATCTGGGAGCTACATACATGTAGCCTATATCAGTGATGTGTGTACCCAATTTTCACATGAGGAGATACTCCAACAGGGCATATCAATGAAAGCTTTCCTTAACACTGATGTGGGTGCAAGAAATATATTTTCACTGCAGCACTGTGGGGATTTTACAATGATTAAGTAGTATGTTGGCTATTATAATATAAGGGCTGCAGAGCATTTTAACTGTTGTGTAGGCCTTTTATGTATGCACTCTTTTTTATTTCCTGATTATTTATTAAGCATTTTATTTTATTTTATACATAAAAAAAACTCAGAAGGTGCCATTACTGCTGATAAGTATGTATTCAAGAATGCATATAGGACACATTGATTTGGATATGGAGATTCGGGTAAAAAATGGAAAAAAATATTCTCCATTATTATTCTGCATTTTTACAGCTGCTTGACATGTTTGTAAATCGCAAGCTCTGTCGCTAGGCCTACCACTGCATCTGCAGCCATTAATGATAGTAATAACAATAATGATAATTGAAAACAGAATTGAAACATAGGAAGACAGTTAATTTTGCTCTGGCAATAATGCCTTTTTAATCCGTCAACACATAGAGGGATTAGACTCGGCTCACTAGAGAGAGCCCCATTTCATTAACGGGAGGGCCGTTTTCTCGGTCACTTTCGAAATGAAAGGGGCCACCTGATGGTCTGCCTGACCACAATTGGTGATCCACCTGTGTCAGTGCAAGACAAGAGTAAACAGCTATCTCTTAATGTTCACCTCAGACAATCTCTTAACACCTCTTGTCCCCATCGCTTTATGTGCGTCACCTTATTTTGCTCGTCATGGTAACCACAGCAACCAAAGCAACACCAATTGCGGTTCTGTGGCAAATTATGTTGTTTTATGATGTACCCAAAAATGGTTATTCCCAAAGTTTGTTAGTGAAAACAAGAAAGTTTGTATGGGGGGGGGGGGGGGGGGGAGAGAGAGAGAGCGAGAGAGAGAGATGTAAAGAGGCTATCTATCATAGAACTCCTGTGTGAGTGTTGGGTGTTGATAAATTAGAGCAGGAAGCACTAAAGAGCAGTGACGCAAATATGATTTAATCCAGATTATTCTATGCCCTCAATCCCTTAAAAATGATTTCTTAAAAAAGAGCCATAACAGACGTTGCTTGTGTTCATAATGCAAGTAAAGTAAGTACATGCATATAAATATGTAGAATCGCAGGCATGAAATGGAGTGCAGTCCATCATGTAGTGGTAGTGTATCAAGCTGAACGCATAACTACACAATTTCTCTCCGTGGTTTGGCACGTGTATGTTTCACGTTCAGTCTGTCCCGTGGTCAAGCCCTCAGATGAGGCTGGGGAGGGCCGAGTGTTTTGTGCTTATTAGCGCACACTCTGACGTCTGACCTCTGATGGTGTTCTCTGACCTTTGGGCTGGTCGTGCAGAGAAGAGACAGCCGTGACAGTGCAGAGAGAACAGCTACAGCTATTTTAAAATACAGAGCACTCTTTCCGCTGTCAAGCCTGCTTGTTTATACACAAACAAGCAGCAAACATACAGGCAGCACAATATAAGCAGTGCTAAATTAAATGTACAACTAAAGCAGAAACAGGAAGTGGTCATTTGTCATTTTATTGACTAAAATATTTGAAGTTGATGTCATCTATGTTATCTATGAACAGTGCTCAGGCATATTACTAGAAAGCTATACTAAATTCTACCACAAAAATCACCACAACTCAGCACAATTAATTATCCTCCAGCCAAATGACTGCCTCAACCACACTGACCTAAAACAAAGTAACACTGACACATGTCTGGGTCTTTTGCAATTATAACTATAGAGACAGAACCTCATCCTGGGAAAAGGGGAGATAACAGGATTTGTTGATCATAAGAATTCATAGTCTTATTGGGTCGAAAAGTTTATTCTAAAAATGAACAGGGGCCAATGAGGAGGGTATTATAAACTGAAAGAGACTATGAATTAATATATCAACTAGAAACGCAATTCCAAGGAATTACCAGTGCATGAAAATGCAAAAAAATATATAGATAGATAATGTAGATATGGCTACTAAGGTATAGCTAGGGTAAACATGGTGGTTGCATAGTTTAAAGAGAGTTGATAGTGTTTAGGTAGACATTTTAAAGCTTAAACATTCCTGTTCTAACTTAACTAATGATTTCTAACAGGTATTCTAAAATGTTAACTATGCTAACAATGATAACCAGGTTGATTGGTTTACTTGGCTAATGATTTCTAGCAGTACTGTTAAAAATGTTAACTATGCTAACAATGCTAACTATGCTAACAATGCTAACCACGTTGATTAGCTAACTTAGCTAATCATTTTTAGCAGTTATGCTAAAAATGTTAACAATGTTAACTATGTTAACAATGCTAACCAGGTTGATTAGCTAACTTAGCTAATCATTTTTAGCAGTTATGTTAAAAATGCTAACTATGCTAACAATGTTAACTATGCTAACCATGCTAACTAGCTAACTTGGTAATGAGGACTTTTATTTTGAAACATTTGTTGATGGGGTATCCATGGCTGCCACTATCAGGAATAAAGAAGTTACTGTAGTAAAATCATGTTGGTTGCTATGGAAACGGTCATAAACGCTTAATTTTGATAGTTGCTATGTTGGTTGCTAGGTGCATGGAGGTCTCATGTAGTTGACTGGAGGCATAGTTGATTATAACTGACAGTTGGAATGGTTGAACAGTTAAATAGTTGAGTAGTTTCAATGGTTAAATGATTTAATAGTGTATTATTGTAGTGAGGACTTTTATTTTGAAACAGTTGTGGAAAGAGGAAACAGTTAACAGGATATGTAGTCTTCACAGAGAGATTGTATGCTTAAAGCCTGAGAGAGAGAGGGCTGCTGCAGGTGGGGCTGGCCACCTGGCATAAGATTCTAATTGCTTAATGATCCGATTGTGATGTCATAGAGGCCAATGTTAAGTCTATGGGGAAATTTGTAATAGTTTTTAATTTATAGTTTAAAAAGTATAAAAGTTACAAAGTTGAAAAATACTTAGCAGCCTTCCCCTATTTAAGACCTACGTTGCGACGTTTGAATGAAGTTTCTAAGTTAAATGGTTCAAGCTGAATAGAAAAAATGAATTTGATCAGCGGAATAATAATAAGAAGAAGAAGCCTTGGAAGAACAGTACAGTGCATTTTCATGCACTGTAATTATAGCCTATGCTTGCCTTATGTCACAGCTTTACCTAATTTTATCATTCTTAAACACGTAATATATTTAATCACTTCAAATTGCTTCTAAATACAAAAGGGTACCAAAGTCAAGTCAAAGTTGCAGAGAATAAATAAAAGTAATGTTGAAGTTCATGGGAGTGTTTACAAAAGGAACAGATTAATGTACGGATTAGAGGCTATAATTCTCAATTACGTATCTTCATTAAATCTGCCTCCTGTTGTCACTTATATTGGATTATCTTCTGCCTAAGAAAGATACACAGGCAGTGATGGTTTGGAAATTGTTTTCTTGTCATTCAGTCATTGTTAACATAAGCAATTATGGGATTATTCAATTACCAATACGAATTATATGCACTTATAGACTTTTGAAGCCAGTTCATAATCTTGTGGTTATATGTTTTGCTACTATTGAAATTACTTACAGTACATGTTCATTATGATTTCCAAATACCCTATTTTTGAAATTGTCAAATATTATTATGATTTATGATTATTGTTGCATTTATAATTAATGACTACTACTACTACTACTAGCTCTGCCCATAGGCCTAGGACTAGCATTTCTCATTGATGAGTGTCTGTGGAGTGTCTGTTGAATACCTAAACCCTTCCATTAACCTCACTATTTAATTGTGTTGTGATCTCTACAGTCTCAGGGAATCCAGGTCTACTTTAGCTATGCGTTTCTAAGAGAGAGTGACTCTGTACAGACAGTAAGACCAGTTGCTCTGAAACCTTTCTAGCGGGTCCTTATTTAGCCTGTGCAGGCAAAGTATAGGCTTCCTCTACAGGAACCTGGGTTCTCAGAACTCACACTCTCTAGGTAATCTTGCGGATCTGTAACACTTCCGGGGATGACCTGATGGAGCCAGTGGGTTTGTGTGCCTTAGTGAATGTGTGCCTACAGTATGTACTGTATCTGTATACCTTTGGAACTTGGATGTATGTGTGATAAATGTTTCATTTCAACATAATCTTAGAACTAACTACATACAGTAGGTTATATTTTATACAGGTACATGTAGGCTACTTGACAAATATGGAGAAAAGCTAGCTTGTTGATCTTTCCTTCCAATATTATCATCTTGGGAATAACTATAATAATATAATAATAATTGGGGTTGTGGCAAAACAATAAGAAAAAAAAACATTTGGGATAGAAATAGGCTCCCAGTTGTTGTGTTTCAATCCTCTTCTAAAATGTGATATCTACAGTAGCATAGCATTCACCTATTATGTCTCTCACTGTTAAATCCAGTCCCTTACCATAGGCAACCAAAACCAGCACTGGGATAACACACAATTAACTTCGGTATGTGGTTCCATGACACGACATATGGAAGCATGAGAGATGTGAGTCAAATTACATTTCCAGATGGATAAAGTTGTCAGTTCTCAACAGTGCTTTCAGAAGATCAATTTGTATGTTACTGGTGCATTGCTTTCACACATCCACTGTTCTTGGTGTGAGAAGCTCGACCAAAACATGTTGGCTGTCACTGCGTCAGAGGTTTGGGTGTCAGATATTTCAGGTCCAGGTGAAGCCAAGAATGGCCTCCATGTCTAGTGGGAGCACCTCACCAGTCCACGCCCCATGGGGTGAGCCTTAGTGTGACAACAGCGCTTTTCTCGTGGATTATCACATGGCTTCCTGATGCATTAAGCCACAGTGGATACGTCACACCACACCTCCCTCCCTGTCACCTCTACATCCTCACCTATCATCAGGCTTTACCCCATCTTGTGCGCCTGCTCGCACTTTATGATTCTAACTTCATTCCTAAATATGTCTGATGACTTTAGAAATGTCCATGTGGCAATGTGATACTGAATTCTATAACTGGCATTATCTTTGAAGAATGTCGTAATTGTCACAAGGGCCAGCTTTAGGCAGGGATTGTGTCTTGTCCACCCAAACAAGGACAAGAAGTCAATTGTTTTTTTGTTTTTTTACGTTCTGTTCCGTTCCTTTCCGTTCCGTTTTTGTTTTTTTTCCAGTGTGCAGTCTCAAACCCAGTTTGGATGTAGATGTGTTGGGGTTGAGTGTAATGGTAGCTACTGTAGCTGGTATCTACAGTAGCTGTGCAGTAGGCTTATGTAGGCCTATATGTGTTAGGTAGGCTAAACCCCTCTCTTGATGCCTGATTAAAGGAACATTCTGGCCATTTTGCACGTATAGATCTCTGTTTCTCAAAGTCACTGTACTCAAGTTGATCCCCAGAATGTAACACTAGACTAGAGCTTTGCTCGCTGCTCTGTTGGCAATGATGGGCAAAAATACATCCAAATGTAGCTTTTCTCTGCCTACGAGACATGTCAACGGTCAACATATCAGTATGCTGACCTACCCGATATATATCATAGCCTAAATGCTGTATCAGAGATGCACTCAAAAAGTCACAAACTTGTGAAGCGGTACAAAGTGTGTCTTACATAATCAATGTATGCCCAGATTTAGCAATGTTGCAGGACAACCAATCGGTTTCATGTGTTCTGATTGGACGATTGAAGTTATCAATATTATGATGCAAGCCTGGGCAAATCCTTAAAGAGGAACTATACAGGTTTGGCAATTTCGCTATTTTCTTGTTTTACGCTTGCCGGTTTCTCAAGCAGAGCTTCCCCTACAGCTTCAGCATGTATATTTTACAACACAACTCAATCGGTCAGTCTGCCTTTTCATGAGCATGATCGCAAGGCTGCAAAACGTTCTGTTTGTCAGTGCCACTGACCCGGTGGCACAAACTTGCAAGCATGGTTTTTCCGTTAACAGGCGATAGGGGGACGCGAGACGGCCATCACTTAACCTGCAATAGGTAAAATAACCATTCCAATCACTCCGAAACTGCAGTTAAGGCAAATTAAGCTGAAAAAAAAAAAAATTGCATAGTTCACCTTTAATTAAATCAAATTTTCCATTGTGTTCCTTTAAGTGATACATGGGGCAACTTTTTGCAAGGCAACCCTAGGCCTATAAACACATAGCTTTATAGGCTACTCGACAAATGTGGAGAAAAGCTAGCCTGTTCACCTTTCCTTCCAATATTATAATCTTGGGAATAAGGGGTTGTGGCAAAAAAAAATAAAAATAAGAAATGGGATAGAAAATCTGCTCCCAGTTGTGGTTCAGCCCTCTTCTAAAATTTGATATGTAGCATCTAGCTTTCCCTATTGTGTCTTGTCTCTCACTGTTGAGTCCAGTCCCTTACCAGAGGCTACAACCAAAACTAGCACAGGGATAACATACAATTAAATTAGTTAAAAATATGAGTCAAATTACATTTTCAGATGGATAAAACTGTCAGTTATCAACAGACTTCAATTAGTATAGTTACTGCCTTGCTAGTATCGTTACTGCCTTGCTTTGAAACATCAGCCGTTCCTGGTGTGTGAAGCGTGGCCAAAACATGTTGTGTACTATACTGCATGTTGGCTGCGTCAGAGGTTTGGGTGTCAGATATTTCAGCTCCAGGTGAAGCCAAGAATGGCCTCCATGTCTAGTGGGAGCACCTCACCAGTCCACGCCCCATGGGTTAGTGTGACAACAGCGCTTTTCTCGTGGATTATCGCATGGCCCCGTTAAGCCACAGTGAATACGTCACTCCACACCTCCCTCCCTGTCACATCAGCGTCCTCACTTATCGTCAGCGTCCTCACCTATCATCAGCTTTTACCCCCTTGTGTGCCTTCTCTCACTTTATGATTATAATTTCATTCCTATATAGTTTGATGACTGACTATGAACTGACTACACCTTTGGAAAGTGTCATAATTGTCACCAGGGTCAGTTCTAAGCAGGGGCCAGATTGGCAAAAAGGTGATCAGGCCTTTGCTGTTGCGGCTACACGTTTGTGGAACCAATTGCTTTTAAATCAAGGCTCAAAACTCATCTTTATGAACTAATGTTACTTACTCACTTACTTACTTACTATGAAAACAATCAGTGCAACATAGCTTGTGTTGCTGCAGCCAAATAGTTAGAAAAGCCAGGCAGCTACAGTGCTACTAGGGGGGCATGATTTTAAATATGGCCCCAGAGCGTAGCAGCACAGCTGCCTTGACAAGGATGGGCAAAAATGTATTTTAAAATCAAATATCAAAATAATCTACGAAAAGTGTAGCCACACCATGTATCAAAAATAAAATACTGTGTTTTTGTGTTTTGAAAGTACTAGACATACTCTTCAAAAGAAGCATGCTATCACTTTGCAAACCTTCCATGTCTTTCATTTTAATCTATTCCTGCAAACAGTCAACAGATCAATATGCTGACTTACCTAATATATATCATAGCCTAAATGCTGTATCAGAGATGCACTCAAAAAGTCACAAACTTGTGAAGCGGTACAAAGTGTCTCTTACATCGTCAATGCATGCCCAGATTTAGCAGCAGAGGCTGCATTCATTGTTTTGCACTTTTATGATGTCACTACAACTACAAAAATACACAGATAAAGTATGTTGATGCAAAATATTAAGCTACAAATAAAATACAAATGACAACATACTATTTTGTATTTGAAATACTTATTTTAAATACATGTATCAGAAATGCCTATCCCTGGCTGCAGCAACTCAAACTAGGTTTTAATTTTTCTGTAGTCAATTTTCGTCCAATTTGATCACTTTGCTACAGTATGTTGCCCACCCTAAATTTCCACCAGCTTACCAAGATGTAGAAGGGTAAAACCAGTCATGATTGTCACACAAGATTGTCATATCTGAGCAATCATTTTACATTACTGATCTTGTGATGGGTTCAAAACAATGCCATTCATTTATAGTAAAGTATAGGATGGCCAATCAGAGAGTTCTCAAAGCACAAATTGTTCACGACACACACACCTGCCTCCTCCTCTGTGCGGTTACTTAGTATTACACATTTCTTTTGCCTCCTCGTTAAAATTGAACCATTTACCTAACAGTCACATGGAGTAAGACCTAATACGGAGAAGACATCTTTACTAGCCACTAAGGTTAGCCGTGTGCTCTTATATAAATTGGAAAGAAACGTCTTGGGAGAGAGCAACACTGGCTAAGCTGATTAGACCGAGTTGGCCTTGGCATGAGCCAAATAGCCACGACTGTGTCAGATAGACGAGTGGTCAGTGAGCCCGCTGAATTAGATGAATGGCACACTAGCCTTCTATTTACGGAAATGTCCAAGAAAGACCTGGGAAAGATCTAATAGAGCCAAGTGCTGATCTTCTATTGTTAGACAGAGAATTGTGTTGGCATGCTGAAGGTGACTGTGTGCATATACAGTGGAATGAAACAGTGGCATTTATTTTATAAAAAAAAATCCCCTCCAACATGTTTCTTTATTTGTAGAATAAGAGGTAAATATATTGAAGGCACAATAGCCATGAAAAGGGGCCTTAAAACAAATCCGTCTGTTTTAACTCAAAATATCTGGCCTTTTGCAGAATAGATTCAACTACTATGTTCCAAACAGTTCTTCATTTTCAGTTACTTGACAGTACTAGCCTAAGGCAATAAGTGGTGAGGAGAAAATACACTGATTAAAGAAAACACAGCCGATTCCTTTTATCTTCACACGTGGAACTCTTCCAAAGGGAAATCTACATATTAGCGATTGTGATTGGCACTGGTTGCATACAGTCACAGCAGATAAAGCAGCATTTCTGTTTCCTTGTGTCATTTTTTATTTCCTCTTGTCTGCAACCCTCTGACCAGTCAACAGCTGCCAGATGCCACCTCTGTAGGCCTCATTGGTAAATGAGTAAAGAACGGCATGGAATATTGGGGAGGTCTTCGCAATCACAGGAAGCAGCTGAAATGGGGAAAACAATTCCTTATTTCTAATAGACTTTTACATTAAACCCTTGACTTTCACATTAGATCATTACAGTTGTCAGATATCAGTTTACTGTCAGAGGTGGACAAGCTTCAGAGAGTCCCACCACATATCTGTGCCAGCCATTCATTTAAACCAGCTGATTTAATTAGCACAACTTTTCAGCTACAGCAGCTAATTAGTGAGATCACCTGTGTTAAGTGCACAGTTACCGTAGAACCAATAAATGGTTGGATGTTTACTTTCTGAAGTTGGACTTTTCCACCTCTGGTCACAATATACCTGATATGAAAATATTGTGTCATGCTTGTTTTGTAATAACCATGAAGAGCCTTTCTTACCATCCTTAGCTTTGGTGAGATCAATTTGACATTCTCTACACAGGCATACATGCACATAGCCACATAAGGCCCCCAGGTCAACAGCAGAACCTTAATTGGGATAGTGGTGTTGAACTGAAAGAGACAAAAAGAGATGAACAGTCATCGTATTGAACAAACTTACAGTAGAAAGGCCAAGCAGAAGGATTTAGTGCAGTGGCATCACCAATCATAGGTACATTAGTCTTATGCTGTGCACTGCAATTGTATGCATATGTATGTAGATGACATAATGCTATATTCCATCTGCAAGTTGAATTTTGAGCATTTAACATGCTTGATGGCGTGGTTTTTTATAACAGTGAAGCAGTTAGGCTTTGGTATGTGGAGCTCTGTACCTTGTAGTTGTGAGTCTTCTTGAAGTATTTGTAGATGGTGCTATAGCAGTCATGCATCACAAATAGAGGGACGAGGAGGTAGACGAAGGTAATTGTCAGCATGTAGGTGATGTAGTTCCTGTTGGGAAAAAAAAAACATTTGAGCTTAAATTCGAGTATGGTGGCATTCTTCTGCTGAGCTGCTATTATGCCTATTTCCAATTCTGAGGACTTGGACAAAGCTGCTATGGATGAAAATGGACAAGTTAAGCCTACCTTACACTGACAAGATTTGGGAAAGATTCTTGAAAGATTGTAGTCTTTTGAGTAAAGCTTGAATGAGGGGGATTAGTTAAAAGACTACAATCTTTTAAGAATCTTTCCGAAATCTTGTCAGTGTAAGGTAGGGTTTAGGTGATGATCTGGAGCAGTAAGATGCTTATTTAAGTAGCTAGCAGCATCATCATCATAATCATGTTCATAAATGATGGTACAGATAGACACTTCATGATATCCTGTTCCAATTGTACAATCAAATCTGTTTTTTTAAAGACAAAAAAGTAAAAATAGGAACAGGAATATTGAAAGAAACTGGGAAGATTCACTGAATGTTCATTCCAGTCTTTTCTAACTCTCTATTTCATACACTCCAAAGTATTTCTTCTTCTGGTCTGGTATTTCAATCTTGTACTGACCCAGCTCATTCAAAGACGGAATTAATCGGGAGGGCAATAGTGGAGCTTGGAGAGCCCCAAGTCTGCTTAGTGCAAGGTTATGTTTGAAATTATTTTACTCAAACTATCTATTAGATCAGGTGAACAGGTCAGGTTAACATTTTAATTTGATATTGTTTACTGTTACACTTATTAATCCATTATTTACTTCCAATTTATTAGTAGAGAACCTCAAATCGGTATTGCAGGTATTGCAGTAGCAGGCCTACCACTCGACCAACCCTGCTACCAGTCGTCGTAGTAGTAGTAGTAGTAGTAGTAGTAGCAGTAGTAGTAGTAGTAGTAAATTTAGTAGTGCAGAAACAGTAATAGGACGTTAAGTTACCTGTCTCCTTTGGTGTAATCCAGAGTGCAGCAGGTCCTCATTGGCTCAAAGTCAAACTCTCCCCAGCCAAAATAGGGCAGAGGGAGAGATGCCCAGAAGATGGCCACTACCCAGACCACAGTGCAGATGGTGCCAGAGGTAGCCCAGAACAATGGCTGCCCTGTGAGGGTAAAGAGTGATATCAATTTGAAAATCAGATTTGATAGCCTGTAGACATCTCTGACTACATACAGTATGTACGTGCTTTTTAGTCATCTTAGAGAAAGAAATACTGGATATACAATTCTATTGTGTTACTGGTCTTCAAAAGCATATAGCTTAAAACATCATTTTGTTCACGTTCATTGTACACTAAAAATATTGATCCAAATGAGCAAAATGTGTATGTTATTATGTTAACTATAAATGTAATAAGCAATAGTCCTAATTGGAGCCTTCTCTGTCCTTTCAGTCTAAATTCACAGAAATGAAACTGTGTTTCTATATGTTGGTATAATACTCACTGGTAGCCCAATAGTGATACTTGTCCCATGAAATCACAACAAGAAAGCTGATAGCTGCATAGATGGCAATTAATCCCTGGAAGCCATGGTTGATACACCCCTCCTGACCATATGGCCAGACCCTGTCACAAGAGGTTGTTGAGATTGTGAGATCAGTTATAGCATAGAGAGAGAGAGAGTCTATCTTTCACTATTTTCATTTCACTCACATAAAGACTATCGATTTTTCTCTGAATTGTTACATGAAATGTTACACTGTACACTTCTCAGTGCAGAAACCCCATTGTGAGGCCAACAAAGACAAGGTTATAAAATATAAGTGAACATAGGCCTACCTGATATAACTGGCGTAGGCGGCAATGAGGCCGTTCACATTGAGCATAAGGTCAGCAATATTCAGATTGAACACTATGAAGTTGCTTGGAGTCCTCTGGTCTCTGATTAGGATAAAGGACAGCGCTGCTATAGAGTTCAGAAATAATCCCAGAAGACCTGTGCGGAACAAGCAAGTGCATACAAAATCACAACCGGGCAATTAGTAAGACACTCCTTCAACTTTCAAGTTTACAACATTTACAATTTTGAATTGAAACATTCACTGGTAATGGGCTAATAGGCCATTTAATATGAAAAAGCATACTTTGATTTCAACAGATAGTTAGTGTTAATGTCAAATGTAACAGCTGCGACAAATTCTCTACTTGGGTCTACTGAATCCGTTCGTTATGCTTGTAGCCTTTCCATAAACAGTGCAATCTATGCATGTGACCGTCTGCACATGACAGCCTCACTTACCCTCCACAAGCAGAGCAGTGCCGAATCCAAACATATCAAAATCAGTAAAGCCCTCCGGTAAAGTATAGGCCGCCATTTTTAGCGGTTTGGTTTCTCCCAGATATGATTTGTGTCTCTGACTATAGTGTAGAGCGCAGTGAGTTTTGAAGCTCAAGTCTTTATAGGGTCTGTTTCACGTGAAAGGGCGTAAAAGCCATTAATCTGGTTAACCTCCCCCCGAATCCCTCAAAGAATTTCCTTACACTCAGTATCAGACTAGGGGCCGACCTCAATAGAAGGTTCCACACAAGTCTTGCTGTTGCACAAGTTTCTGCAACAGTGGCTCTGCTGCTGTTGGAATGCGCTATTGCGCACGCTAACCTCCCTTGTTTTGTCTGGTGCCGCGGGAAGATGCTCTACATTGCTTGCCTTTTGCCATCAGAGAGCCAATGCAACTTTCAAGCTATTTCTGTGCTTTTTTCGTTGGGCTCAGAGATAAAATATGCCTAAATCAATCAAGTAAAAACAATTGTAGATAGGCTTTATGGTTTTAGGGATTGGCCGCCCTATAAGGATAGCCTGTGAATTGTAAACAACTTTCACAGATCAATATCTCAGTTCTCATGTATGCTATTGAAGTCTGTAGAAAAATAGCAGTTTCAGTTACATTTTAAAAATGCGTGGATTTTAAAAAAGTGGATTTTGATCTCCAACTCTTCACAGTAATTCATCTATAACAGTTGCTTCACCATAAGACTTTCACCATAAGTTGAGCCATTAACCTATAATCTCTTTATGTTTGGGAAATCTAAAGCTCTGTGGGTACTCAAAGCCCTGTATATTGTGTTCTGTGTTGGTCTCTTAGTGAGTTTCAATGTCCCCTCTGAACTCGTCTTTAGAGATACAATGAAGGTATTAGAGGACTCAACATTTGAAAGTTATGATAGTAATTCTATATTTTTTGTGCCTATTATGATGAACTACTGTAGGTCAACATTTTTGTCATATTTCATCAAAAACATCACATTATCACATCACTTTACAATTGCACCTTCAGTGTGTCTAAATTTAACTATGGAATATCAATTAGGGGTGGGGAAAGAAATGCAAAAAAAAAAGAAAAACAAGGAAAAAAAGAGGAACGTTCATTTGCCCTTTTTAGGCTGGATAAAATCTTGAATTGAGTAACTCGAAAAAGTTACCATGTTTATGTGGAAGTAATGCGGCTCACGGTGGGCACAGTCATAAGCCTCTCTTGGCACATAGGCTGCCACACCGCTTCCACTGCAAGTAAAGCCACTAAACAAAGACTGCACTCAGACACAAAGGCAAGGCTGACTGTTTGTGGAATTTCAGAGTATTGTGAAACGTCAAAGACATGTGTGAGTGCGAAACACAAATCCCAAAGCAAGTGTGAGTGACTGGTCTGTGAGTGACTGACCGGTCTGTGTGGGACTGCCGCTGCTCACATGTCAGCTACGCCGCCTGACCGTGGCACTCCTGCCTCCGGGCAGATGTTCCCTGGCAGCCTCGAAGCTTAGGCCAGCAGCTGTAATACAAGTAAGCTTATTTGATGCTGCAAAATTCACATGTACAGTGGACTGTGTTCGGGGCACAGCACTAAATACTGTATGCATTAATATTAAGTCCCTGATAGGCATAGCATGCCCGCCCGGATTAAAGGCTTTCCAGATGTCTGTCAGAGGCATTCAAATCCCATCCTGCTTTGACCCTAGAAGCCAGCACCTGGACAGTGACCTTTCTTGAGGACACCTTTAGAGTAATCTAGACGGTGTACTGTATGCCTTTATGGGGGTCTGAGAGAGACATATTTTTTACTTTCTTCCTGGAAAGGGACTTTGCTTTTGATCATATTTTTGAAGCTGTCACTTCACTACCACAAGACAAAAAAATTGTCTGCCAATGCCTTGTGTGAGAGTCATTGCATTCACTCCAAATGTTGTGCATAAAAGGTCTTTTCTACCAAATTTGGTGTGCATACAAAGACTGGCAGTGGTTCAGGATCAGGACATCACATTTAAATACCATTATTTTTGGAAACTTTGACCTTTTTGTATGACAAGATACTGACACACACATGTCTTGAGATAGTGAGATATGTTATTTACAGTAACCTCTGAATGGACCATCATGACATTTGCTGTGAATCTAAAGAATGCTGTATGGATTTGCATTTACTGTACATCTGGCGCTACACCACAAATGAGTTGTCATTGGCTGGATTGATGCAGCCTCCTTGAGACAAACTAGCCACCAAAATAGCTGTTGGGGGACCAAAAACATATATTCCTTATCAGCAGAATGGGCTACATGTACATGCCCACCAAGTTTCATGGGGGGTGGCTGTTCTGGTGCCCCAGGTATCACAGGACAAATATTGCTGAGCAAAAAAAAAGTAGAAGAAATTTGAGGACAAAGCCCATATAACTGTAGTCTGGCTATCGCCATGCTAAACTCAATCTTTTAAGACTGAACATTAGTATGGGGAGTCTGCGCTTTATTTCTACTGCACAAGAGGCGTGCTCTTTCGGAGGAGGGGTGGGACTGTCTAGCTCTATTGGCATCATTCAAATCCTGACTCCGTACGCTTGGATAATCCTTCAACCAATCAGACTAATGATCTGATGCATCTTTTGGATAAGCTAGTTTGTGTTTGGAGCCAAAGGTTCTGGCAGGGAACAGAGGAGATAGATATGCAGGTTTCCAGCCTGAAATCCAAATTCGCCGGCAGGTCAGGCAGGGTTCACTCAGCCCAATGTAGGATAAGATAAGATAAGACAAAACTTTATTTGTCCATAAAACGGAAATTTGGTTCTAATAACTGACCATAATTATTATACTGAAATAAAGGGAGAAAATGTTATTTAAAAAATAAATGTTTGACAAAAACCTAACCTTCCCTTACCTGGAGCTTTCCAAACTTGAACAAGATTTATGCTCCTTGAACCTGTAACACATTGAAAGAATGGTCCAACTTAATAATGCTAATTCTGAAGGATAGCAGAATAATAGTTGAAATTCAATAAATCATTATGTTGTATGTATACAAAAGTGTAGACACTACTGTAGGTACAGAGTACTGTAAAGCATAGCGTTTCAATGAAGTCTGAGACAGTGGTCCGTCTAGCCAGTTGAAAACTTAACCTGGACAATGGGCAGTGTGACGTCAGCTACATGTGATGTGAATAAATAAATAAATAAAAGCGTAAATCAGATATGCTTTTCTATGTGAATGGCTTCACACAGCCATTACAGGATGCCCTAGAGGTTCACACAAGGTTAGTCAAGTAGGTCTTTTGTTGCTTCAAACAATGAGTTGTTGTGCTTTCTAGGGCAAAGATGGAGACGCAAGCCAAAGGGGACAAGAAAAATCAGGAGCACTGTGTTACTCAATTAGTAGTTAAGCTCTAACCCTTTAATAAAACAAAAGGGTTGTATTCAATGTACATATGCATTGCATATGCAATGGTAGGCTTTTAAAACCAGTCTATTTAAAGCTTTAGTGTTCAAAATACATATTTTTTTAACTTCCTCCAATGTCCCTGTTCATTTCTGCCCAGTTCTGGAGATGTGGAGTTCCTCTCCAGTATCTGATTTCCAGTTGACGCTGGTCTTGTCCTAAAGCCTGAGACTCACAAAGCAACTCCTGAAGGTACATCATCTTCAAATCTGGGCATAGGCCGACACATTTACTGACTTAGAATTCACTTTTTTGTTTTGTTTTTAAATCAGCATACTGTAGTATGATATTGCATAGATACATCAGTATTCTGTTTATTCGGCTCATAAGGGGAGCTGTGAGTTGAGCAAATGGGTGAAAATAACATATCTGTTCTTACTGCCATCTACAGGCTCACCAATGTGAACAAATATTATTAGCATGAACATGGCTGGTTTGTTGTTGTTTGTAGAGTTTGATTGCAAAATGTGTTTGTCAGTTAATGTAAAATAAACATGTTGTGAGTACTTAAGTAAGATTGTATTATGGCACACTGTTCTCCCGTTTAAATTATTCTTTGACCTGTTTTAATTCAGATTAAATTAATGGTGAGGCATTAGATACAAATATTTATTATTGGAAAAACATTGTGGAAAGTGATCCAGGATCTGTATGAAAAATAGTCTCTCTGTTACCAGTTTCTCATTTAACCATTAAGTAAATACATTCATTTGCATGCATTTGTGTATAAAATACATTGAAAAGCATGCATTTTATATAATGTACAATGCAATTTTAAAATCAGTAAAGTATTCTGTTTTCTACGTCTATATTTAACACATCAGATCAGTACAGTATAGTACAGTTTGTCAACCTATGGTAGATCCTTGATACTAGTGGGAACTGGGAGAGAGGGAGATCACCAGTAAAAGTAGGTAAGAGTTCCAAACATCGTCAAAGCCTCTATTATTACCCCTCAGTCACTACCTCAGGTCTGCTTCTTCTGTATATAAACAAAGAGCACCCATATAGCCTATCAGCTTCTAGGAAGCAATAATCGCGTCAATGAAAATAACCCAAGTCCTCTCCCTAATCCTAGTCTATCCTTTTTATCTCAGGATCCGACGCGGCACAGCACAGTCCAGTACGGGCCACTGAGCGAGCAGGACAGTACGATGCCGCGGACGCTGGAGGAATAAGTCAGCTCCATCTCCTCTCCGCGGATGTAGGAATAGTCCGGTTAGGATACAGCCAAAGAAAGCAAGTCACCATGTTGGGCCGTGCGGAGTTGGCGTTCTGTGTGGCGTTGTGTTGCCTTCCTCTGGTTTCCTATTCCTGCCCTTCCCAGTGCAGCTGCTTCTATCACAAGCTGAGTGATGGCTCCAAAGCTAGGTAAGGGCTAGAGAGAGACATTGCAGAGCTGCTATATTGCAACATTTGAAACAGATGGAAAAAATTGCATTTTAGTTTTTTTTTTTAGAAGCATGGTTTGTGCTGTTTGTTTTGCACCATTTTGTTGGATAGCAGATTTTCAGGACTCTTTATTTAGTGTGGGATTAACTTGTGCATGCTTTTTAATCTTCTTTCCTTGTTAGGCTGTGTGTTCTGCAGTGTAGCTTCTCACATATACGGCACACAAATGAAAAGCCTCTCTGCCTCAAAAGAAAAGAAGCAAAGATACTGCCTTTTAAAAACTGTATTATTTCAACTGTAAAACAATAAATGGCCAAAAAATTAGGAAGGAAAGAGAATGGAAACTGAAAGATCTGCAATGATTTATGCACAAATGTGTTTCTCTGATGCATCAGTCTTTTGGAGAAGTGTCAACACTTGAAAGGCTGTGATGGGTCATTTTGACCACTACATTTTTTTTTAAAAAACGACTTCCTTTTTTTTTTTCATTTAACGACCTGTTTATTTTATTTTATTTTTTAAATTCTGCTGGAGATTTTTTTTGGATTTAAATCCCAGCGGTCCAAGTGACTGCCTTAGTGGTTTCTAGTAGTTTTGAAATTGTTGGTAGTCCTGGTGTTCAGAGCGATCTGTTGATCAACTCAGTCTATTTCTCTACTCAGGAGCGTCCTCTGCAATGACCCAGAGATCACTTTCATCCCGACCAACTTTCCCCTGGACACGTCCAAGCTGCGCATCGAGAAGACGGCCATCACGCGCATCTCCAGCCAGAACTTCCACTACCTCAGCAACCTGGAGTTCCTGTGGATGTCCTTCAACGCGCTCTCCTCCCTAAACGCGGACAGCTTCCGCGGCCTCTCCAGCCTGGACGAGCTGCGGCTGGACGGGAACGCGCTCACCTCCTTCCCCTGGGAGTCCCTGACGGACATGCCCAACCTGCGTCTCCTGGACCTCCACAACAACCAGATCGCGGCCATCCCCAGCGAGGCCACCCTCTACATCAAGAACCTCACCTACCTCGACCTGTCCAGCAATAGCCTGACCACTGTGCCCATTGACGTGCTCAACACATGGCTCAACGTGAAACCCTCCGTTGACACGGACAGCTCCAAGATGATTTTGGGTAGGGCTGCACATTAGATCATTCAAACTTATTATAGTATTTGAGGACAGGGTGTGTGATGTGATACAGATAATTGTTTGTGAAGAACAAAAATATCATTACAAGTGTCAAATGTAAAAAATATATAATTTCAAACACAAGAATGCTGAGGCAACTTCAATTAAATTAATTTCTGTTAATAAAGTAACATTAATAATAGTATGTCTTGATGTTAAACGGTAAAGTTTTTTACTAAACCCTTTTCATCACCAACACAGAACATAAAATGTAACACAGAACATGATATGCAATGCAACTGGAAGCATAACCTTGTTCTTTGACAGCTAATAACTCAAAGGACTCTGATTAACTTGAATAATATTGTTTGTGTTCAAAGGTCTCCATGACAACCCTTGGGTCTGTGACTGCCGCCTCTTTGACCTGGTGCAGTTCCAGAAGAGCCCGTCGTCGGCGGTGGCGTTCATCGACACCCGCCTGCGCTGCGCCGAGCCCGAGAGCCTGTCGGGCGTGCTGTTCGGCGACGCCGAGCTGCGGCGCTGCCAGGCCCCGCGGGTGCACACGGCCGTGGCGCGCGTCCGCAGCTCGGTGGGCAACAACGTGCTCCTGCGCTGCGGCACCATCGGCGTGCCCATCCCCGAGCTCTCGTGGAGCCGCGCCGACGGCAAGCCAATGAACGGCACAGGTGAGCGAGCTGTCCCCTCGCTATTTTGGCGTGACAGCGAGCGACGCCGGTGTGTGTACCGCTCGCGAGCTAAAATAAAAAATAAGCCGGCGGTCCGTTGCATAACTGTGCCATTTATTGTTGCCGTGATGGGAGGGGAAGGGCAGAGGCCAGATCGGGCGGCGGGCGGTTTAAGCCGGTCCTCAGAGACAATTCTCTTGGGATCAGAGTGTTTATCTCTGCCGGGCTTTAATGTGGGTCTGTTGACGGCACCATTTCTCTCTCTTCTTTTGTGTGGCACCGTTTGTTTGTAGGTCACACCACCGAGGGGTAGATTAGTTTTTACAGCGACTGCACGCTCACGCTGTTCTAATATGTGCTGCGGGTTCTTCTGTGTCGTTACAGTTCAGCAGGAGGTGTCGAAGGAGGGCATCATCTGGTCCATCCTAAGTGTGCCGGCCGTGTCGTACCGCGACTCGGGGAAGTACGTCTGCACGGCCACTAACTTTGTGGACACGGCGGACGCCATCATCTCCCTGGTCATCTCGGACACGTTCCGCTCCGAGGAGGTCATGTCCTCGGGCCCGCGCAAAAACCGGGGCAAGAAGGGCGGCGGCGGCGGCGGGATGGGCCGTGCCGCCTACCAGGAGAAGCTGATCGCCCGCTACATGCCCCCGTCCACCACGTCGGGCTCGGTGCCCATCATCGAGCCGCTGGGCACGGGCCGCGGCTCGCTGAAGATCGAGAGCTACAGCGTCTCGGACGGCGCGTCGGACGGCCAGCCCACGGGCGGCTCCACGGTCATGGACGGCTCGTCCATGGAGATCGCCAAGGAGGTGCTGTCCAACCTGGCGGCCAACGCCTCGTCCCTGCAGCAGGGCCCCGAGCGGCGGATCGTGCGCTCGGTCAAGGTCATCGGCGACACCGACCACACGGTGTCGCTCAACTGGCGCGCGCCCATGGCCACCAACACCACGTCCTTCAGCGTGCTCTACGCCGTCTTCGGCGAGCGCGACATGCGCCGCATCAACGTGGACCCCGGCAAGAACCGCATCACCATCGAGGGCCTGGTGCCCAAGACCAAGTACATCGCGTGCGTCTGCGTCAAGGGCCTCATCCCCAAGAAGGAGCAGTGCGTCATCTTCTCCACGGACGAGGCGGCCAGCGCCAGCGGCACGCAGAAGCTCATCAACGTGGTGGTCATCACCGTGGCCTGCGTCATCGCCGTGCCGCTCACGCTCATCGTCTGCTGCGGCGCGCTCAAGCGTCGGCTGCAGAAGCTGCTCGGACGCAAGTCCAAGGACATCCAGGACTCGTACGTCACCTTCGAGACGCTCGCGCCGGGCGCCAAGGCCAAAGGGATGGAAGGGGAGTACCTGACGCGACTCAACCCCGACGAGTCCAACAGGCTCCTCTCGGCGCGGTCCAGCGTGGACTCGGAGGCCACCGCCAGGACTGAAGGCCCGCCCAACGAGTACTTCTGCTAATCGAGAGTGGACCGTCCTAAAGGCCAGAGGCCAATCACACTGAGCCACGCACACTCACTTTCACAAACACTGAAACTGGCTCAACAACACATGTTGTGTTGTATGACAAGAGTGAGGCCAGCTTTAACTGACCAGTGAAGCCTCATTGGCCGTTTGGTTCTCTGGAGGACAGATGACCCATTGCTGTGAAGGTGTTAAGCGGCATTAACACCAAGAATGATAACAAAAATTATAACTATAACCATAACGATAAAAGCGTCCACACTGACCAACGATAACGAATGTTAATGAATGTGATGGCTAAAATGTGATGGGTTCTGATTGACTGTTAGCTTTTTATTGTTCTCAAAATCAGTCTGAAAGTGATCCCCAACAATAACGATCTTTATGTCGTTATCGTTATACTTTATGTGTGAACGTCGTTATTCGTATTAACGAGAACAATATTTGTTTATAGTTATCATTATAATTATCGTTCTTGGTGTGAATGACCTTTTAGAATGTGCCTGCAGGCCTGGTGGAAGCGATGTTCATTAATGTTGCTGTAAAGTCTTTGATGCATTTTACTATTTATTTTATAATCAGATCACCCTCTGATTGGTGTGCTGTGATGAACAAAAGGGAGAAAAAAAATCTATTTATTTTTTTCATTTGACGACCTGTTTATTTTATACGTCATGCTCTGTTTTTGAGACATATACCCATATAGTGGTGCGTCTTTCAGATGATACTTTGCTAGAGTACCTGAAGCCCATCTCATTGAGAGGATGGTACACTCACAATCCGCTCAAATAACTCAACAAGTACCTTCTTCTTTTCTTCAGCGTTTGATTCCCAAAAATGTTTGGAAGATAACTGTAGGCCCAGTAAAGAATTAAATATTTTTTTTAACAAAATATAAATCTATGTACTGTGTGAGTTAATGTGCCAGGTCGACTGTGTTTCAATTCTAACCTAGAACAATGTACATATGGTATCATCTCTATTTATCTCATAAGATCATATAAGTCTAAATGTATGAAGGAATAAATCTTTTTTTATATAGTGGTGTGGTGATTTGTGCATTTTTCTAGAAATGTGTCAGTAGGCCTATACTGTATATATGATAATGCAAGATGTCATGAAACAGGCTAGAGGTCACATGAAGGTCAGAGGGAAAGATGATAAGGCAGACAGGAAGCACGTCTTTGAAAATTCAGAATGAGTGACAACTGCTTTGCTGGGATCTGACTAGACATAGTCCACTAAGTGTTTAAGTCCATCAACATGACTGGACAAGTTTATTTTGTCACACCTAATTTAAATTCATTTTATGGCTAATTTAATCAAGCTATACGCTGGATTCGTATTTTCGATGGGATGTTGCAACAATTCATTGTTATTTTTGTTATATAGTTTAACCTTTGCTTTTTTTAAGGTGTCCAATCACCCCGAATATACAGTGTAAGGAGGACCGCTAAAAATACCATGCTCCATTTTGGTTCTTAAAAGTGACGCAGAGGGGGATTAAGTGTAACAAGCTTGCTTCAGTGAGCCAGTGAACTTGCCATGTAAAAATACCTCGTGTTTCCTTTTAAGGAAAAGTGCATCTCGTCCTGTTCAGTGAGGGTGATTGCACCAAAGCACAAACCAGACCAGAAATTGCCATCATGTTGCGATATCAGTTTTTAGATTTAGAATTTTAAACGAAAGGGCCCTAATTTGAACACCCGTTTGAAGTGGGCCAACAGCTACAAGCAAGAATGTACTAAAGATAAAAAAAAACCAATTGTTTTTCTTACTTATGATTATGAGCAAAAATAGCATGAACATTAGTGCAATACTCCCCCACAACACACAATAGCTTTTGTTTATGCATGAGAGACTTTGTTTGTCATTTAAATTAGGGCCCATAACTGTCCAGAGAGATAAATAAAGTGTAAATAGGAACAATTCTGGGTAACGTTTTTAACGTGTCATAAACATTCATGACTTACAGTATTCATAATGTCTGTATGGCATGTTCATGGCAGTGTACTGTCACGTTTATGTAGATACCTTCAAGTAAAGTGTTGGGTAGGTTACTTTAGAAATGTAATGTGTTACAGTTACAAGTTACCCTGTCTAAATTGTAATAGTAGTGTAACTATTTGAATTACCTTTTCTGAGTAACGTAACTAATTACTTTTGATTACTTTTTGATTACTTTTCCGATTTTTTTATGATATATATAGTCCCCAAATCCATGCGAAGATTTCGGCCTTGGTCTACAGGCTGCCGAGCAGTTCTATACAAGCGCACAAGGCAGCAAGGGCATTCAATACATGAATTAGCATCACATTTTTTGTGAGGATAATATAATGATAATCATAACACGTTTACAGGCAGGTATGTAGGCCTACGCTGATGGCGCTGTAGACGTGATAGAGCATATCAGAAGGTCCCGTATCAAACTATGGCTGTGGAGGGAAACAGTTATTTTTACATACAATATTCTTTGCCAGATGCTGACAATATTGAGATGTAATTCAAATTGTAATTTTGAAAAATTTCAAAAGTACCTGTAATTGAATTACACATTTTTCTACAGTAACTGTAATATATTACTGTTACATTTATTTTGTAATTAAATTACGTAACTCAATTACATGTAATGCGTTACTCCCCAACACTGAGTGTAACCTAATTTTTTTTCTATAGTCACACTCCATATTCTGTGTGGAGAGAGTCCAAAGGAGAAAGACAAGGAGAGAGGGAGACGTTTGCTGAAACCGGGTTGATCGGTCAAGCTGATGATGAAGATAATTTTCTAAAACTTTCTGTGTAGGATTTGTAGGACTATACTGTATATAACTAACACATCATTTTATGATATACAATTAATTTACACACACTCTCTCTCTCTCTCTCTCTGTCTCTCACTCTCTCTCACACACACACACACACACACACACACACACACACGTAGGGCGTAAGCATGTGAGGGCATGCATGCGTGTCAGAGCTCTACTGTCCGACAGCAGACAGCCACAATGACCATATATGGTGTGCAACACCTCACCTCAGCTGTTATCAATTTATGTACTGTGCACTGTAGCGGATGACTCATTTTCTGTGGCAAAATGCATCATGTCGAAACAGTTTTACACCTGCATGGCTTCTTTAGTATTACGTCGCTTAATTCAATGACATTCTATTTTTAAACTTACTGTATTTTAATGTATTCATGTTATTATTATATATTTATATATCATTTCATTATAATCATATCAATGCATATTTTTGCACAGCTGAAGGATGTGTGTGTAATAGTATGCACTGTTGGGCTGACACTGGCGTGCTGTGACACTCTGTGCTAAATGCAGACATCTAAGACTTGCTCTACAGAACCAGCCCGATAGGTCAGCTTGATTAGTATGTGACAGTGCTCTTGTCTCCTAGAGACCATTGTGCTTGACCTGATTCCTTCCTGTCGCGCGGCAGGACACACACACAGCTCTGTGCGGCCCTCTACTGTCCTGGAGAGGGTTGCCGGTCAGCTCCGAGATCTAAAAGGAGAGGAGTCTCCCAGCAGGACATGGAGACAGGTAGCGTGGTGATGTCACAGGTGGCACGACAAGTGGAAAATGTCTCCCCTCCTCCCATCCACCACATGGTCGACTAGACAGAGTAACTGTTTGGAGTCAAACAGGTATCAGGTAGAATGATATCCATAATACCTGGAGTCAAGTATATTTCTAACTTTAATACACTTTTATGAAAAACTATGAATATGTTATTTTTTTTGTGTTTCTTTGCTTTTGACAGAACAGAGCAGATATTCAGCAATATTTTATTTTTTTTCTCTGTGACTCACTCATCTTGGATTGGCAACATCCATACTTTTTCAATGAATTTCACACATTTGTGTTTTGCATAACTCTCACTCCTCATTTCAGCATCACAACTTTCACAACTCTGCGAAGAAACTGCACCCAAAGATGTGCCAAACTCTCTCTTCTCCCTCTTTGGTCAGACATCTTGATGCTGTTTGTTTTCCTCAGATCTCTGATCTGCGTCAAGACGGCCCGGGAGGATTAGCCGTAATAAGCTTACCTCGCCAAACCCATGCTCATCTCCCGGGCGACGCTCCACATGCAAGCTCTCCATAGCCTATGGACCATAGGAATATGGACTCCATCTATGGAACACTAGCCATCATCTCAGTCCTCCTTCAAATTAACTCTGTATCATCGTTCTGTGTCACTGGCTGTTCCTGCACCGATGATGGCTTCGGAAGGTAAGTGTGCCCAAGGTGATGAAACGTCGGTAGATTCCAGTCTGTGTGTTGTCTGGTTCACCGTGAACGTAACTGCTGTTCACACTCAACCTGTCAACCTAAAATGACAATTTTGGCAAAAATTATCCTAGGCACAAGCCATTTCTTGTAAATAAATGGCTTTGCGTTGTTGTTATTTTGTGTGGGGGTGGTTTTCTGTATTGTGTTTTACTACTTGTGATAGATGCCGGTGCTAGAAAATAGGCTACTATTATGACCTATCATGACTATTACCCACAATACCTCATGATCATGTCACATCATAGTTCACTATGGTCACCCGATCTCTAGGTCCCTGCTTTGTATGGAAACCTCCCTGGGCAGAATTCCCGACAACATCCCTCCCGACTTCACCAAAATCCGCGTAGAGAACTCCCACCTAACCGAGATCCCCCAGAGGTCCTTCTCTAGCGTCAGTGCCTTGGAGTCTCTGTGGCTGAACTTCAACGACATCACCCTCATGAACATTAAGAGCCTGGAGGGTCTGACCAACCTGACCGAGCTGAGGCTCGAGGGCAACAAGCTACGCTCCGTGCCCTGGACGGCGTTCCAAGACACCCCCAACCTGAAGATCCTGGACCTGAAGCACAACCGGCTAGACGTGCTGCCGGAGAGCGCCCTGCGGCACCTGTCTGAGTTAACCTACTTAGATTTATCTTTCAATCAGCTTACGGTCGTCTCAAGGGACGTCTTCCTCAACTGGCCCCGCTTCCAGAGGCCAAGGCCGGGGGGCAGAAACGAGGAGAGCTCGGCGGCCAACGTGGTGCTCGCCCTCCACGACAACCCCTGGCTGTGCGACTGCCGCCTGAAGGGGTTTGTGGAGTTCGTCAAGTCGATCAGTCCGCCGATCATCCTCATGAACTCTTACCTGACTTGCGCCGGGCCTGCTTCCAAGGAGGGCAAGTTCTTCCATGAGGTGGAGCTGAGAAGCTGCATGAAGCCCGAGACGTCCACCGCACAGGCCAACGTCACACTGCCCCTAGGGGCCAGCGCCTCACTGCAGTGCCTGGTGAAGGCCAGGCCCGAGCCCGTGGTCCGATGGATCTACAACCTCAAGAACATCCGAGGATTCACAGGTGAACTTTGAGCTTTGATGGAACTCTGATGCACTAAATACCTTTGGCTATCAATGTCAATGTCAATTTATTTGTATAGCACTTTAAAAAAAACAACAACAAGTTGATCAAAGTGCTGTAAACAAACGATCAGACAAACAAGAAACATACAAAAGACAACAGAGGCTAGACGGAGCGGTGTAATCGCCAGCGTGCCCGTGACACCAAGACAAGCCATACTGTATATGTGCACACATATGCTATTTTCAGTTTTACATTGTTAACATTGCCAGACTCACAGAGAGCTCTCCTCTTCCATTTCCTCTAGTCATTTATCAGAAATAATAATGGCATCTTATACACTTATAGTGCAGTGCATTGTGTAATGGTGTGGTGAAACTAATGGAAAATAACACTGTTGTTGACCACAGACATTTCTATAATCCGCTGACCTCTCGTGTTCTCCTGTTTCTCGGGGCCGCAGTGTCCCAGACACAGGTGGACGAGGACACCATTAACTCCCAGCTCCTAATCCCGTCGCTGCACCTGGTCGACCGCGGCGTCTACACCTGCGCCGCCAACAACTTCATCGGCAACTCCTCCGTCCGAATCGCCGTCGGCGTCGTGGCGAGCAACGTGTCCGTGGCGGCGGCCTCGGGGGCGCCCCACCCGCTGGCCTCCGCCGAGGAGAACGTCTACATCGACTTCCGCATCGCCAAGCAGACGGTGTACGGCATCACCGTGGAGTGGTTCGCCGTCACCGACAACCCGGCGAACACCTGGTACACCATCCACTTCGGCCGCTTCGACGCGCCCAAGAAGGAGATGATCTACATCGGCCCGGGCATCACCAGCTACTCCGTGGACCGCCTGCAGCCGCTCACCAAGTTCGAGGTGTGCCTGGCGCTGCGCAACCAGACGCCGCGCGCGGGCCAGTGCATCGTCTTCGTGACGGGCAGCGACGTGAACGAGCTGGAGCAGCGCGAGCGCCTCATCCACATCATCGTGATCGTGTGCGCCATGGTGCTGGCCGTGCCCGCCGGCATGTACGCCTGCACCACCGACGCGCGCGTGGGCTGCTGCCAGCGCCTGAGCGAGGTGGTGACGGCCATCCAGGAGCACCGCAAGCAGGAGGAGCGGAGCAGCGACGCGGCCAGCGGCGAGCGCCAGGGCACCTTCGACAGCCTGCAGGCGGCCAGCGACGAGAACCTGTGCCGGGAGTCCGTCGACGACCACAAGATGCGACGGCGGTCCGAGGACAAGGTGCCGAAGGGAAGCAGTGCCCAGCTCTACTGACCAGCGCACTCGGTTTAGATGTTTGCTGCAACACGTGGTCTAAATTCAACAACACCTGTATGGTCCGCACACGTTTTTGTAATGTTTTTTGCTAATATAGTTTTTGTAACCCCCCCTGTGCAAAGCTGGAGAGACATCAGGGCTGCGCCAAGAATTTTGTCAATCAAACAAAACAAAGTAGCAAACTAATCCTAGCCTAAACACAGAGCTCAGATTTACATACAGTAGCACATCATCAAAATCACAGCTGCTCCTGAAAATACCAGGCAGCATTGGCCAAACTGAATAAGTCCTCATCAGAGGAGCATTAGTTGACATGGCATCATTTCTTGACTAGAGATGTGTAAAAATTGTTCAACAGTCTGCAATGAGGAGAAGACTGTAGAGGATTTAGATGCCTTCTAAAAGACAAAGGGACATTATCCTCCACTTTCTTTGGAGGAATGTCACAATTTATTTTATTTCTTTTTTATTTGTATTATTTTGTGGAATCACAGTATATATCCAGTGTTATTTATTTTCCAAGATTCATTTGATACTTCTAGGCAAAGGGAAATACTATGTATTCAATTTGTTAATAATTCCAAAGCTCATGTGAATCATTTATTATTTGTTTACCAGTTGATGTAAATAAATGCCTTATAAATATCTGTTTGCCATCTGTATATTGAACTACAATTATTATCTATGATGGGCCACACATAATTCCACCTGTACACCCTCAATAAATTCAGACATACAGACTGATACCTCATTCTCAGTGTTAACAGGTGGATGTGGCTGAATATCCTCTCTCAATTGACGATCTCATCAATCCAATCTACATCAGTAGACCGGTTAAAGCTTTAACAGATAGGCTACTATTTAAAAAGAGAGTGAAAATCAGCTGGAAATAATTGTGTATGCAATCAGGAAATTATCTAAATATAGAAAACGTTGTAGTTATCAGCTACAATTTTCATGAGCTAATTAATTATACTCTCAAATAGATTTATTGGATAACCATTTCACTGTTACATAGCAGATTAGTTAAAAGTACATTTGGATTTTTTATATATATATAGGCCTACATATATTCTATAAGATAATATGACTCATTGCTCTAGGCCTATAGCTGCCAGTAAAGTGGAGGAGAGATTGTGCCTCACACTGAATGACATTATCTAAGTGAGCTATCATTGGTATGTTCCACAAGGGTCTCACTTTTGATTGTCTTTCAGCTGTCTTTCCCCTGATGTCTGATGAAGGGCTAGGGGCCCGAAACGTTACACGTTGTGGTGATTACTAAAGAACACTGAGGAGCATTCTCTGGTGTGCGGACTTCCTGTTCTTTTAGCTGTCTTTCCCCCAAAATACAGCAGAAACTAATGTGAAGCATGGGAGGCTAAACCGTAAACAAATAAAGAAAATGGCAAACATGCTAAATGTGTCCCAATGATAGCCTAACACATTTTCAATTCAACAATTCTAAAAAATAACATACAAAAAAAATCAATATAAAATATTATAATGTGTTTATATATACAAAACGTATGCCAATGCTCTATTTGATGGTGAAAAATGAGAAACCAACTCGGTGAGATGGAATACATGTGGATTGTTCATTCAAACGTGCCATTAAATGTGCATTTGTTTGTAATCCGATAATGTAGTGTCTATATTTCTCAGTGCTTTGAAAGTTGCATGACTAAATGAGTGTCTGTGGCTTATTCCCATGCAAGCACGTGAACTTTCCCAGTTACTAGTGCTATTCTGCACACAATGGTGTGCTGCATTATGCTCTGACATTATGCAAAAAAATCTGCATAAACATACAAGTCAAAGTCAACTTCATTATCCAGAAGAGGGGGAATTCATAAACAGTCTACTTAAAAAAAAAAAAAAATACTATCAACAAAACTCACTGCAACTGCATGAAGCTATGAAGCTTACAGTTCTTTGGTTGGGATCATGTGACATTTGGATGACCTAGCTTACTGAAAAAGCACATTAATTATAGGCTACATGAAGCACAGCTTCAAAAGAACAATAAAGCACTAAAGTTGAAGAAAATATTTAAGTTTTTTTATATCACATTCATAAGCAATGGAATAAATGAAAGCAAGAGCTACACGATTATATCTAGCAACCATTGACATGTTCTTCATAAACACATATTGCTTGTTTTTAAGCATGTCAAGGTGTGTTGTAAAAATCCTGATAACATTATGTTGATAGGTAAATAGATTGATTGATGAAATACACTCTGTCATACTCTGTTTCACTCCGTTATCCAACCTAATAGTAAAGCTGATTTGAAAGTGGATGTGGAGGCCCACCAAAATAGAACAAAGGTTAAGGGGGCTTTTAAAAATACAATTAGATCAGGAGAGGAAGAAGGGCCGCGACTCTGCCTGCTGGGGACCTAATCGCAACTGTCCGTTGACCAGGCCAGGCCCATAGTGGGTTAATCTGAGATATACAGGCAACATGAAAGCTGCCTTAATAAGTCTTATGGCACTTTTATATAGGCCTACCCGGCACTCTTTCGAGGAGCCTGAGACCTCTTCTTTAGAGTAAACCAATAAGCCATACCATAATAATGCTATTAAGCCTATGGTTTCTCTTTTGGAAACATTCTCTTTTCTTTTGGTAGTGTTTGCAAATGAATTGATTTTATTTAATAATATTTCATTACATCCATTTCAGTAGGCAATGTTGCTTATATGATCCAATCGCAGCAGGAGAGAGAATGAGAGTGTTGTTTTTTAAAATATTTATTCAAAACAATAAATACAAAGACAATATAAGACATCACTGAAGGGAGAGACAGAGAGAGAGAGAGAGAGAGAGAAACCTGATATTCACTGTGCTTTTATGACTATAAAAGCACAACAAATTCACCATAACTTGAACAATGTAAAGAAAAATCTACCGATCTTCTGAATTTCTCAGTAACACTGTTTTAAAACAGAGAAGCTTTTTACAATGCAACATCATTATATTACTGCCTCTAATTGAACATCACATTTCTATATATATTCTGTATATATTAATGTTCAAAGTAGTTTTAACATACTTTAATGTGTTAAAGATGTTTTATTTTGCACTGTATGTTTATCTCTATGGATTTACAGAGTATGACAGCCAGTTTGCATGACTCTTTCTTTTAGCACCTGCAAAGTAATTTGTGAGAGAGTGTGCATAAATCATTGTACAGTCTACCATGCAACTGATATTCCTCAGCAACCACAATGGCTTCACTTGCTCACTGTGTTTAAAAATAGACTGATATACTGTATAGCCTAGGACAAGGAATTAGCCTGACCTGGCTTACAAACATGCAATACACAGCTGAAGCAGAAAAATCAGAAAGAAATAAGTTTTAAAAATATGTGAAGTTACAAAGAGACAAAAAAAAGAAGATGCATCATATAAAAGCTTGTCTATGATTGTGCGTGTAACTAAAAAGCTTCTGGAAGGGTCTGGGGATGGACGGGCCATCTGACTGAATGACCCAGCCGGGACTAAATCTGTTGGTTGATTGACAAGCTGTAATCACACCCACTATACGCCCTTTAAGCATAGAATGGCAGGCAAGTACTCCTTTAGCCGTCTTGAGCTGAAATGCATCTGCTTACAAGCAAAATCACTCACATGCACACACAAACGCGCACACGCGCGCACACACACACACACACACACACACACACATACACACACACACACAAACACTGAGTGATTTATGACTTACATGTGATGATTAAAAACAGGATCTCATGCGTTGTTGATTGATTGACTGGTAGGAATGTCTTGTGTACATCTGTTGTTTTCTGGTGTACAGTTTTGCAAAGAGTTTACAGTAATTTACCCAGTGCATGTAACATAATACTGAAAGATCATGCCACAGGAAGTACATTCCTTTACTCAAAAGAGTGGAAAAATGTAAAAAAAATACTACTAACAGAAAAAAATCGAGTTAGATTCATCACATACACATCACATGGTTTGGCAGTTACAATACATTCAAAATCTCCATTCAATAAAAGCAGTCAGTACAAGAACAATCTGTTATGTCAGTGGCCTTTTTTCAGTTCAAAATAAACCTTTCAAACAAAAAGGGTCTTTTTAAAACATGAAGGATTTCCACATCCAATTGTGCCTAAGCATGCAGTCCATTAGGTAAGCAGCTCCAAACATACCTGCTACGGGTTTGCCAGTCTTACACCTGAAGGTGGCAGTACAGTAACGAAGGTCCTCACACGTCTCAGCTCCTCGATATTGAGTCCACCTCCATCTCCGCCTCCACCTCCGCCCGCCCCTGCTCACCCCTGCCAAGCCTCTCCCGAGTCTCCAGCAGCCTACAGGAGCAGCCATCTGACTGGAACATCTGAGTGAACTAACTCTTAAAGACGTGATAAATCGGGCTTTAAGATCTCCTCCCAAAACCTACAGGTTGGCTTGTTTGGTATGAATAACGAACGATGTCAGATTACAGTAGATTGACTAGAGTGGCCGGCTCTTCCGGGCATATGTGAGAATTTAGCGAGGTGGAAGGGAGGTAGGGTGTTATCTGAAAGGATGGAGGGATATTCTGTCAAAAGACGGCAAAAAAAGAAGATTTGACAATTTGACCAAATTAGTCAAACATTCACGAGCAAGTCACCAAGGGACAGTTCGTCCTTGACAGGCCAGTGGAAAGGTGAATGCCCTGAAGAGGCCTTCAAAAAAGCACAGCACTCTCTTGCAAACGCTTGGTATATAATGACCGCATGTACGGGGGGGGGCAGGGGTCAGTAGTAGTAGCCTTTGTTTGCCTCCTTTATCTTCTGCTCTAGTTTCATCTTCAGCTCAGAGACCAGCGCGTTGTTGACGCTGTCAGAGTCAGGTCTCTTCTTCTTGGAGCCTTTGTACGCCAACGTGCCCGATATGGTGGGCACCGCCCGCTGCCGCTCGTACGGTTTGTAGTTGACGGTCGGAGGAGGGGGCAGTCTCGGGGCACTGGGCGGCGGGGGTTTGGGTCCGCGTGCGCTGTTGTTGTTCAGGTTGAGGTTCTGGCTGCCGGAGTTCTGGCTACTGGCGACGTTCTCGCTGCTGCCGCCGCTGCCGTCGTCGCCCTCGGGGTCCTCGAGGTCGAGGTCGTCGCCCGCGCTGTCCGGCCGGCTGAAAGGCGACTTGAAGAAGTTGAAGCTCCGCGCGGGCTCCCGCTGCCTCCGGCGGATGATGCGCCGCGCCGGCATGATCCTGTTGGTCTTTGTGTTGCGCAAAAACATAGCCGTGGAGATCAAGATAGTCACTAGCACCATAAGACTAATGAACCCAGCCATCATGCCTAGGGCTTTCAACGGATTCTCTCTACTCTGCATTAAAAAGGCCGCCATGGGCCCCTTGAGGGGGGTCTGTAAAAGAGCACAGAAAGAAAAACTAAATCAGGTCTCATGGTCCACCACACAACACAACCCGACTCATGCATGCAAGACTACTGCAGGAGCGTTAGACAGCACCGCACTGGCAGAGGAGGCCACAACACCAGCTCAGGGATTCACCATACAGTAGGTAGACATCTAGACACCAACACAAGAATACACATCTAGACACCAACACAAGAATACACATCTAGCTATCTCTGTTGACATGTAGAACATGCTGTATACACATAACCACATGTTAAAGACTTTCACACTCACAAATACAAACACATGTACTTGGAAACAGTAGTAACACTCACACTCACATCCACATAACACACGTACACATGCACTTGCACACAGACACACACACACACAAACACACACACACACACACACACACACACACACACACACACACACACACACACACACACACGCACACACACACACACACACATACATTCACTTACACACATACATGTACACACACACACACACACACACACACACACACACACATACACATTTACATACAAATACACATACACATAGCTGTATATGTACACGTACGTACTGTATAAACGTTCACACACACACGATAAACTATTCTACACACTTCAGTCTATTGGGGAGAACTAGACTAACAGGGGTCTCTACACACGGTGCAGGATGTCACAAGTGCGTCTGTCAGTGCAGTGCAGATGGGCTGTGTCTCTGTGTGTGCCTGTCGCAGTCCACCATGTCCTGACCTACTATAGCCTACATACAATGGGAACATTGTATGCTCTGTAGTATGCTGCCTCTAACGTGTTTTCTTTTCGCCCTCCAGTAATGAGCCATTAGAAGTTCTCAGGGAACGTGTGGAACCCAGGGCTAAGAGCAGGCCAATAGGACTGAATGGACATGGGTAGAGGTGCTGTAACTGGGCATTGTTCTCTCACACTGTCCCAGTCGATTGGCAGAGGAACAGCGCAGACCAGAGGAACTATTAGGACATACTGTAGGAGGCCCTTCTTCTTTCCCTTTTCTAAAGGATCTCAATGACCTCAGTTAAAAGAGAAAGTCGTTCAAAGTTATCTGGTAATGCAATGCTAAAGAAAGTACTCAATATTAGTGTACTATGATTTTCATAAAGGAATACATTTAAATTCAAATATATGTGTCAGAATGATCTATAAATTGGGTTAAATTAACTATCAAACTAAGAGTGAAAGAAAATATATGTGAGTAAATAAATCAGAGCACATAGTGCTTAATGACTGGAAGAAAAAGAACTGTACATAAAATGATACAATAATAAAGAAAAGTATCTATGGGGTGTGCTCAGGTACTCTTTTACAGACACGTTATCATTAAAGTTTTGAAACTTTACAAAAATAAATAATTTGTTTCAAGTGTAGGAGTATATTCAGTAAGAAATTATAGAAAAGTCTGAAATCTAGAAGCGGAAGGGTCACGGTGTTGTCCTGCGTATGATTTTTCGGACAGTGGCTTCAGGATGGACCCTAGCCCTGCGGACTGAGTTCCAGTACAAAATGGTGGAAATAAGGACTGTTATTAAAACAGTGACCGAGAGAGTGCCCAAACAAATTCCAAAAACAGTCCCGGGACGCTTCCTGAGGCTCAAGAAGTATGACATAATGCGCTCTTTGATCTGAAAGACAACAACAACGACAACAACAACAACACAACACACAACACAACAAAGTGAAAAATGACTTATGAAGGACTCTGCCCACTGAAGACTTGGTAACTATATGGGTGGATGAATGGAAAGCATGCAAGCCAAAGCTAGAATTCTGATGTACAGAAATGACAGGATGCAAATCTACAGTTAGCCATAGCTTGCTAGGCCTCTTGGTAGGTCAATGTTTCCCTGTTGGAAAATCCCATGATTAAACGGCCTCTACTCTGCTACGTTTAAAGATTTCTTATCATAAAATAAATAAAACAATTTCAACCAGTCGAGAGAGAGAGTGAAGTGGAGTCTTACCGCCTCAGTTATGTCAATCTTCAAAACGGCCGTGGTGCTAAACGATGGCTTTCCTCGGTCACGGGCTTGGACCACCAGGGACCACTTGCAGTCCTTCTGCTTGGTGATGTTGTGCACAATCTCCAGCGATTTGATGTAGGGCTTGAGCTTGATCTCGCCCGTGGCCCCATTGATCTCAAATATGTTGTCGGGGTCAGCTCTCATGATGGAGTACTCAATGACGTTATTGGGCTCCTCGGCATCCTCGTCCACAGCCTGCATAGATTTAAAATACGGCCAGGGGGAAAAAATGAGTATGGTATAGTCAGATTTTTACATTACATTAAATTACATTGCTTTTTAACCAAAGCAGCTTACAAAGTATTTTGAATTTCCCCTTGGGGATCAATAAAGTATCTATCTATCTGGTAAACGTTTTAAGCTTTTCAAAGAAATTCTAACAACAATTCTAGGAAAAAAGTAAAAAGGTGGAGTGCAGATTCCTAGACTTGTAGTTGAAGATGCCGTTCATTTCATACTGAAAGTATGATGTTTATTTCCAGTGAATCATTGTAATTATCACAAGTGAATTGTCAGTAACCCTTACCCTAGCCTAGGCTAGATATGATTTTAGAAGGTAAATGACCTAAAATGAAAAGTCAAATGAACAGCTAGACTAGACTACCTAAATGTGTTAGCATAGTGCTGATTTCTTGCTTGCACTCTCATCATGGACACACCTGTATTTTCACTGGGGCACCAATGATCATGGTCTTCTCCAGGAAGTTGTCGTTGAACTCAGGAGGGTGATCGTTGAGATCCAACACCGTGACAAAGACCTCGGCCAGACTGTACTTGCCCTCCGTGTCCTCGGCCTTCACATAGAAGTTATACTTGGACTTCACCTCGGCGTCCAGATTGGCCCAGGCCTGGGTGTAGATGATGCCGGACGTGGAGTGGATGAGGAAGCTGAGAGAGAGAGAGAGAGAGACCACATGGTCAGTTAGGCTCATCTGGTCGAAGATCCTACTAGAGGGATAGGACAGCTGGTTGTGGACAAGAATTCAGGGGGAGGATATTTGCCAGCTTGAAGTCAGGGAGACTATTGAGGCTAACAGCTGATGGATTAGGATTGATATCGGGTATAATTATGCTGTGTAACGTCTGGGTCGTTAGTCTTTTCACCAAAAAAGATGTGGGCTCACTCCTAATGATCTCAAATGACTAATGAATGTACAGTGCATGTGTGCGAGGTGACTAATTCAGAAGGTAAGAAGTGGGACCGAGTTAGAGAAATGGTCGTTCCATTGTTTGGGAGGATTATATTAAAAAAATAAAAAAAAAACGTGGAAAATCAGCTCTCACTTGCTTATGGCAGTGTTCCATGCAATCACTTAATCTTGGATTAAAAAGAGGGGCAGAATCTGTCCTGTCATAGCTGGACACTGACAAAAAACAAAAACTCCACCAAACCATACGGATCAAGTTCTGTAAACATTTCTCTTTTCCGAAAGGCCACTTTCATTTGGCTGCTTCCCCACCCGCATCTATCGCCTCCTCTCTTTAGACGTTTCCTTGTGAAAAATCACACTCCGCACGGAATCTGTCAGGATTCACACGTTTATAATTCGACGGCTGCTTTGTCGAGACCATATGCAGAAAAAGGGGCATAAATTTGCACATTTCTGCTCACCCAACTCCGATAACTCCCTGTGAGTGTCAGTGAGTGTTTCTACCCCCAGCTGTCATGCTGCTTGCTAATTGGCCCCAGCCATAGCAGCCAGACTTGGGTGTCTATTTTTGCCGCTTCAATCCAATCATGAGCTTAGCTAACACCTTGCTGCCATCCCTAAGCTGTTTGTGTAGGAGTGGAGCGATTCCCGTTAAGGAGGACAGCCAAAGCAGCCATGTCCCCCTTGTGTGTTGCCAACTGACCTCCTCACTGAACATGGCCGCCATGGACTGGCCACTACCCATAGTGCCGCCATGGCCAGCACTTCTACTATCTGGTCTATCTTGGTCAGACACACACAAAGTTGCACACACTCACACAGTACACACGCACGTACGTACGTACGTAACACACACACACACACACACACACACACACACACACACACACACACACACACACACACACACACACACACACACACACACACACACACACACACACACACACACACAAACACAAACACAAACACACACTGCTTGAGTCTGCTTGAAGTCTAAAATCAGCTGTGCAAATCAGCAATCTGCCCTGGTGAGCATCAATGATGCAAAAATATTCACAGGAATATTTCAACAGAAATTACACTGCTGACTGAAATATTATGAGGACACATGGTGTCAAAATTAGCCTTAAAAAACGCTTTCTCATTCTAAATGTAATCGATTTTTGCCACCAATCAGGTGCTATCAACAAAAACAGCCACAATACATGTTTAATCCCAGAACCTCTAACCTTTCAAGGATAATGAACAACAACAAGGATATTAAAAAATCCCTATAGGTCTCTCTCACATTTATGGCGCATATTAATTCACATATTTATTTAATTTTGTTTTAGATGAAAGCCAGCGATTAAACATTACGTAGTATTACAATGTGACAGAAAGGTCACCCTCTGGTGTCACAGGGGCTTCCACCCTCTCTGTGTAAATGAGTTATTATGGGATGGGCGCATTAGAATTAACGATATTGCATAAATGATCGTATCTGCTACATTGGCAGTGGTCTGTTGCCATGGCGTCCAACAGTGGGGATTCGGGCGCGCCCGCGCCCCGACAGTACGGCTAATGCCCAGAATTGGCGTGTGAGAGAGGGGTCACTCTCGATACTCACAGATCAGCTCCTGATCCATAAATGGAGTACTTCACTTCACCCCACAGCCCAGAGTCGGGATCGGACGCCTGGAAAACAAACAAACATGTGCTCAAGCCTGTGCTGAAGTACACACACACACACACACACACACACACACACACACACACACACACACACACACACACACACACACACAGACACACACACACACACACACACACACACACACACACACACACACACACACACACACACACACACACACACACACACACACACACACACACAGACAGACTAGAATTAATTATTGTGGTTTCTGTATTATCGGTCTGCATTATATAAGTTGACAGACCAGAGATGGGAATGAATGGACCAAAGCCACCACAGGATCCATTTAACTGATTGGAAGTGGCTGATACTGTGTGTGTTTGTGTGGCTGTGCGCGTGCACGTATGTTTGACAGTAACAGTGTGAAAGTGTTTGTGGTAGGATTTGACCTCCAGAGCTTCCAGTCTGGAGGACCAAACAAGTGCATAGGTCAGAGATCAGGGCCTGATACTGCCAGACTGCTGTCCCAGTTACCTCTTCTTACACACATACACACACACAAATACACACACACACGCATACTGACACAGTCTGACACCTACAACTTTGTGGTGCCGAATTCTGTCAAACTTACTGTCACAGCCACGACATTGGATCCTCCAGGGGAGTTCTCAGGAATCCTGGCGATGTAGTACTCGGAGGAGAACTTGGGCGTGTTGTCGTTGGTGTCAATCAGGTTGATGATGATGTCGGCTGTGGCGCTGAACCTCTCTGGAGTGTCAATCTCAACTGCCAAGAGCTAGGGAACCAAAAACCCCATACAATTATCGAAGGGAGAAATTTTAAAAGTGGGTTGAAAGTGCATCTTCATTCGAAGTGGAACTCACAAGAAACTAAACAACTTATTTACAGACTATAACTGAAAGGTAAATTAAACTGTAAACATGACACTTAAAATCCAAATGTATTCAGCATTAAAAAATACTATAATAGCTACTGTATGATTACTGTATGATAGCAATAGTCATAACAGTTAGCTTTGGTAGTAATGTACAAAAAAAATAACACAACAAAATGCACAACAAGCAATAGTCCTGTCTGCTCTTTCACCCTCCCCTGTGATGTCTGCAGGCATTCTCGCACCTTAAATGCTATGAACTGGTATTTCTCATAGTCGATGGCAGTGGAGTTCTCCACAATGATGGTGACCTGGGCCTCGTTGAGGACGGTCTGTGGGACGACTCTGAGCACTCGGCCCGGTCCGACAAGCCTCAGCTTAAACTTGGCATTGGCTCCCTGCCGGACAGAGCAAAGCGGAAATATTAAACCAAATACCCAGGAACGGAGGATTATACACATTGTGTTTGCAGTCAGAAAAAAAAGACAAAAAGCATTTGAACCGTGGCGTGAGGGATAAAGTGATTTGCTGTGATCACATCTTGTTTGAGGGTCTGTCGGAATCATTTTCAGATCAACAAAAACAAGCTATCACGGAAAAAAATACTTAAAAGCCCAAGTCCATTACTTTAATTGTTTCATGCAAACATATCTAATAAGAGCCCCAAAATAAACTGTTCTAGTTATGCAAGCCAAAAACATGGAGCAGCAATCTGCTCACTTTCAGGGGGTCTGCCGCGTCACATTTTAGGAAATGGTGACATAACCATGACTCCCTTTGTGTGCATATTAACTTTTGCCTTCGTTACTGACTCTCTAGGATTCATGGAAAATAGAATGGCACTCTGAATTTTGTGACTTTTAATAACTCGAAAGCGAACTCAGCAAATGTTTACTACACAATTAACAGCCAACGAGAGGGAGAGAAAGACAGAGAGAAGGAAAGAAAGAAAGAGAGAGAAAGAGAAAGAGAGAGAGATCTGAAATATCTTTACATCATGCTGTCAGTCTTATAGACCATTAAATACCACTGCAAATGCGTGGCACTGCTCATACAGATACCGATGCATATTTTGATGTAATGCATCCTATACTATAGGGCCTAAACTTAGTGAAAAGTAAAAGAATTGAAAAAAGAGACGTAAGCACACTCTACCTGGTCTGAATCGTTGACAGTGATTTTCAGACCTCGTAGAATCTCCCCTTCCGGTGGGTGTTCGTACATGGTCAGCTCAAATCGACTTTGAGGACCGTTCTCCCCATAGAATGTCGGGGGGTGATTATTTAGGTCAACCACTCGGATAGTAACCATGGTGATCGCATAGCTCAGTTCTTCATTCTCTGGTCCCAGCTCAAAGGCCTTAGGAAAACAAAACAATAAAATGGTCAGAAAGATACAAAGGATAACTTCACAATATGAGCCCTTCTAATGGTAGGCCTACATTCATATAATCTTGTAATAACAGTGTTCATCTGCATTTGAATGGACTGTGACCCTCACCTTGACTTTGAGTTCAAAGAGCTCATTCCTCAGCTGGACTGGGTAGGTCAGTAGACTAATGCATCCGCTGGTGCTGTTAATGCTGAAGTATCCTTCACTTCCTGGATGATACAAAACCAATTCATCCATTACTGTAGGTTACGCATACGAAAGTGTTCAACTCATCCACCTAGTGTGGCAACAGTCACAAACACATTAGCTATACCGCCATGGCTCTGTTCTTTGGAGCTCTCCTATTTGCATTTTAGATTTCTAAATGTGGCATAATGAGTTGTGTGTTCTTTTTTTCTTAATTTAGCGAGTGTTGGGCTTAATTGACTGGCATTTACTAATTTCATTCTGCTTTTTTTCTGAAAACAACACCTGAGATGCTTACCATTCACAAAGGAGTAGTGGATAGGATTGGGGTTGCCTTCATCGCCGTCTTTGGCTGAGACTGTGAAGATCTCTGAGCCCTGAAACAACAATTGTTTAGTCATGTTTATCCTCAATAACTAGCCGTGGAGAAATATGTTATTTACAAACAACTGAATATGTCTTAACCTATGACAAGTACACCTCTTAATATTTCAGGCCATGTTTCCAATGCATGGATTAAGCCTAGTTCTAGACTAACAGCTTTTTTTCAATGGAGATTTGAATTTTCTTGGACTTTCTACAGCTCTACTTACAGGCACAGACACCTCGTACACATAGCCAAAGTAGGGTGTTCCCACAAATGCAGGAGGAGTGTCCTGGGAGTCCAGGACGTTGATGGTGACAGTGGCGGTCGAGGTCATCACCTGGTACTTCTCATTATACTTGCCTCCCCCATCCTGAGGCAGAGGATTAAGAGAGAGACATATGGACTCTTAAGGGTCATTAGATAGTGGATAATGTCAGAGAGACCGTACACAGTAAGCCCCTGGACAATAAGAACTGCGCATTGCAAGGGTCCATGAGCAACTATTCACTACAGAAAGAGTGGAATAAAATACAACATTTGGGATGGTTGTGGAATAATATCATCTATAGTGTGAATTTACTATATAGATTACTTTAGTTCTTCAAAGTATAGGCTACTGTTCCATTCATGGCATCAGGTAATTAAACCACCACAGTCATTAAACCACCCCAGTCATGTTGTCATGGTGACATAATTCCAGCCATGGAAGGTTGTTAGTGGGACATTAACCTTTGACCTCTCGCTTCAGTACACAGCAGGGGACAGAGGGAGACTCACCTTGGCCACCACAGTCAGGAAGTGGGTCCTGGTTGTCTCATAGTCCAGTTTCTCACCAGGTTTTATGCGCAAGACCCCACTGTGGCTGTCTATGGTGAACTTAGTGTTGGGAGAACTCTGTGGTTAGCAAGACAGAGAGAGAGAGGGAAGGAGAGAGGGGGACAGAAGGAGGGAGGGATGGAGGGAGGGATGAATGGAGAGAAGGAGGTGATAGAGAAGGAAAGAGTGGTGATATATGAACAATGATCAGTATAAGCAATGTTTTGATGACTAACCCCTCTAAAAACTGGTAAAGTATCTGCACACAGTAGAGGACATCAGAGGCACCTTATGTCCTGGGATAATTCTTAGCTTTGTATTCCAAATGTTCTAATGCTTTCATCCTTCAGATGCTTCCATCTCATTCTCTCTCTCTCTCTTTCTCTATCATTGTCACTTCATTCTAATCCATCACAAAAAAAGCTATTTTCTTGAAATGGCTGCTGCTGAATGTGTCAGGAAATCCCATCAGCCTTTTTGTGTGAGTCACTGTTGCCACGTGAACAGCACACGCTCTTGTCCAGTGCCAGCCAAAGACAGGCCTAAGCTGCGGCTTAGCCCTCAGTACCTTGCTCAAATGTAATTGAAATTTAATCCACTGAGGTAGCAGCACATTTTCTAACTGCACTGTGCCACTGAAATTAATAGTTCCCCCCTTGTCCTCATACGGTGACACAATTTTCTTTACTCACGCGTGAATGCATTTCTATACATGGATGATATACTCATCTAACAGTCATATGGGGACACACAGTTTTATGGGGACGTAAATAAGCCAGGTACTCAGAGCTAGGTTACCTGTAGATAGTAACTGACGCTGCCTCCAGATCCCAAATCTCGGTCCACTGCCTGGACCTTATAGAGGCTGGTGCCTTCTGCTGTGTTCTGAGTACAAGATAGAACATAGATAGAGTGAGATGACATTTGTGCCCATTAAGAATTCCATTCATCTGTAAAGAGAAATTGATTATAATATTTAAAAATCTGGCATAGGTCCATTGTCTCAGAGCTAAGGGAGGGAATGCACCATCCCCTCATAACAGTTTTCACTTTCAGAGACTATTACATACTATTTAAAACATCAGCTTCACATATAAACTTAAGAACATGTCATGTGCCTTTAGCCTGATAAACGTGACAGGGTCATAGCCACTGACTTCTAGTTGCCAGAGCTGATAAGCCAATTTCGTGCTGTAATACTCATACTGACCTCGGGAACGTCCACTATGAATGGCAAATTGATAAATTCAGGAGGCTCATCGTTGGCGTCTGTGATGAACACTCTTACTTTCTCCACCACCTGCGTGACAGGGCAAGAATAGAGAGGTCAGAGCAAAGACGCTCGACTGCGCAGCTGTGAGTTGCTATTTTTGGGGAGAAAACAAACAGTCGGTTTCTCAACTATTGACTCACCTTATTCCTTCCGTCTGTAATACTGACAAGAACTGCAATCTCGTCTTGTTGCTAAACACAAAAAAAGAGACAATGAAAAAATCCCCAGTCGCTCAAGCAAAGCAGCCACACAGTTAAAGAGAACAAACTTGCTCTCATCTCGTCTTGACAAAACATACCTCTCTGTCTAACTCGGCGACGAGAGTCACGTTGCCCGACTTGGGGTCAACTTTGAAGTATTCCTTAGAGCCCTTCTCAAAGGCCAGGCCGTAGCGCACAGGGTCTCCCTCGGGGTCAGTGCCATTGAGCACGAATACCTGTGTGCCTGGACATCACACAAGAGGACAGAGACAGACACCATATGTACATCAGTATCACAAGATGAAACAATGGCACAACTACAGCGCCCATAGGACATTTAGGCCCATATGGATCTGGGTTCAAGTCCCACTTGGGTCATTTCCTGATCTCCCCTCCCTTCTTGAAATTCCCCTTGGGGATCAAATATCTATCTATCTATCCATCTATCTATCTATCTATCTATCTATCTATCTATCTATCTACTATATATCTATCTATCTCCCACTTCTTCTTCCTGTCACTTCCTTCCTGTCCCCTCTTCAATGTCCTGTCTGCATACTAGCCCCCAAAATATACTTAAAAAGATAAAACAATGTGAAATTACCCACCAAACATTAGAGAGAAATATTCTTGAGTCACTATGGATATCAAACAATAACATGTATGCTTGGTGTGCTTGGTCTCGTCTAATTTTGATCACCTATAAGACCACACTTCCACCTCCAGTGGTTTGTGGGTAATGATTATTGTTGGACGCATATGCTTGAGCTGGGGGTTGCGTCTGTGTCCTTGTTATTAATCAGCCGCGTGCGTCACGCAATATGGAGGGCATTACTGGATCTGCTCGTCTGATCTGTCTGCTCATCAGCCGCACACACGCAGCACAGACACCATATTCATGTTCACAGACACAGCTACAGACACATCCACATCCACAGCTACGGACACATTCACATCCACATCTACCAACACATCCACATCCACATCCACATCCACAGTCAGCCAGAGCTACAGACACACTCACAGTCAGACACAGCAAAAGACACAGACACAGCTACAGACACAGCTACAGACAGAGACACAGACAGAGCTCCAGCGCTGGAGCTTATCTCCACCTCTTTTCCACACCTTTCCAGCTCTCTATCTATCCCCCTCTCTTTTTCTCTCGATCTCTCTCCCCTCACCCCACCCACCACCACGCACACTGTAGGTCTATAAATGCATACAAAAATGTCAAACACACAATAACACAACATAAAAAGCATACATAAACACAGTTGGAAACAATGACCAGCCCCACAAACACATACAAAATCATACAGTATAATATTAATAAACACCATTCAGACTGGCTGTTATTCCCCCTCCCCCCACTTGTTATCATGCCAGAAACACTCACCCACAGGTGTGTCCTCTGATAAGCTGAACAAAGCCATGTTTCCATCGAGGCTGCTTGGCCCATTGTCATAAAAATATGGAGCATAATCAGACCGCCCTGAAACAGACCAAAAGCGATGACATTAATAAAACTGTCAGAGTGATCAATGTTTTCATCAAAAGCCCAGAGATTACTAAAAACTGTCAGAGCAATCAATGTTTACATAGATTTAAACAGCACTGAAAGAAATATGTGTGCTTCAAAATGTCAGTTGACCAAAGATATGCGTATGTACTAACTTTAGTTACATAAATGTTTTCATACAACTACAGTACTAGAGTACAGTATCCAGTCCTGAAACCAATATACAGTGCAATGTGTAAATGAAGTGACACAGTCAGATCAATTTGTATGTGATGATATCTCGGCTCGGTTTTGAACGTGAGACATCAGCATTAAAAAGTGAGGCGCGCAACGCCTCATTTTAATGCAAGCAGCACTCACTTGCTATAGGAGCAGGTGAACAAATGAACAAAGAGGTGAGGACAGAGAGGAGGGAAAAAAACAACAAAGAGAGCAAACAAAAAAAAGTCGAGTTAGAGAACAGTTGTAAGGCTCACACTCAGAGCCCCCCCCCCCCCCCCCCCCACCCCCCATAGCACTCTCATTATACGCTGAGAGGATTAACAGAGGCAATCAGTGCATGCCTGTCCGGGAGCCACCAACCCACCCACTCACCCGCGCTGACCACAAACAAAACAAAAAAAGGACGGCCGACGGCTCGGGCCAAAAAGACTCACCCAGGGAGAGGTGGATGGCGACGAGGAGCAGAGGAACCCCAGCCCTGGTCATCCTGGAGGAGAGGAGCGAGCGGGGAGGCGCATGCGGAGCGTCGGGGAGACTCGCTGCTGCTGGAGAGACGCTCAAACTCTACACACACACATACACGCACGGCTGAGGTGCGGTGCCCTTCTGCAGGAGTGTAAGGAGCTGGAGGAGCTTCTCAGCCCCTAATCCCGTGACGCATCCTTAGCCAACTGCACACATGCACACACACACACACACACACACATTCACACACATACAGAGTCACATACGCACACAGTCACACACACGTACAGTCCACACACATCTCATAGCCAACTGTTTCTAACCACACATACTGTAGACTGAAATCACACCTAGATCTGATTGACTCTTGGCACCTCTTGGGGTTATTAAAACCATAGCTATTAAAACAGCTGTTAATATATTAACTTAACCAACCAATCATTTGTGACAGCGCTCCCAGTTGTTCTATGCAATGATTTTTTTTCTTTTCAAAACAAATTTCACTGGTAATTTTAAGCCACTAGCGAGTATCCCATTATCTTGATTGCACTGATGGGATAGTTTACTAGAAAGGATAACCTTAAGTCCTCCTATCCATCTTACCAGAACTCCCAGTCTCCCATAAGCTCCCACTGCTCTTAAGCACACTGGCTTGGTAACCAACCACAGCATACATACTGTAAACAGAGATGTGAAACGATTTAGAAGCATTCCAGCTCCTCCAAGCATACTGCATAGTGTAGAATTATAATACTGTAACAAAACACATGTTTGAGGGGAGTTTGTATGTTGGGATAAAGAATAATGCAGAGAGCTGTCCTTCATTATATTATATTGTGGTGAAGCCTGGGATAAATATACTCTGTTGTTGGTCACAGTTCATGAAACCTGTGCATCATAAGGTGTTTCAGATGAAGGTACTTTATTTTACTCATGAACGTTCTGTTCGATATTTGAGTGGCTAATTTTAATTAATCTACTTGATTTGAGCTGTGCTGTGCTGAAACGGTGCATTTACAATCCAAATTCTGTGAGTGTGAACATCATTTGGTGTCACCTCATAGGTTTGATTTGATATGCATTTAACTAACCACAGAAATATACTGACATGGATTTTAGCAGGCTGTATGTGACTACCTAAAAGAAATAGAAAAACTTTGCAAATGCCACAAGTGACCACTTAGTGACTAGAGGTCAGCCAGAGTGGTAGTTTTCATCTGTCCTTCACACGACCACATATGATCACATAAATCAAATGTAGGGATCAAAATTAGTCGTTTATTAAAACATAGCTCAAAATGAGTGCTGTTGCTTTAAGCTGTATGCTCGTTATCTACTTCTGAGTCATTGGAAGTGTTACTGACACCTACAGTATGTTTCTGCTGATTACACTGTTGGATGTTTACCCTCTGAACTAAACTCCTATTTTTCTCATAATTAGGAAGGAGGATAAGAACACACATCACATCACATCACAGCAACCATATGAAATTTTAACTGAATGTTGCAAGTGATTCCGAACATATTAAATGATCTGTGACAAAGACAAAAACAAGAAATGTGAATTTGGATGACTACTTCTCAAATCTGGCTCTTCCACCACCAGCCCAAGGAAGCATACAGTACATCTTTCAGAGGATGTGTTGAATACTGAGAATGGACTGTATGGAACTTTCCCAAATTTTCCTACACTTTTAAAATGAATGTGTTGGAAACAACACAAACTGTGTTGTCCCTATCTGGACACAGAGATGTGTTAAAAAAACAACGCAAGTTGTGCTATTTTCAACACATATTGTGTAACAAATAACAAAAGCAACGTGTTGGAAGCAACACAAACTGTGTTGTCCCTATTTGGAAACAAGTTGTGTTGTTATCAACATATTTGTTTTAAGAGTGTATGATGTCTCAACCCACCTATTTAGTCAATGAAATGACTTTTGCAGTCACAATCAAAAAACTCAACACCTTCATTTCCCTGTCTACTACAATAGCCTACTTTGCCTCACAACAGTGATAACCATCTGCCTCCCTATTTCTATAATTGGAAAGACATCATTCTTCATTGCCATCATTCTCACAACTTGTTTAATTCTGTTTTTGTAAAAACCACTGAATAAATCATCACGATTTTAAAACGGAACGAGACACTGGCAGTGGTGCTTTTAAAATGCAGTAGCGTCTACAGGCCATCCCTCTGGTCCCTGCTCTAAAACTGACGCTGTCCTCCGCTCACACGGGTGGACCAGGTCAGAGCTTAGCCATGTGTGCCTGGCCTCAGCCTCCCTCACCTGAGCCAAACGTGCTCACCTCTCATGTGACTTCACACTCACAGACAGCACACTGGGCACACGCTTGGAAGTGAGGACATACACAAACACAGACACACACACAGAAAACATGCCAGATACACACAGACACACACAGACACACACACACACACAGACACACACAGACACACAGACACACACACACACACACACACACACACAGGTAGAGTATTCTTCCCACAACGACTCCTTGATTTGCTGTGATGGAATTAAGACCATGCTCGGTGGCAAAAGGTTCAAGCGAAGGTGACGAAGAAGTGAACATTCCAACAGGACCTACGGCAGACACCTTGACAGGTGGAGTTGTGAGCTATACTTGGCGCGATCCAAACATCCAATTTGAACCTGATCAAAGATGTCTTACACGGGCCAACAATTACTATGTACTGTTACAAGACTCTGACAAGAATGAATGGGTGTAAATCTTAAAAAAGAAAAATGTAAAAAACGTGTGAAATGTGTGCAAAACTCATTCAGACTCACATTTGTCCAATCTGTGAGCAGACTACTAACACTCTGGCTAAGGGTGAACAATTTTGAAAAATCAGAAGTAAAAGAAACTACTAAATATGACAACCCAAAGAGATATGAATACATTTTAAACATGTTGTACATAAACACAATCTCCTTCCCTCAGTCAAACTTGTCACATGCATTGGGCACGCACAACGCATACCACCAAAAAACATCAGACTTCCAAAACAGTCATGACCTGCTAAAAGCAAAGGGGGTAACTTCCGAAGCTTTTAGAAGATCTTACTCAAATCTGACCTTAAAAGCATGGAGTGGACAAGTCAATCAAATATGATTATGCAGAAGAAATCTCTCTGGAGAGACAGAATCAGCAGTCAGCTGTTCCTCACACAGAATGTGCTGGATGGTTCAGGGGGTTTATCTCTCGTGTGATTCTATAACAGTTTAGATGCTTTATGGAAGATAAAATATACATATCTTTATTTTTATATTATCTAAAGGCCATTCAAAACATCTGTTTGTTGAACCACATCCAGCATCAAATTTGCCAAAAGAACAGGTCACGTGTTTGGCTGAGAAAGATGAGTAAATCGCTGAATAGTACATTGGACATGTTTGGCTCAAAGGGATTTTTAAAACTTGTAAACTAAGAAGGAGAGAGAGGTCAAATGTAAACTATTTTCAAAAAGTAAAGAGAGAGAAAGAGGAGATGCGTCACAGCATGGTGGGCTCCTCTGAGTGATGATGTCTAATCCCGCCGCCGCATGCTGTCGCTTCTTCCCCCCTCGCATGCAGCCTCTCACTGTGATCCCCAGTGCTCATTTCCACCCAGCCCCTCCACACACACACACACTCTCTCTCTCTCTCTCTCTCTCTCACACACACACACACACACACACACACACACACACACACACACACACACACACACACACACACACACACACACACACACACACACACACACACACACACACACACACACACACACACACACACACACACACACACACACACACACTGTTGTGATGACGTTTATCTACCTCAGGGGGACACAGAACTTCATGGCAAGCAAATGGCAGCGGTGAAATGACTCATCCTGAGCAACACACTCCCCGCCAGGGCTGATGAACCACACCGGCAGCAGCAGCGGTATCTGATTCGGCACTGCGTGTTCGTTCACACTCCTCGGGGACGGGTCACGTGATCCGCAACACCAACATTTCACATTAGCGCAGCAGACTATCAGAGAACGGCCTATCAGAGGGCGGTTTGCACAGCCTTTTCACAGGTAGAGTATATTAAGGTCTAACCAACGCACTGGTGACGCACATCGGAATTCACACCACTATCCTTTTCACTTTAACACGTATATAAAAAGGACGGCTAACGAGTTTGTGAGGCACCATTTAAGCACAGGAAGATCAGTCAGTGAGTGAAAAATCAGCCGCATGAACCACGACCCAGTTTGAGAAAGAAAATGAAACAAAGTGTGTATTTTGGGATATTCCAGTGAGTTTCACACTATGTGCAAATGTTAGATTTGGAAAAGCTACTCACACTCACACTGATAACTGTCTCCAACACCACAGCTGAGGAGAGTTAAGATGAATTGCCTCGCCGTGAGTGGGGAATGTTACACCTACAAACAACACAACTCTACAATTCCACATCAGTGAGTGGCGGAACTGGAAAACAACAGTATCTAACCATGAGGATGTGACCCCCTCCCTCTCTCTCTTCCTCTCTCTCTTTCTCTCTCTGCACAGCATTCACAGCCTTTTAAGTTTGTTACTGGTAGGAAAGAGACACTTTGTTCACACCTCTGCAGTCACCATCAAACTCATAAACACAAGACACTCTTATGAAGCAGCGCCATGAATACAAACTCGTCAAGAAGACTACAAGGGGCCCCAGTCGTGGCGCGACTGGCTGGGGCACCTGCACCGCACGCCGGCGACCCGGGTTCGATTCCCGACCCGTGGTCCTTTCCGGATCCCACCCCACTCTCTCTCCCACTCATTTCCTGTCACCCTACACTGTCCTATCTGATTAAAGGCATAAAAGCCCAAAAAATATCTTTAAAAAAAAAAAAAGAAGACTACAAGGCAGGCCTGTGTCTGCCTTCAAAGTCTTAAAATCGACAGATAAAAAAAAATCAAGGCCACGGCTTTGTCTGCAATCAAAATCCAATTGTCCGATACAATGATGGCCTGCAGTCGGTCATTCAGAAAAACAATCTCTTAGAAGTCGTGGCACTGACTGACTGCGGCTGCCAGATGTGGCCTTGCGTGAGGTCTGTATGGAGTGTGTAGATTAGTGAGGGCAGAAGGGGGGGGGGGGTGTGATGTAAGATGGCAGGGCGGAAGAAATGGCTGTGTCATGTGACCGAGAGGCTGCCCTCTGCATGGGAAAATTAAAGCTCTGTCGCTTGCTTACCTCAGCGTCCTATGCGAGATAGTGGGTGATATGCTGAGAATGATGTATGTTTTTATGTGTTAAGAAGTCGGGCCTAGATTCGGGCCTGGATCTTTTGGCTGAATGCGCTTTTGGAGGTTTTGCACAGTTCGCATCTTTTAGATTGCACCACATCTCAGTACATCTAGCAGGTGTAGAATGAATGCATCACCTTTCATACATTTGTCTGAAAACAGTCCAGTGTAAGCTAATTGGACATTGCTAAGTGATCCTGGTCTTAATGTATTATTATACTGTATGGAAACAACAGTGATGACATTAAAACATCATTATTTGATATTTCAATAAATATAATTTTGAATATCATTAAGCAAATCTTGGACCGTTCCGAGCATTAGTGATACTGAATTATTCTATGAGCAACTGGGTTCTTGGGCTGAATGGGGGATTTAATCACTGAAGGCTTCTTGCACTGATCCGACTGCTGGCTGTTCCGACACACCAGCACAGGGACCTGCCCTCTGGTGGTTGTTAGCATTGTGAATGAGGATAAACATGATGTATTGAAAACAACACACCACCCACACCCACCCACACCCACCTACCCACACACACGCACACAGCCTTCCCATTCACCAGCCTACTCCACTCCCCCAGGACCTATGCACCAGGCATCCGCACACTCCTCCCATCATATTCCGCAATATTCATAGACTATAAGCCCCGGGCCCTGATTAGGGGGTCCTAGCGAGGTGAGGTGGCTGTGGCCGCGGCCGCTCACATGTATATTTCAAACCAGGCACCTGCATGCCGCCCCACAGCTGGGAGCATCTGCTTTGGACTCCGGCGCGCTCCAGAGGAAAAGGGCAGATGGTGGACAAGAGGATTACTCCCATAATCCTTTGTCATCTGGCGCGAGGCATGGCGGGGGCCCTGTAGGGAAATAGAAGGTGGAACATGTCAACCCCATTGCTCAGGGACACTGGGGCTGAGAGGGCACTGCAAAAAAAAAAAAAAAAAACGTCAGTTTACACACACATATAAAGTTATACACACAAATACATCGAAACAGAGGAGGCCTAAAAAAGTCATGTCTGTGCTCTTCACTTTGAATAAGTGTTCTAGATTGTTCCTTCACTCCTTGTTCTAGAAGTTGGTATTCACTCCTTCACTTCACTCCCGCTACATCTGGAAGAGGATGTGCTTTTGTATGGACAGGTCGGGGGGTGGCTACCTAGCAAACAAACCCCGTGGCTGAGTTTCCATCGCGATGTCCTCTCTCTGTTCTCCTGGGATTATAATCCATGTGAGTAGGATTTGATAAAAAACAGATGGACTGCGAGTGACTCTCTCGTTCTGTGTGCTAATGGTCTCTCAGGGTTTATAATATCAATGCAGCATTTCCCGCACAAATGTAAGACTTTAAAACCACTAACAGACCCAGCCCAGTCTCTGCGCATTACTGCTGATGTAACGTTGTGGCATATTACAGTTTACTGAGTAAGCCCATAAAAATGCATATGGGAATATTAGTGTTCAATACAGCACTGCCAGAAAACAAAATAAAAAAACTGAAGATTACTGTACCTTTAACTTTGGGTGGCCTATGTATTGTACATCATGGGCGGAATATATTACTTGCCCCTGAAGTCTGCAAAAGTTGAGAAAAAGATCAGTAGTTATTGTGAAAACATAAAAATGCTCCCAAACAAAAACAGAAATGCTGTGGCTTTTCATGAAACACAAAAAACAAACAACATTCTCATACCTGTTTGCTTTGTGTGCTGACTAATTCTGTGGAGCCTGCCCGTTTAACTGTTGTTTCTGACAGGAGAATGGAGATCTTTGTACACCATCTCTCCAAATATCTAGATAGCACTGGAAATAATGATCCAAATCAAGTTTCATTATAGGCAGATCTTTTTGATAAATTTTACACCAACGACTAGTGAGGCAAATTGAAAAATAAAAAACACAGAAATATCTTTAGTTTGAACAAAGACTAGCTGCCTTAGTATGGGTTGTACACTAAGGCATGACTCTTATGTGGTCATTCCATTCAGAATGGTCCCAGAGGTAAACTCTATCTGATGTAATTTGATGACTTGATTCAATGTTCATGACCATGTTTAAATCATCTTAAAGGATTAGATTACGAACCTCTGATGACTGCAAACACAAATGAATGACATATGACTTAAACACCGGCCATTTGAAAATCTCCCTGAAAAGAAAATGTTCTTCAATGCAAGAGGATTGTGTGATAGAGGGAAAAGGGTAAACAATTGGACTGTTTTTGAAAGAAATCATTTCTGTGCTTTGGAAATAAATATTTGGTAAGACGAATTCAATACATATTCATTTATTGGTGTTAACAAATCAGACAGTTTACATAAACCATCATGACCATCAGCCAGTGCTCCGATTCCTCTCCCACTTTAGAAATGTAGCATCATTGCAAGTGTCATCAAAAATCTTACACTGCACATGTTAGACAAAGGAAACAAATGGCATTTGATAGCAACCTCCTCTTCCATCTTAACTCTCATTTACTCTTGTGGCAGCAAAATTATCCCTCACCTTCAATAAATAGCAAAATAAAATGTATGTTTTATCATGACAGAGCTGAGCATATTATTATTTTTTCTTTTATTCTTTTTTAAAGTAGGCTAAACGAAGATGTCCTTTCCCTCACCTCAGGTTCATCGTGTTCAAATAAAATAGGCCACCTTTCAACACATACTGTAAAACAAGAGCAAAACACAGAACCAGGCAATTTCAACCTCCCTATTTACATCTGTGGCAACGCTGTGCAAACCTGACCACAAACAAACCCAAGCCTACATTTAAGCCAAAACTCAATACTCTCATTGCTTTATTGGTCTAACTGTGTATGAGCAGAAGAGAATCTCTGGGCATAAAGGTGTACGCGTGTCTGTTGGTTGGACAGTTAAGATCTAAGTGCTCGGAGACGACTGGTCGCCTCCGCCGCTTTTTGGAGTCTTCAAGGACGACTTCACTTCCTGCGGTTGCCCCCTCCGGACAGGATCATCACCAGCCTCATGAAGATGTTCAGGGTGTCCATGTAGATGCCCATACACCTAGAACACAACAAGCAAGAGTAAGGACATGTAAGGCCTGAGAGGAATCAGGATATGTTATCAGGATATGTTATCAGAAGATATACTGTGTTACTATGATAACCGTGTTGTAATCTGGCTAACAACCTAGCACATAAGTTTGTTTAAAATCTCTGTAGTTTGTTCAACTTCATTATTCACACACATCTCAGGAGAGACATCACACATTACACTGCTGCCTTGACAAGTTGAAAGTGGTAGTAATGTAAGTGATGAACTATTATACAGTCAACCACCCATTATTAACTGTGGAGGAAGTGGTAGATATCCATAGGCAGGAATGAGCCAGGTGAAAAAGCTGGAGACTCACGCATTGATGGGGTCGTATTTCTGGACGCCGTACATCGGGTAGGTCTCGGCGCGCTTGATGACCTTCTGCGTGTCGTAGAGCAGGAACATGCTGAAGAGCACCAGGCCTCCGTATATGGCCACGCCGTACAGGCCCGCCCCGAACGCAGAGGTGGGGGGCAGGAACATGGAGCCTGATGGACAGAGGAACCAATCACGTTTGTTCAAATACACCTGTATTCTACAGTAAGGCTGAACGACTTCGAGAAAATATCTAATTGCTCGTTTTGTTAATATCTCATTTTTTCTGATAGATATTGCGATTGTGGCTTGACTTATTATCATTTTTCTGCTAGCTCAGTTCAATATTCACCACACCACACATTAGAAAAGAACTCTGGAATACTATGCATTGGGCAAGGTTGTTTTGCTGTGCATTCGTCATACAACTGCCCATGGTGCTTTCTCAGATGTTGGTACATGTTTATCTTGTTGCCTCAAGAGGTAGCATGATGCTTCCAAATAATCAATTGTGAGCTGCATGATTAATAGCAGGCTTTGAAATTTGCTGATTGCATTAGTTGAAGTTATAATTCCAATCAAAGTTTGATTAATCTTTCAGCCACAATCTACAGAGCATGTTGATTCCCATCTAGAGGGCGTCTAAAACTGGACTCAGTCTGTTATTGGGGTCACTGGATTTACCATATCGCCTTCTACAATATCATTTTGAAAGTATGATCCATGTTTGTGGACAATACACTGATCAATAAACACTACATTGAACACCTCTTCCAATGCATGCATTACAAACAACTCCACTGATGGTGAGCCAAAGAACAATTGTTCACTTGTGACGCCAAAACATTGGATTCTATCCAACATCTTTAATATTGTGCCCAAGTTCCTACTCATATTTGTGCAAATGAGTGCACACATCCAAAATATACAGTATATTCACAGGTGCCAAACAATTGATAAAGATCTATTGAGATCAAAACGCTGCCTTTTTAGATTAAATTAAGTTTTTTGGCGCTCATGTACAGTGTGCAGACCATCTCCCTCCCAATTCCTACTCACCTATGGAAGAGGCGAAGACCACGCCGAAGCCCACAGCCAGGGGGCCGCCCATGTTCAGGAACTTCTCACTGGGGGCACACACGGCCACGGTGGAGAGGCCGCCCACAATGCCTGCCGTGTACCAGGCCGCCCGCAACATCAGGGGACCGCCCAGCAGAGTCATCGGCGCAATCACCGCACCCATCACACCTGGCATTAAAACACACACACACACACCATAAATAATCAATTCAGTTTAAACAACAGCATACAGTAGACTGATCATAGTGTGGGGGAAATCATTTAATCGATTATACAATCGGCTACACAAAAACAAATTATGATCATTTTAGCTATTTCCCAAGGAACACGCCATCTGCCTGCCTCTATGTGTCTTTTTAGAGGTCCAAAACATTCTTCCATATCTATATTCATTACACTGCTAAAACCCCAGCCCAGCCCAAGGCAAGTCTTATGTGTCTTACGCACAGGATTGTTTTCATTTAGGAGAAAAGGAGAACATACACATATCCTACAAATCAATGGTATTCCACACATATCCATTCATGTGTGACTAATTCAGTGATATAACTACTCAAATCACTATGCAAAGGTTGCTGCTCAGTTTTTCAGTTACCATGCCTTGTCACCATGTCTTGTTTTGGTTCACCATGTCCTGCCCTTTACTGCCCCCTAGAGGCCAGGCTGCTGTACTTATGATCAACAGAGGGCTTCCATAAAACAGACCGTGCTGCTGCAGCAGCGGCACAACAGGTCATCAGACATCAAGCAGCACAATCACACCAGAATACCTGCATGCAGCAACCAAGCCAGGTGTTTGGGGACTGGACTCTGTTCATAGGAGATGGACCGCACCAGCATGCCAGCTCCAATCATGGCTGCAAATGTCGCACCAATCGCCTGAAGAAAAGGAATCATACATACTGTAAGTACTTCTGTAGGTCAGACTACTCTGTATCTACATATAAAATAATATAAAGCAATAAGCCCCAAAAGACCCCGTTTATACATGTCAGCATTTCAAATTAAGGCACAGCAACAGGAAATGCAATGATTTATCATTTATAATTTTTCCGCCAAGAAATATATTTCTTCAATCAAAATGGTTGCCAAGTAAAAGCACCACTGAGACACAGCAACTCTAACTTTTGTTTCACAGCGAATGGCGAAGTAATACAAAATGAAATGCGATCAGACCGAAATATGGTTTTCTTTTTAGTACAACCAGTTTGACTCAATGAGTGTGTTTACAGCCACACTGAAACACTGAATAAAAATTGATTCCGCTTTAAAAGACCATGTAAACACTTATTCCGCATGAAAATGGTTATTTGGAATTCAAATTAATTCTGAAGCAACTGGGTGGTTTATTCCGATTTTAATGCAGAATTAATTAATTCCTTGATCATGTTAACCTTTATTCTTCTTATAGTTTATTCCGTTTGTTCGGCGAAAACAGTTTTTATTATGTTTGTGTCCATGACGTAACGTTAACCCAAGATGACAAAAAACACAGTAGCCAGCTGGAGTTCCCCCAGACGTTGAGCAGAATACAATAAAGGCAAATACGGTAAACCTATTTTCCATGTAAACTTCAATTCAGAATTATAATTTCCATGTAAACTCGAAGGAGAATATTATAATTTCGAAATATTAAAAAAACATAATGTAAACGTGCCAAGTGTGATCAAATGCATCTGCCAATTTGTAGTTCCAAATATGCTATCCGATCACTGATTAAGCTCACACAACTATGCTAAATGGGTGTGTCAACATACTACACCCATGTCATTTATCTAACAATGACTCGGCAGGAACATGACTTCGACTGGCCTTTGGAAATGATGGCAAGGCTTTTCTGATCTCTTAGCAAGGATGGTTAATTGGTGAACCAGAAACATTATGGATCACAATATATTCATAGTAGCCACTAGCCATAGTAAATTATGTCTGCCCTATGCCTTTCGTTTGAAAAGATTAAATCGCAAACATACACTGTATGTAATTTTAAGCATACTGTATGGTCCAATGTTCAATGCCAATAGATGACTTTTCTTCATGAAGTGTATATGTATAATGAAACTACTATAAGCTACTACTACTACTACTACTACTACTACTACTACACAATGAACAGAAAAAGACAAGTTATTCATGGTTTTCATCACAGGTATTATCACACACTATCCACAGGTGTATTAATCAAGAACCATTCAGTCTGCATTCATAGGCCCCGCTCACACATACATACTGTAGTATCTGAAAACTTGTGAATAACTTGTCTTTTTCTGTTCATTTTATGCCACCCACACTTTTTTTTTTTTTTGTTTTAAGAATTTAAGAAAAACCTTTTGTCGAAAGTGACTTCATTAAAGGTGCTAAGACTTCATTAAAGGTGCTCTAAGTGATGTTATGCTATTTCTAAGCTAAAACATGGCTGGACCAGGCTGTTTTTGAGCCTGGGCTGTCTACAGAGACCGCTTTTTTTAGTGTATTCAGGGGAGAGGCAGCTAGTGGATTGTGACGAGATGTTTGCAGTATGTGACAAAAAATGTTTTAGCTTAGAAACCACGTAAAATCACTTAGAGCACCTTTACAGAAAAAAAGCAAAGCATAATTCTGACAGACTGCACATGGCACAATTCCCACCGGGAGCACCATTCCCTATAACGAATGTTCCAGTCAGACTAAAAACAAAGCTCTTACCAGCCAAGACCCCCTCATCATGAGGCCCATGAGTGCCGGGTTCCTGCTGACGGCCATAGCAGACAGCGCCGTCATGCCCACACTACCAGCGAAGTACATGTAGGTGGAGTGGATGCGGTCCTTCACATACTGGGGCCAGATGCTAGAGACACGGAAGGGGACACAGAAGGTTTGGGTTTTCACAAACAATCTTGTACAACATGGCAAGACTCTTACAACATGACTCTGTGAAAACGACTCTGTGAAGACAGTGTTACTGTTTTATACAAGTTAAAATAAACAAAACCATATTAATACCATATTAACTGCCCCCGTGCGTTAACCTCAAAATCAATGTATAAGCCGTGACTAATAGTCGGGAAATTACGGTATTTAATTCGTTTATTTCTCAGCAGATCTTATGTTTACAGTAAAGGCAACAGTTTTTGCTTTCATAAAGTGAGAATCCTGGCTATACTTTCTACACCTCTACGAGTGCTTTACTTACACAGCTTTCTCAATGGCGCCTATTTCATTCGACATCCCCAGGCCATAGTAGCACAGGGCTCCCATACCAACAACAGCTCCTCCAGCCAAGACCATCTTGCCAATCTGGTCAACTTGAACAGAGAGGAAGCAGGAGAGAAGAGTAAACAATGTCAATGTTTGAAGGAAAGGAATTCCGCATCAACTTTTTTATGATTAAAAAATAAATAAATAAATAAATTACAGAATTTACTGTGTTTCTACTTCCATGTGAACTAATGAGCATATAGGGGTAGCATGAAGGGTATAATGTACATATTCCATGTGTATTTTATACAAAGGTTTTTTTTTTCTTTTTTTAAGTAACTGCTGCTGTGAAGTGTGATTACTTTTGAAGGCAGTCTCATGAGCTGGTTCAAATGCAGCTTCATGGAGTTGTTCCTTTGAGGTCTTTGCGCGACGGAATCCAAACCTGGGTCTGGTGGAGTATCTCTGACAAAGAAAAGAATGCATCCTTATATTTCCAAGTTTAAAGTGACAACTTGACTTCATGCCATCTCACTTAATCCACAGCTATTTGTCTAGGCTCCTGTCTTCATGTGAACAGACTCCAAATCCAAATTAGCACTGAACAGCAGAAACACAATCTGCCATCAGCAGGCGTCGCCAAGAGCCCACAGTTTGTTTTTAATGAATGAAATAAAAGCTTTCATTTCTCGGGTGTAGGCTATTTACATAATTTCTAGACAAAGGCGTATGAACTTATAGAGGACCAACATTTTAACCTCATTTTGAAATGTAATAAAGGAGCTACAAGTAAAAGGGTAAATCAGTGGTTTACCTGACTTTGTTTCACAAGTGGTTGATATGTTTTGGTTAGAGATGTTCTCAGCGCCGGGGACCCCTGCGCTAAGGTCGAGCGCAACCCCATCACTGGGGCAGTCCTCAGGCATACTAGCCTCGCCGCAAGCATTGTGTCAGTTTTATGGACTTTGATTCCTCTGCAAAGCAAGAAAGGTGATCACATGTCTGGGGAGTAGTATTAAGTGTTTTTTCAAATATATTTGCATTGCTTACTTAGTCTGCGTTATGACACATTTACAGTGACGCAATAGCTATGTAACATCCCATACGCAGTTTCAAGAGCTATGTTGTACATGCTAACCAAGCAACTTCACTTAGCTATTGCCTGCCTAAATCTTGCTAATGGAACAACAGTTGTCACCACATTTAGTGTCTCAGCTTATCTACTAATCATGTTGGGTTCAAATGCATAACCAAGAGTGTGAATGGAAATTATCTAACGTTGACCCCCACAGTCAAACATCGGGGTTGCTAGCTATGTTCGTTACACTGCGTCTGCATATAATCGAGTTGAGATACTTTATTACACAGAATGCACAATGTGATAACTGCGGAGACTCAAAAGTTAGTAATTAATAACTGACCTATGACTGGGAAAAAGAAAACAATCCTGAAATCGCAGTGTTAGCGTCCATGTTAACATGCTAGCGGCTATCTCTTTTGGTTATCTTACTATTTTGTAACAACCAGAACACATTTCCCGTTGTTCCTTTGCATTTCACAACTGCACATGACCAGGTTAGAGAAAACACATGGTTACAGTCTTGCAAAAGTAGAAAACTTAAATGTTACTTACTAGCAACTTGATGAGGACACACACTTCACCTCGCACTGTTTTTGGTTTTTCCAGAGCGTTCTAGGAATGACGCAGTCACACAACTCGGAAGTAAAACTCAGAACCGGAAGTACGTCACATTCCTACAGGTCTGATGCAACTCGCAGATAATAAAAAGAACTTGTTATAATAAGAAATAGCCTACACTTTTAGATGCAACTCGCAGACAAATTCATACAAATTAATGAAACAATTTAATTTCAGCGACTTTAACGAAAATAAATTTAGGATGGGAGAAGGATTCATGAGGGAAGAAAAGCCCATATTCGGTTTGGCGTTTTATCCACAGCCGCCCCTAGCTTGGAAATGATGTTACACCAGAGACACTGGTTACACCCACAACTGTCCCCCACACATAAAGCTATTTTAGGTATGGAATAACAAAGACATTTACAGTAGGCTAGGCTACTTCAATTGAATCACATTATGAGTTCAGATTGCATAACCAACCAGACTCTTTATGAAAGGAGGAGAATATCACCAAGAGGGACAAAGTGTTTCACGGGCACCAGCTGGCAGAGAACGTGGATACTCTCATACAAATTCTATATATCCCAAAAGTTTAAAGAAGTACATAGATATATGTCACAGTATACAGATGTATAGCCTGCTTCTTCAGATGTATTTTTAGACTAGATAACAAACATTTTGTAAAGTAGCCTAGCCTAAACCCAGAATTTCTGGTAGAAAATATTGTGTAAAATGAATCATAACGTTGAAACTGATTGCAAGACCGCAATAAGTTATTATGCACTTTAAACATGAAAAATTTCAGTTGATTATCAGCGAACATCATATGACTTTGATTCAATTAAAATAGTTTTTGAATCAACACATCAGACTTGATTTTTTTTTTCACCTCATAAAAGTCTAATTTCGGAAAATTAGAGTTATTTTCCAACTTCAAGCACTGCTTTTGTTCTAGGCCTAATCTACATCCTCCACTGAAAAGATTTCACCCCTATATTGACAGGGAGAATCAAGTTAACTATAGCTGATTTGGTGGTTGCTCTAGGAACTGGTCGTTTAGTGATCCATTCATAAGCGGCACCTCCACAGTCCACACAAGCCAAGAAACCCCAATACAACTGGCTGAGTGCTGGGAGGTGCTGCCTGTCTGCCTGACGTGCCTGCCTGCCTGTGACACTTTTTCTAGTGGAAGAAAAAGGGCAGGGGCTCAAGGCCCTCGTTGATGTAGTACTGTGTGTGCATATGTCTTAATAGCGTTTGACTCTGCTGAACATAAACCCTGGGGATTGTAAGAGGGGACATAAAACATTTCTATTTCAATTCATGAGATTAATTTGTGTTGCCATTAACTAACAATGAAGATATACCAGATCATCCCCATTGTTTTTCCTTCAAAAACCAGCCACTGGCTACACAAACAGCAGGAGTCCTGCATAAGACGTTATAGCACAGGAATTGGCATCTGAGACGGTGGTCATTACTCCTAATTCACCCTGACCTTTTAACTTTGACCTGAACAGTATGTAAGGAACTCAAAGGGTCATGACTCATGAGGAAAACATATTGCAGTAACTGCACTCCCTCATGCTCCAGCCTAAGCAATATGATGAATAGCAGGTCCACCACTTCAGTTCGATAAGAGCTGGCGTGGGGAAGTTGCATTTGCCATTTAAACTGAGTTTCCTGCTTAATAACAAAACATGTGTTTGTGGCGATGATGCCACACTTTTCAGTACAGGACCTGGTAGCTTAGGCCTACTGCACATTACTTAGCCTACAGTATAGTGCTTGACATATGATACACGGATTTGATAGAGTATGGATGTATGGAACATAGAAATGTATTAAGAGAACTCTGTGTCAGTGCCAGTAGGTTAACTACAGAAGCGGGGATTTAAAAGCTGTCTTAACCCAGCTGTTTGAAGGCCCTCTGAATACCATGGCTGATTAAACACCTTACTGTGCTATGGCTGTTTAGCACAGGCTATAAATAGTGGGCGTGAAGCAGCCAGGTGGAGTGGGAGCGTTCAGTAGATGATGCAGTGCCTATACAGAACCACTAGAGGGCAGACATCCAAAGAGGAATAGTGAATGTGCCTTAACCAGTATCTCCACGGTATCTGACAGCATAGAGCATAGTTGCCTGACACTATGCACTAAACACAACCCAAGAGCAGCTTAGCAAATAAAAAAATCATATTTGTGTATTGCATGTTTGTTGTCGTTGTACTTGAACTCTGCACAATGACAATAAAGTTGAATCTAATCTAATCTAATCATACACAACTAGAAAAGCACTCAGAGAGTGCAGCTACCTCCGCCTGCATTGTTCTTCTTAAGTTGTCATACATTTGAACCTAAACTATTCAGATCGCCACCATGTGGCCATACCATGCCATTACACCACTAAGCTAAATACATAAACGCTTCTGGAATCCCGAAAGAATTACGGATCAGTCCCAAAATGTAATCGTTTCTTCCTTGGGTAATGTCTGACCTTCGCTGAAAATTCATCGAAATCCATCCATTACTTTTTGAGTTGCTAACAAACAGACAAACAGACAAACAGACAGACAAACGTCGGTCCCCGATGAAAACATATACCTCCTTGGCGGATGTAAACAAGCAAGTACACAGTATAGTGCCAGAGATGTAGGTGCAACACACAGAATAAAAAAGTCATAGATTCAATAAGTCACACACATTTATCTTTTTTAGAATAGTTTATTCTAATAATTGATTTAATTTACACAAATATAATTTTCTTCTTTGATAATACAAAGGTAACATCTAGAAAAAAGAGAAATGCTTCCAACACCATACAATAAACATTATATACAGGCAACATGATTGGTAGTTTGGCAAGCGAATAGCCTCGAGCACTGAACAGGATTCTCCTTTCATCACAAATGTAAACAATGGCAAAACAATTTATACAATTTACATCACACTAATTAACACAAAAGTGCATTCACCATTGATGATAACCTGATGTGTTGATGGTGAGGTGATCTGCATAGTTTGAGGGAAGAAATCCTTCTTTTTTAAAAAAAGCGCTGTATTGTTTTAAGACAAGGAGAACTTAACAGTTGGCTGAGCAGATGCTGCATTCAGTGTAAGTCAAAAATTAGGAGAGCTGACATTTTGCATTATGTTAATGTGAATGAAAAAAAGGAAAAGAGTTTGCAGTTCAAAGTTTTCATCGCAAAACTCACTCCTGATTTTCCTCCAAGTTACCTTGAATGCAGCATGAATATAAAAGAGGTGTTTCAAGTGATGAAGGAAACTACTCAAATCATGAAGGTTAAGGTAGCCTATTCCTACATTAGAAAAGAGAAAATATCTAAAAAAAAAAAGACACTGAGAAAACAAAAGGCGCAATAGTGCTAATGAGTTAAATTAATTATACATTAATGTTGTTTGTTTATTTGCTTGCAAAAGTAAAGCATTTATTTATACATTAAGACTTATATCAGTTAAAAAACATCTCTCAAGCCAATAAAAGCTGTAGCAATTTTTGTTTAAACAAATTATTTGTCCTTATAAATGCGCCACAACAACCAATGCTTGTTAACCAATGAGTGTCTGACTCTGGAAGGGGACTGTCAAATATGGGTTAGATATGGACACGGGTCAGACATCAAGGTGAAATCAAGGTTACACCCAGTTCAGAGGCAGCAACTCCATTGGGGTTAAGACTGATGATCAACAGTGACTGAAAAGAGAGCTGTTCTTCCACTAACAACCAAAACAAGGGTGATCCAAAACCTCTGTTAGTCCTTCCCTCATCTTGCATTGAAATCTTAAATATTGTTTATATTGTTATTGATTGATCTAAACAGATCTTTATGGGTAAGCACTTGTTTCTTTCCAAAGACAAAACACTATTCGGACTAACCTTAACAGTACCACTGCCATGGCACAGGGTCATATTGTTTTGCTTTAGCTGTTTTCAAATAGGTTTATTGGGTGTTTCACATTTGCAATAAAAAAACTGTTTTTATAACGTCTTTTGAGTGGCCTTTTATAACAACAGCATCTACTTCACTTTTACTGTTTTGAATTTTCCAATTGGTTGAGAAGCTGTAGTAACTCAAGTTTCCAAGGGAAAATATGCAGGTGTAGGTGATAACAAAGCTATTGTACTGACTGACAAAATGATTATACTATTATACCAGCGAGACCAACATACATCTGTTGTAAACATATACATCACAGTGACAATCATACCTCTGAAAACACTACAGAAAATAAGAAACTGTCCACACATGGTTATCTTTTTATACATGTTTATATTCGGATGTAAAATTGAAAATTGACAGGGGGTATATGAGCAAAGAGTCCAATTTTTGTAGGAATTGAATTATTACCTGTGGAAGTTCTGGAAGAGTCAACAGAAAAATAAAAACGAATAAACAAACAAGTGTGCTACTGAGCAACTGCTCAATGAGCACATTAGCCAGTTTAAAATAGAAGCCAAACGAGGACTCCTGCTAAACCAACCGACCAATTAATTGAAAATAAAAAATACCAACAACTCTTCAGTTTCCACAGTGAATATGCAAATGGAACATTCCAGATGGAGGCCTTATTACATTTACGTGCGTATCTGCTGTGAAGGGCCACTGCAGTAACTGGGAGGGGAGTGGGGGCAGTTATAAATAGTGCAAACTAAAGGGTGGCACACGGAAAGGCCTTCTGTAGAAGACTCCCGTAACTACCAGTTGTATACAGGAGGAGGGGGAGAGGAGAACTGTCATACTCTTCCTGTTGTGAAAACAAAACGTCATATTCAAGCTAAGAAATCTTATTTTATTTTACCATTACAAAAAAAAGTGTAAATAATAAGGATACAAAACCAAACTTTCCGCTCTAAAACAAATAAATAAATTAATCAATAAATAAGGCTCACAGCATAAGGGATATAAAGACAATAGCCTGTACTAAGCATTGCTACACCGGGCTTGTTGGACATCATCTTTGCTTGATTTTTATCACCATAAATAAAAAAATATTTAGATATTGATTTTCTCCAGACTTACTCAAGATACCTCCACAAGAGGCTGAACATGTTTTGAGTAAAAATTACATCAAATTTATTTATTTTCATATCATATTTAGTATGTAATGTTGAAGCTATTAACATTTAAAGAGATTGTTTCAAAATAATTTAAAATAATTTTCATATTGCACCAATATGTAACATTTTCCTGTTTTGACAAACACTGCAGCCTGTTCACATTCGGGTCACCGTTTCAGAAACTTTCTGATTTCAGCTGGTGCAACACTGATTTGCAAACATCTGACCAACAGACACTTATACCCAAACTGTTGACAAGCACAAGTAATTTGCACTACATGGTAGTATTTGCTTTGCCCTGAAAGATTATTGTAAAACCAAGTTATGCCTATATCTGTTGCTGTCTGTTCTTCTAGATGTAGGATAGTAAAGCTGCTGACAAAAATATTGTCACCCCTATAGAAATGTTGGTTTTAAGCAAAATACACACACTTGGAGTTTTTGGAGAAAACAAACCAGGACCATTTCAATAGCTCAACATGACTGAAACAATTGATTTCCCCAAATTCAACACAAAATATCACCAAAATGCTGCGGGAGGTGAACACTGTCAAACTGATTTGGTCAAAAGTCTTGGCACCCTTCACAAAAAGTGTCTTTTGCAGTGATAAAAGCACACTTTCATTGTTCAAATCCAGTGCTACGGTTATGAGTAGTCAGATGTCAGGTCTGGTATAGCATTCCTGACAAATGTCAGTCTATTTCTAATGGATAATAGATTCCATTTCACTAACTTTACAGTTCAAAGGATTTCTATGGACAGTGCTGCTACTGGTCATTTGGGTGTCCAAAAGAGAACTGTGTGGTGCCTAGCTATCTGAATGAAATGCGTTTCAATTGGCATGGCAAATGTGCTTTATGAAAATGCTTAGTTTAAGGCAAACACATTTTTGAAGACTTCAAGACTCCCCAATTCCATTAAAAAAAAGGCAAAGGTCATTCTTCATATTCACAGTCTAAATCACAGTGTGTGCAGCTGTCAAAGTGTCCTCTCACATTGTATAGCCTAAATCTTCTCTAGCTTAGTCTTTGTTGTCTTCATGATTTCTTTTTAAAAGTTTCTATATATTAGAAAGGAAAAATCAATTATCAAGAAGGACACCTGCCACTCTGTTCATAATGTTCAAGTTAGAGCTGCTACATTATATAAGGAGACAGAGAGGATCCAAAAGTATCATGCTTCATATCAAGATGCTGTTGACGCATTTTGACTGTGAACATTCTCTAAAAAGAGTGAAAAGTTTACAGGAAAGCTACTCTGGCTCAATGTTAGTGCATCGCCCTCTCTGTCCCTTGGTGCCCTATGCACATGTGTGTGATGTGCAAGGTGGTAGCGTCAGCACTGTCTGTGGAGGTCATGATGTTTTCTCCTTGTCGGATTTCCAAATTTTTGAATGGCTCTACCTACCACTTTATATGCAGCTGGTTATCAGGGCCAAAAGAAGCAAAATAAGTCTAGAGCATCACCTACAGTAGCTATTGCCATGCATCAGTTTAGATAGGGGGCAGAGTATTTTTTAGTGTATGCTCCATTCTTCCTCATCCAAACATACTGCTGTTCTATAAGCATGAACAAAACAGAATACTGAACTAAAACCATATAAATGTGACAATAGGTTTGACAGTTAACCTTCTGGAGCAACTTTTTGGATCTCCTGACCAGTGGTTATGTCCGGAGCATGAAGAATGAACAGTACCCTGAAAGGTGCACTATGTTTAAAGTGAAGCATGGCCATGGTCAGGTGATGCTATAGGGTTATTTTCCTTCCTTTGACACATTATATCAGTACAATGTGAAGAAGGAATTGATTTCTTTAAATATTTGAAAATCCAAGGAGAAAACATCACACCCTCCATAGAAATCCATTGAACTGTGAGGTTAGTGAAATGGAATCTACATGTCCGTTAGAAATGGACCGATGTTTCTAAGGAATGCTATTAGAGTTGCCGTCTGACTACCCATAACCTTAGCACTGGATTTTAACAATGAAAAGTGTGCTTTTACCAGTGCAGGAGATACTTTTTGTGAAGGGTGCCGAGACTTCTGACCATATCAGTTTGATAGCATTAACCTCCCGCAGCATTTTGGTGATATTTTGTGCTGAATTTGGGGAAATCAATTGTTGTTTCGGTTGTGTTGAGCTATTGAAATGGTCCTGGTTTGTTTGTTTGTCTCAAAAAACTCTAAAAGTGTGTGTTGTATTTTGGTCAAAAACCAAACATTTCTAAAGGGGTGACAATATTTTTATCAGTGACTGTATATGAGAGTATGAGAGTATGTGAGAACGTGTCAAATATAGCATACGACTGAATAAACAAACAAAGAAACAAATATATGAATGAATAAATGGAATGTTGACAAATCAGTGTTTTACTTGGGCTGAGAGCAGAATGTTTGCGGCGGACATTTTGAAGAAGTGTACTATTCACATTTGGGAAAACGTTGAAGTGAAACGTGTTTAGATATTAACATTCGCTTGTGCACATTTTGATTGGGGAGACAAATGACGACAAATAAAGACTCAAATTTTCTGAATAAAAAAAAGAAAGCAAGCAAACCTTCCTTACCCACACACCTGTAGCCCACTCTCTACGGATTTTGTGCGATCCCATCTCGTTAAGTGCTGTTAAGTGCTGGTAGGGTACGTGTGTGTGTGTGTGTGTGTTTGTGTGTTTGTTTGTATGTGTGTATGTACAGTATGTGTATGTATGTATGTGTGTGTGTGTGTGTGTGTGTGTGTGTGTGTGTGTATGTGTGAGTGAAGTGCCCCTCCCTCTCTCCCACCACCAAATGTACCCTCTCGCTCATTTTCAGGCCGAGGGTTGCCGCCCCATAATCTCGAAGAGTGACTCTGCCACAAATGCCAACATGGGCGCCCCGTCCGGTCATACGTCCGACTCTTTGAGTGCCGCCACCTCTTCGCGGGAGAGGGGCCGGGGAGGCATCTCCTGGGGCGCCGCATGGAGCACCACCTCGCTGGTCACCTCCACGGGCACCACCAGGTGGTGTCCAACGGGCGGCCGGGGGTAGGTGGCGTGGGGCTGGGACTGGAGGTGCGGTTGTAGCCTCGCCGAGGAGGCGGGGGGCTGTAGCGACGCTGCCGACTGCTGGTGACCTACAGGGGGCTCCGACGGGTGGGGGTTGACGACGGCGGCGGTGGTGGCGAGGGCGGTGGCGGTCTGGACGGGGGCGTCGGCCGGCGTGGGTCTGGCCTTCATCTCCAGCGCCAGGGCCAGTTCGGGGTTGCTGCCGTACAGGGCGTTCATCTTGCGCGCGACGAGCCCCTCCGTCTCGGACGGCGGGTCGTCGTCCCGCGCCGGCCGCACCTGGCCCCTGTGCCGGTGCAGGTACGCGGCGTGGCGGGCGCCGCGGCGGAACAGGTGCGCCCGGTAGGCGCGCTGCAGCGTCACGGCCGCCTCCGCCTCCTGCTTGCGCCGCACGGTGGTGGTGATGGGCTCGAACGACGCCGACGTGGGGTTGTTCATGACGAACTTGAGCTGGATGCTCTCGCGCATGGCCGCCATCTCGATGGTGTCGCCAAGGACCTCCTGCGTGAGCGCCAGCAGGATGTCCAGGCAGTGGATCTTGTCGCCGATGCAGATGGGCAGGTCCATGGCGATGAGCTGGAGGCGGTTGGGCTTGGGGATGCGGAAGGGCGGGAGGAGCGCGTGGCAGAACTCGGAGATGCGCTCGTAGGGGAGGAACTGCGTGGCCTCCGGGTCGAACTTCTCCCACGTCTCGTAGAACATCTCGAAGTCGTCCTCACAGAGCGCGTCGCCGCTCTCCTCCTGGGCCGTGTTGAAGTTCTCCAGGATGATGGCGATGTACATGTTGACCACCACCAGGAAGGACATGATGATGTAGCTGCAGAAGAACATGATGCCCATGCCCGGGTTTCCGCAGTTGCCCCGCACGTCCGAGCCCGGGTTCTCGATGTCGGGGTCGCAGTCCGGCGGCCCGCTGTTCAGGATGGGCAGCAGCAGACCGTCCCAGCCGGCCGAGGTGGTGATCTCGAAGAGGCAGACGAGGCTGCTGCCGAACGTCTCGAAGCTGAACATGTCGTCGATGCCGGCCTGCTTCTTCACGTAGGCGAAGTTGGACATGCCGAAGATGGAGAAGATGAATATGATGAGGAAGAGCAGCAGGCCGATGTTGAAGAGCGCAGGAAGTGACATCATCAGAGCAAACAGCAGTGTCCTGATGCCCTTGGCACCGCGGATCAGGCGAAGCACACGCCCGATTCTGGCCAATCGGATGACACGGAACAGGGTGGGCGACACAAAGTATTTCTCAATGATGTCTGACAGCGCAAGACCTAAATTCACAGAACACACCAGCGTCAGCAAAAACATACATTGTAGGAGTATGACAGCCTCTTCTTGATAATATACAGTGCACAGTATATTTCACTCAAATATATTTATAAAGAAAAATATAACAAGACTTGCACAATAGTGCACTGTTTTTAAGTGTGTTATGAAAACAAGCTTGAGTAAGATACTGTACGCTAAGGGTGTGAAAGGACATTTTTTTTTATGTATTTTCATTTAAAAAACAAAATGACTTGACTGTTGACTGAAAATAAGCACTGTGTTTTTTGAAACCTGAACAAATGGCCTTATTAAAGTGTTGCTCAAATACTCTAATAATTTTACTGAGATATATTACTGGAATGCACGTAAAAGTATTCTTGGGTAAAAGCATTCTGCCCTGCCGAAATAGCCCAGAACGAAATAACACACATACCAGCGATGGAGAGGATCACAACAACGAAGTCAAAGACATTCCAGCCAACGGTGAAGAAGTACTGTCTGAGGGCGAACATCTTGAGCAGGCACTCGCCAGTAAAGACTACGATGAAAGACAGATTGATCTTGTAGAGAACGTCCTCCTTCTCTACACTCTGGTCGTCTGTCTCGACCATCATGGTCACCATGTTGAGGCAGATGAGGATCATGATGAAGATGTCGAAGGCCTGCTGGGAGATGAAGTCGTATATTGCGCCCAGGATAATATTCTGGATGACAAGGAAGATGGCAGAGAGTGGAGAGTCAGTGGCCCCTCTTTGAGTCATGTACTTACATCTATTCCATTCAGTTCACTATAAACTTCACTAACACAGCACAATAAAGTTCACACTTGACATAGATGTTACCATTATATTACATTACATTTATTCATTTAACAGACACTTTTAGTGACTTACAGTGACTTATTTTTTAGTGACTTACATATGTGAATTATATTACCTACAGTATGGCCATTCTCCCAGAACAACTGGTTGGGTTAAGTACCTTGCTCAAGGGCACAACGGTGGAAGCAGGGAATTGAACCCACAACTTTTCAGGCTATTGCATGCTAGTCTAGGGGCGGTGGTAGCATAGTGGTTAAGGAGCTGGACTAGCACAAGTGAAGTCATTTCACTTGTTAAGTACAGACGATTTGTTTGGCGGTTACTTTTTCCAAGTGTGTGCTTGCTGGATATTTGAGAATTGAAAATAGAAGTGTAACTCACATTCGGTCTAGGGATGGGCTTGACTGGTTTCTTCGAGCCCAGTTTTTTCATGGCCTCATGGTACTTCTTCTGCTCCTCTGTCATGAAGACCGCACCTCCAAAGTACAGTAGGAGAAACAAGACTAATCATTCTTTTCCGTCAATAATACTTTGACCTTTTGGAATTCACAGCTGACAAAAAAAGATATAATTAAAGCTGCAGTATAAAATTCCAAAGTGTTTGTATCAAAAGTCGATAACTTAACAGTCGATAACAATAAAACATGAATTTATATTTGTATGTTTATTTGCTGTTTAAGGTGTTGCTGTAAACAACATTCCGGTTCTAAAAAAACAAGATGCACTAAATGTGAAATTTGACATCTGTTCTTTGTCTACTGCAGTTATAGTATACCCATTTATTCCACTGCTCGGTTGAGTTCCCCATTGTCCTGCGTTCTATAAGGGTGTGCATTAACTTTAGATATACGCACGGCTATGAAGTAGTTCCATTGTTTTTGACCGTATCACACTTGAATATTAATTCGCCAAACTTGTTGTGAAGTTTAAATGCACTGTCACGTTACATACAAGCTGTAAAATACAGACGTTCAGATCATAGTAACGTTTAGCATATGACAGAGGTGTCATTTAGCTAGTTAGGTGGCAGTAGGCTAAAAAAAATAGCAATCTTTCAAAGTTAACGTTCATCAGAATCCTGGGATATGCCAGCTTGACAACGGGAGATTAGAACTAACGACTGGCTTTTGGCCATAGCAACCATCCATTTAGAACTAGTAACCGCAGTTTGAGAAATGAGTTGAAATGTGTCTGGGAAAAGTAGTTCTACAAACAATACAGTTCTAGCGATTAAAACATTTAAATTAGCATCGGAAACGAACTCAACGCAAGTGGCAACAGTGGAATAAGCGGGATAATGGACTTCACGCCGTGCGGTTATTCAAAGTTAATGCACTTTTCTAGACGGAACGTCCCTCCGCTTCGCGTCGGGCCGTATCACCGTCTAGAACGTGCATTAACTTTGAATAACCGCACGGCGTGTCGTCCATTATCCCGTACTTAAATGTGCAGTGTGTGTGTGTGTGTGTGTGTGTGTGTGTGTGTACTGTATGTGTGTGTATGTGCAAGTGTGTGCATGTGCGTGTAGTGATTTGGTGCTTATCTTTGACTTCTGCTGGTTGAAGTTGTCGATGATGACGCCGATGAAGAGGTTGAGGGTGAAGAAGGAGCCGAAGATGATGAAGATGACGAAGTACAGATACATGTACAGGTTGATCTCATACGATGGCTGCTCCTCTGGCTGGACAAGAGAAACGGAAGAAGGAACGTCACATATGGCTACTACTGACAAGACCTGACTGTGTGTTCGACTGTCTCTCTTTCTGCGTGTGAGTATGTGTATAGCCATATAATCTTTTTATCAACTGCATACATTAACTTTGACTGTAAGATCAAAGTACTGATTGGAGCCATTTGTATTGGTAGCACTACCTCTCGAGAATCCACTGCTGCATACATGATGTCCATCCAGCCCTTGAATGTTGCCTTAGAGAGGAGAAATATATCATAAAGCTTATATTTATTTGATACAAAGGAATATTTTGTAAACATTCAACACAGTCAGTTGCTCACCACTTCCAGCAGAAACAGATATCCTTATTTTATATAAAAAAAATGGCAATAAGATGCATGAACATTTATCATTTTTCATTTCTTCATTATTTATATGATTTTTTTTTAATCAAGTAGTTGCCTGGCCTTGCCTGAGTATACAGTACAGTGCATGATTTCACAAATGATACTACTCAAATTCATGGTCAGATTTGGTTGACCAGCAGCTCACCACTTGCAGCAGGGAGAGGTAGCCGAGGCCCACGTTGTCGTAGTTGACCTTGACATTGACCCATCGCGCCTCGTTGGTGTGCATGAGAGCTATGCAGTCGCTATGGTTGTTGACCACGTCAATGGGGAACATCTCGTCGGTGGTGGTATTGATGCACTTGTAGAACTTTCCGGCAAATAGGTTGACGCCCATGATACTGAAGATGAGCCAGAAGATGAGGCAGACAAGCAGCACATTGAAGATGGACGGGATGGCACCCACCAGCGCGTTAACCACCACCTGTCACCATGGAAATGCCAAGGGGTCGGAGGTCAACAAGGAGTTTACACCTAGTTATGGAAATGGCTATGGTGGCTATGGTTGCTTGGTCGACTCTTTTATCCAAAGCAACTAACAAATTTAGAATTGCAAAAAGTCTATATTACAGTTATAGTTATAGTTTATAGTTATAGTAAAATCAAATACATTGAAACCCATACTAGTAGCCTAAAAAAACAACAACTACTACAACAAAAGGGAGCTATAGGCTGGTCTAACCCACTTAAAATAGACATATATAGACATAATACAGACAATATGACTTGATCCATCCTGACAGCCATAATGACATCAATAAAGCTAGACGACTATATGAATATATCCCTGATGTTTGCGTACCCTCATTCCCTCAAACCGGGAGAGCGCTCGGAGGGGTCTCAACGCCCTGAGTGTACGGAGTGATTTGATCGCTCCCAGCTCAGAGTAGCCCATCAGGTTAGCAGTGAGACTGACCAGAGACACCTAGAAGAGAGGAAAACACATAGCAAAGCTTAGAGGACACGCTGGCACAACACACACACACACACACACACACACACACACACAGACACACTAGCGGTAACTGTAACTGTAAGGTACTGCAGCTTTAGCCTCTTTGACAACAATCCCTGCAGAGATACTGTACACCTACTTCTTTGAAGCTTCGAGCTAGTAACCGGAGGGTTGCAGGTTCGATCCCCGACCAGTAGGACTAATGTGGGTGGGGGGAGTGGTTGAGCACAGATCAAAAGAGTATATGTACTTATATTTGATCTGTGTACAGTATATACATCTACATTCAATAAATGTAAAAAAATGTGGAAAATTACTGTATTCCCCCTTTCACACAGCACCTGAAACCCTGCTAATAAAGCTATGTAATTACAGTGTATTTACTACTGAATAGCACGCTGACAAGACAGTGATTAATTACCAATCTAATGATGTCTAACAAATAGCTGATGACATAACTGATAACATTATGTATATAAGTATATGAATTATGATTAATAATTCATATAAACAAATTCATTAAGTAATTCATTATTGATACATATCTTTGAAGCTTATATGACAAATAGCTTTCATGCACTCACTTGCAGTCCTTGACGGAGGCATTTGAGAAAACGAAAAAAGGTAAGCGCTTGCTTCACATCTGTGTTCATGTGCATACTGCTGTACATTTCAATTTAAAACAACTCCACAATAAAAACAGAGGCATCTGGTTATGTGGCCCGCGATGCCTGTACTCACGTCGACAATGAGGAAGTCCAGCCAGCACCAGGCGTTGGTGAAGTAGGTCTTGAAACCGTACGCCACCCACTTGAGCAGCATCTCCACTATGAAGATGTAAGTGAAGACTTTGTCTGCGAACTCCAGAATGATCTTAATCGTTCGCCGGCGCTCAATGTAAATGTCCTCAAACGCCTGGAGGAGAGAAAGCATAAGATGATGAGGACGCATCTTAAATCTCATTTCGCCATTTAGCCGATGCTGCTATTCAGACCAACTTACTATAGTGAACTTTCAATTGGGATAGTCGAGCAATTTGGAGTTAAGTGCCTTGCTCAGGGTTAATATACTGGAAGCTCCCGATACTGGGTTACTATACTGGTAGCTCCCGATGGGTCACCCGATTTGTTGTTGGTTTCAAGAGCTGATTGAAATATTAATGATTTTTATTCATCTGAACTACATGAAGTTTGAATTCATATGTGAGAGTTGGGGTTGTACTTTGTGATAGAGTAATATGGAGCATTATTAATGTCTAATGTTTGTTTACGTTTGCACAGAGGGCTTTTTTTCGGAGCACGCACCAGAGCGCCACTGCTGAGGAGGATCATGAAGACGATGAAGGTCTCAAAGTAGTCGTGCTCCACGATGGTGAAACAAGCCCGGCGCAGGTTCCACCACTGCTTTCCCCTACCCTCCGAGACGTCAAAATCCAGACATGGGAAGCGGCGAATACACTCTGAAGAGGAGAGAAGAGAGAGAGGATATGTGGGCATGCCGTCTAGAGAGGACAAAGGACCTTGGAGAGAGGACCTGTTGGACCTGAATCACATCAGATCAGGATCCTGTCAAGGTCATATAGGAGTCATATCATATAGGAGTCACATGGGGGCCAGATCAGGGTTAGATCGCTCAATGGTGTTTTTTGCCCCCAACGGCACCTTCCAGGCAGCACAGCCTAAAAGGCACTACCTTTACCCTATTCCTAACCTTAACCCCCTCAACCCTCATCCTACCCCTAAACTGAGGGGAGTAGTGCCTTGAAGGCAGCGTAATACCAAAGACCGGTTAGATCAGTGTCTTATCATCACCAGATCAGTGTAGAGGAGAAAGGAGAAGAGAAAAGAACAGAAGTGAGAGGAGCAGAGGAAGGAGACCCACCATCAGTGAAGCAGGCCTCTGGATCCTCTGGTTCCGGCTCGGATTCCTCCTCCACCTCTGGTTCAGGTTCTGGCGGCCTGTAGTCCACAGTGCTGCACACTGACGAGCCGTCATCTGCCAACTGGGACAGGGGCAGCGGTCATTACCAACACACAACCAGGCCTGGCCAAGCCGGGCCATGACAGCCCTTCTGAACTGACCAGAACGGATTTGAATTCAACCGACATAATTGAAGGAGACAAGGCAGTACGATTTGTGTTAAGACGTTAACACAACGACGAGATGGTGAAAAACAACAACAAAACAATTCAGAATATCTAGAACGTATCAACTTGATAACCATTCAGAGTACGCAACAACGTCTGTTCCCTTGTCAGCTGTCACACCTCGACACTTGTCATCTTGACACTTGCATTCAAATAGAGCAAAGATACAGTATAGAGGAAGCAAAAGAATGGAAAAGCAACATATAGTAGAGGAAAGTTAGCAGTTTGACAATTTGTGAGGATTAACATGAAGATGAGATACAAAGATGAAAAAAGAGAAAAATAGTGAGAAATAAGGAGAGGAGGAGAAATAAAAGTAAAGGATGTTTTTGAGAGAGTGGGGTCTAATTCTATTCAGAACCAGTTCAGACAGAGGCTGCTGAAAACCAGGAAACAGCTGCAGTACCTCCTTGGCTTTCTTCTCTTCGTCATCATCGTCATCCTCGTCCGACTCGTCACTCTCATCGTCCTCCACGTCTGTCTCGGCCTTGGCGATGGGCACCTTGAGCGTCAGGTTGTTGGGCATCCCGTCCCCTATCTTGTCCAGGTGATTCATGGGAAGGCCGTCCTTGTCCAGGCCGTCTCCGGCGTCCCCGTCACCCGCTTCGTCCTCGGCGGGAGGCTTCTTGCCCAGGGCGCGCAAGACCAGGCCGGCCACGTGGGCCTTCAGCCAGTCCACTCCGCGCGTGATGCGGCCGATGGCGATCTGGAGGTTGTTCTCGCCTTCATCCTCACCTGCCGACAGGTTGTCCCCGCTGAAAGAGCTCAGCAGCAAGGCAAGAAACAGATTCAACACCTGAGAGAGAGAGAGAGAGACAGAGAGAGAGAGAGAGAAAGAGAGAGAGAGAGAGAGAGAGAAAAAGACGTGGTTTTGCACATTAAAATATCAAGGAAGAGAGTGAACACCTGTGGGAGAATAACTACAGTATGTGAGTTAAATGTTTCATATGATTTGATCATTTGATCTGGGAAAAGCCAGAGGGTGAAATTTCACCAACTTATGAGTGAGACCATCCTATAGCAACATGAGGGATTTTGCAAGGGTGGTTGTTGCTAGGGGACGGTAACCACAATATTGCTAGGATGGTATCAGAACCTTAAGTTGGTGAAATTTCACTAGAGAGGATTGAAATGGAACAGAAATAAAGGATCATTATTGCACCATGTGATGAGTTTTCCTAGATCCCATCATCAGGCCAGACAATGAGAGAGAAAGAAATGGGATTGCATTGACGTATCTTGTGTAAACCATACAATTCCCACAATCCTCTTTTTTGATATGACCCCATGTCTATGACCTCTGCATGTCACGTCACAGTCTGCTTTGCCTGAAAAGAAAATGTTCAGTAAGTTCTCTGATGTCACTGAGACTGCAGCAGCCATAAAACGGAATCTTTTTCACTCGTAAAACGACGCGTCTGGCGTTTTGACATCTCACATATCATGTGTGTGTGTATGTGTGTGTGTGTGTGTGTGTGTGTGAGTGGCGCGGTGACGAGGCATTAATAAATATTATGTTGTCTTGCGGGGTGGAGCAGAGCAGAGCAGAGCAAGGCTATCTTTAGGACCTAAACCCCAGCAGGTCCCACTCGCCGGTCCTATTTCCACTCTCCAGAGCCAGATCATGGTTACACGGGGCCCGCTGGGACCGGACCGGATCATTCCGCCGCCGGTCAAGCTGTGAATCAGTGAGAGGCTCACTTTGGGGGGGTGGGGGGGTGCAAGAGAGAAAGGGGGAGATACAGCTAGGTATGTGTAGGTACCGTATATGTTTTTTTAAAATAAACAAATTGCTTTTGGCTTTTGACATGCCAATAGCTGATAAAGTTTGAACCAAACTGAACCGAACTGCACTGAAGAAAACATTGAGAAACAGAGAAAAAATGTGTCCAAGAGGAGAAGACCAGAGAGGAAAATAGATGGAAAGAGGGAGAGGGCAGCAAGAAAGAGACATATGGTATCACAACAGGGCAAAAACATACTGTATCACAGCAGAAAATCAATCTGTTATCATCTTCCCTGAGCAATGGCAACTCACTGAGAGGGGATGAAATGACTTCATCTTTTTTTAGTTGTCAAGGAGGCAGGACATATCTCCACATAACATCAGCAAGGTGGAATGATATAACATGATATAACAGCAAGGTAGTATGATATGATGTAGACTCTAAGGGGCCTAGACCTGTGCCTGTTTACACCAAGAGGGTCATGTTGCCCTGTAGCTCGAGGACATCAGTGATAACATGGGCCAAAGGAGACAGCATGTTGGTCTGTATGTTTAGGTTTTGCCATCTGGTCAGAGCCGGTTTTGTGCAAATGGTTGGCATACAATCATGCCACGTCGGTATGATTTACGTTTGCATGTTTGATTTATGTTTGTATGTTTGTAAGTAAGGTGGTAGTAGAGCGATATCCCGAATAGAATCATCAGAATCATCTATCTGCCAGAGGCACATAGCGACAGTCCAGTCCAACACATCGACAGTATGTGACCAAGCCCACGAGTCACATGAGATCTGTGCAGACATGCGGGGTGTGAAGGCCCACTATGATGAGTAATTTGATTACCCCCCCCAACACCCCCCAGCACCCCCAATCAATTAGAGCCAGAAGTGCTGCTGTCCACTGTTCCAACCAGCACCAGCACCAGCAATGCCTCACAACCCTCCAGCTCTTAAGCTGCTGCCCCGGACCCCTACCAACAACCCCACATATCACACACCCCTAAGCAGGCTCCTCAGAAGCCCTACCAACTCTGTGTATCACTAGCCCCACCACACACCCACAACCCCCCCCCCCCCCCCCCCCCCAGCCCTATACAACTCCTCAGGAGCCCTACCAACACAACATATCATCCTCCATTGCAATGTTGTTGGCAAAGTTGTACTATGAAAGCTTGGCTTGACTGTGTACTCCTTCAACGAAGTACAGAAGTACACAGTGGGCCAGACAGATTTATTTCTCTGCCCTCTGATCATATACCATGATCCAAATGAGGGAATGCAAAACATGCTGGGTTTGTCACCGATGGAAGCATGCCTACTGATCTAGTGAGAAACAACATCTGCTCTGTTCTGTTCATCTGATCTGTCAATGAAGTCAACATTAAGGTATCTGCCTTAAAGGAGAACCTGTGCCTGCAAGACTGTACTGCTGTATAGCTTGAATACCTGTACAGTTCTGTATGTGCGTGTGTGTGTGTGGGGGGTGTTAGTAGTTTCATCTGGTGTAGTGTGTTGTTAGCAACTTGCCCTGCTAGCGTAGGCAGAAAAGACGTGAGCTATGCAAGGGCACTTAAAGCAGGATCAATAACCAGTGAATCAGAGTTTGTACATGTGTGTGTGTGTGTGTGTGCGCATGTGTGTGTGTTTCCGTGTGCGCGTGCATGTGTGTGTGTGTGTGTGTGTGTGTGTATGTCAGCTATGCAGAGACAGGGGCTCAGAGCAGGGTCAATAACCAGTAAATTAACAGATTCCGCTGATGCATGTTTGTGTGCGTGTATGATGCACAGCTTTATGTTACCATGTTGCCATGGGGGGGTGTATGTGTGTGTGTGTGTGTGTGTGTGTGTGGGTGGGTGGGTGTGTGGGTAGTAGGGGGGGTCTCTGAGTAGCATGGTTAGTCTGAGGATTCTGCTGATGTGATGTTTGCAAGTGTATGATGCTCAGCTTATGAGATGAGGGTGGGGTGAGGGAGACTCAGGACAAGTGTGTGTGTGTGTGTGTGTGTGTGTGTGTGTTTCTTAAGTATCACCCCTGCGCAGGGCCTAAGCTGCTTCTCAGCTGTCTGTGTTTGTTCCACGGGTGCCAGCTCGCTCACTTGAGACGGGTCTTAGCACGTAGCCAAGGTCAGAACCACTGTTGGCCGCCGCAAGTCATATGACTTAAATAGACAAGCAGGCCAGGCAGCAGCCGACTGCAACTGCTCGTGTTGCAGACAGGGGGCGCTGTGGGTGGGAGAGGTGAGAGGATCAAATACATACTCAGGTACACACGTACACACACACACACACACACACACACACACACACACACACACACACACACACACACTATTGAATACACATACTTTACATACACACATGTGTCTGTGTGCGTGACGTGTGCAAGTGTGTGTGCACGTGTGCATATGTGTGTGTGTGTGTGCACATACACATACAGATACTACACTTCCACACCTGCATTTCAATTTTAATTTCAATTAGATACGCAAGAATACACACTCTCACACGTCACTCCTTAAACACACACACAAAGATAGATGATGTTGGTCTTGGCTCAGTGTAAGGTGGCAATGCTTTTGTTAGCCTGCACATGATCCATTTCCTTTTCATTCTATGTTTAACCCCAGACACAGGAAGCACACACACACACACGCACACACACACACACACACACACACGCACACACGCACACACACACAAACACACAGACACACACACAGGAAGCTCATTCCCACAGTGCTGTAAATATGGTGATTATGCCAGCAGCTGCTAACAGCTCCATCTGCACCTCCTGTCTCCACTGCACTGTTTCCATAACCACAAAACCACAGACGCACGCACGCACGCACGCACGCACGCACGCACGCACGCACGCACACACGCACGCAGGCACGCACACACGCACACACACACACACACACACACAGAGACAAGGTTTGCACACACACATACAAATTGCGTATCACCTATCTTCCGTGTCATCACTCATTCTAATTGAAGGGTCCATCTGATGAAATCACGTGACAATTTTAGTTGGTGGTCAAGTCTAGACCAACACTACATAATTCTGAAAAGATTCATTCATTCATTTATTCATACTGTACCTAGTGGAAAATACTGAGAATGTCTGTATTAAGGTATTTTGTTTATTCAATATATACAATGTATCATCTTTTTGTCTCATTTTTTTAATTTTATTTCTAGGGAGAATAATCCTATTGGGGGGAAAAAACTACATAATACTGTATAAATCCATATTTGGCACTAGTATGACTAACACTGGGTCATGAATGTATGTTTGCTTTGATATCTCCTCTTCTGCTCTCCGTCTCCACCCTAATCATGCATTAGTATTATTTTTCTAGCTCTCTCTTCATCATCTCATCTAATACCGCTGCCTGTCCACTCTGGTCCCCCTGGCCTGCCCTGCATGTGGACGAGGCTTTGCCGTATTTAAACCGTGTTAAGAACCGCCGGTGCTAACAATAGCCTGGGCTGCCTCTTTCTGCTGGCAGCCTTGCCCGCGTGGCTGGACTTTGCCCGGGCCAGCTTAAGCGTTAGATCCGCAAGGCTTCCTCTCAACAGTTACCGAGATTTGCGAGTTAACGGGGACAACAGCTGGCCGGTAATGTTTTTGTGTCGCAGAGACCGTTTAATACCTGACATCGAGACAGGTGCAAACAGGTGGCAGCATCCGTATCTACGAGACTCGCTTTCTCATCAGTTTGCCTGAAACGAGTGAAGTGTGTGTGGGGGGGGGAATTATAGCTGCAACGCGAGAGTGAAATAACAGCAGTCAGCACAAATGGATATTTATATCGGGATTTGGAGAGTAAATAACTTGCCTTTGCCAAGCAAGTTATATATATTTGTTTGTGCTTGTTTGTTGGCTTGTTGATTTGTTTGTGTGTCTTTCAGCAGGATTATTCTGGAAATGACCAGCCCGACTTCCACGGAACTTGGGAGTGGAGAGGTGTAGTACTGGCCAACGCCAGCAAATATTCCTCATGGGTTTGCATGAAAAGCAACATGAGTTGTCACACAACAATATAATCAATCACTGCTCTAAAATAGCCTGTACATATAGACGTTTACAAGACAGTAAACCGGAAAGACACACACACAGACACACATACAAAAACACATGCATCAGCAGTTATTGACTACACACTCCGGTATTTTTCGCCATGCCGACCACAGTCTCACATAACAGCATTAAATGAGAAAGTAGACACAGGTGCACTTCCATTTAAGTTAAAGGCCAACAACAGATGATGGCTGAACTGGTCCAAACACCAACTAAACCAACAACACATCAAAACCAAATAGTCAAAGTAAAACAGAAATATATTTCCTTCTGTCTATAATTCTCTTCTTTCACTCATATTCAGTCTGGCTATCACCATACTAAGCTCAATCGTTTAAGATTGAACATTAGTATGGGGAGGCTGCGCTTTGTTTCTACTGCACAAGAAGTGTGATCAATTGGCATCATTCAAATGAATCCGTGTGCTTGGATAGTCCTTCAAACAATCAGACCAACAATCCGGTGCGTCTTTTGGATAAGCCAGTTTCGGATTGGAGCCAAAGGTTCTGGCAGGGAACAGAGCAGATAGCTGTGCAGGTTTCCAGTCTGAGCTGCCGGGCGAAATCCAAATTCGCCGGAAGTTCAGGCAGGGTTCACCCAGCCTAAGTCAGGACAGCATCATGTATCACATTCAAAGAGACTAAAATGCGACATGCTTCTTGTCTTCACCTCCTAACTCTCCCACCTAATGTTTTTGAAAGTCAATAAAAGGTGATAACAAAAATGCTTCTCACTCCAAGATAACCAATGTTTCTTTCTTTCTTTGTTTTTCATTAATTGCCATCATATTCCTAATTGGCATCATTCACAATACTTATTCAAACCCACTAAAAGGGCACACGTCGGTGTGACGGTCAGCGCTACTCACCACCAGGTTGCCGATGACCATGACCATCATGAAGACGATGAGGCACATGCTGGCCCCGGCCACCTCCATGCAGTCCCACATGGTCTCGATCCACTCGCCGCACAGGATGCGGAAGACGATGAGGAAGGAGTGGAAGAAGTCGTGCATGTGCCAGCGGGGCAGCTCGCAGTCCTGGGCGATCTTGCACACGCAGTCCTTGTAGCTCTTGCCGAACAGCTGCATGCCCACCACGGCGAAGATGAAGACGATGATGGCCAGGACGAGGGTCAGGTTGCCGAGGGCGCCCACCGAGTTGCCGATGATCTTGATGAGCATGTTGAGCGTGGGCCAGGACTTGGCCAGCTTAAAGACACGCATCTGCCTCCAGACAGACAGAGATACACACACACAAACAAACGTACAGACAGACAGACAGACAAACACACAGACAGACAAACAGAGTAAACACAAGTATACGCTTCAGTTTAATGGATGCTTATCATAAAATAGTGTATGATTTATAGTACATAATAGTATACGTATTCAGTACATTATAGTTTTATACAAAACACAAAATCCATTATGTGGAAATATTACAATCAATGTAATATGTAGTGGTTATCAACAGTACAATAATGTCTAAAACACATCCTGGCACATACAGCTGGGCTACACCAAAAGCAAAATGGATGCAATTAAGATCCATTCACACCAGTAATGATAACAATACAGTTAAATGTATATAACATACAAGCGTCCACACTGACCAACAATAAGGAAAGTCTCTGATTCTGATTGGCTTTTTATCATTGACCCCAGTGACCCCCAGTGACCCTATTCTTCTGTTCTGTCTATCGTTCTGTTATTGTTATAAAATGTGCTGTCCGGCGTAATCGGAGCTTACCAAACGGAAAGAGCGGAGTACTGACAGGCCCTGGACGTTGGCCAGGCCCAGCTCCACCAGACTGAAGGTGACGATGATGCTGTCAAAGATGTTCCAGCCCACCTGGAAGTAATAGTAGGGATCCATGGCTATCAGCTTGAAGACCATCTCAGCCGTGAAGATACCAGTGAAGACCTGGAACAAGGGTAATGGTTATGGTTATGGTTATGGTTATGGTTGTGGTTGTGGTTGTGGTTATGGTCATGGTCATGGTTATGGTTATGGTCATGGTTAAGGTATTTAGAGGACATACAAATAACAACAATATACTAGTAAAATGTTAAAAATGTTTAAAAGCTGGTAATACTACATTAAGGAGAATAGCAATAATAAACAACAATGTCAATTCAATCAATAGCTTAATGAAAATAACTAAATACTAAAATATATAAACCACAACGCATAAGAAACAAAACTAAGTGCATGTTGAACAGATACAGTATGCCTTTAGACACATTCCACCAAAAAGGAACCACTGAGGAGAAGAGTCTGAATTTATTTAGCACATCATGCACACAGTGCAACACAAAGCATTGGTGGCACTGAAGAGGAGAAGGGGGAAAGGGAATCCAAGGCAATAAATAACCTCTTCAGACTTCAGAGTAAGTTATTACTGTAACATATCTACTTATGTAATGTGTCTAGTGAGGGCAAGCTTTTATTTAAGGAAACTCCTAGCGTGTGGATTATTCATGAGTCACATTTCCACTTGTTAACAGCTTGCCTCAGGAACACAGGAAGGGTTGGAAGTTGAACTCAAATATCAACAACCCTTTCTCCTGAGTCTCGGACTCTACCTTTAAATCCAACTAAACAGCACCAGACTCTTGGACTCTTTAAATCAACCCAGATAGCACCTGAATCTCAGAGTCTATCCTTAATTCAAACCACATAGTGTTTTGCTAAGTTTTAATTTCAGGTGGTATCTTTTTAAAAAAAACTGGCTACGGACAACTAAGCTAATAGGTTCATTTTCATCTAAGTCTGGCTCGTTAAGAGCATTTAGTCTGTTGGTCAACGAGCCTCTAATAAGCAAGCAAACAAACAGACAGACAAACAAACAAACAAACAAACAACACATGCGACTTTAAACCATGTGGTGTGTGGCAGGCAGGCTGAGACGTACCAGGTTGCCCACTGACAGCATGTGGTCAAACTCAGGGCTCATGGGGTAGTGCTCCATGGCCATGAAGAGTGTGTTGAGCACAATGCAGATGGTGATGCCCAGGTCCACAAAGGGGTCCATCACCACAAAGTTCACCCAGTTCTTGAAGACCACCCACGGCGGGCAGCAGTTCCACTTCAGAAAGATGTCGGCGAACTTGTACCAGCCGGGCGGACAAGGCCTCTGAAGCTCCTCCAGCTCTGTGTAACAGACAGAGAGGGGTAGAGAGAGGAGGAGGAGAGAGAGAGAGAGAGAGAGAGAGAGTGTGTGTGAGAGAGAGAGAGAGAGAGAGAGAGAGAGAGAGAGAGAGGGGGGGGGGCATTTGGACTATTACTGTAGCACATAGACAGACAGATCAAAAGGTTCCACTCTCCTCAAAAAAATTATTATCATAATACTGGTATTAACTTAACTGGTGTTAACTTATAAGGCCGGAGCCCATCGGACACGGCGTGCAGTGGTCTAGGCTTGACGCGCAGGATTTTAGAACAGTTTTCTAACCCAGCTGCCACACGGCAGACATTTCTAGAGGGCTTTGCTCCGTTAAAAAACAATGGAGTTAATTTTTTTTTTCTTGTCGCGTCACACCGCGTTCGTGTCCTAGTGGGTGCCGGCCTTTATACAGATGTTAGATCTTACTTACTTTTTAATCAGATTATATATAAAAAAAATTCGTACAGTTCAATTAATTAAATTATCTGCAGAGATAATTGTCTTACTCTCAATTAAGTTTGAAGAAGCTAAATATAAACGAATGAGAGCCACAGATGAGGTCAGGGCTTGACAAAAATAAAGCTCTTGTGTCCACACAAACTCAACTCATTTACTCGAAAATAGCCTCAAGCTTATCACTATGGCGAAGGGCATGGTCCTGCGTGTAATCGGGATTTCTCACAAACACACAGCCGCTTACCATCCCTGCCCCCGGGTCGCCGTCCACGCGGTGCTGCCCCAAAGCCGGTGTCCGGCAAAGGCCGCATGTCCACTACCGAACACTAATCTAGTCAATTACAGCTCACATTAGAGCCACGAGGGGCCTGGGCGCCAGCACTAAGCCCTGATGTATTTAAAAAGCTGCCAGAGTGATCTCGGGGGCAGACGCAAGCACGCTGCCGCACAGCGATGGTCAGATACACTAAATTAAACTGCTGGCAGGGAGTCAGAGAAAGAGAAAGAGAAAGAGAGAGAGAGATGGGGGAGAGAGAGAGAGAGATAGAGAGGGAAGGATAGGCTAGGCTGGGCTATCACAGCAAATCATGACAAAAAGGGACATATATTATTTATGGTTATGGTTATGGTTATTTAGCAGACGCCTTTGTCCAAAGCGGATTATTTATTATGCTATGTGGTAAAAACAGATGACGATGATGATAGTGATGAAGATGATGGTAATAATGATTGTATTATGAGATGTTCTCACTGCACAAACTTGTGTGACACATTGCTCTCTGCTGCCCCATCAGCAAGTGTGGCCAGAAGTGGAACTGCAGCACAAGAACTGCACAATTCTCCCAGCTACTGGCCCATTTGTATCTAGCAGTGTGTTAAGCTCCATGTGTGTGTGTGTGTGTGTGTGTGTGTTCTGTACCCTCCATGGCGTTAGAGAGGACCGTCAGGGCACTGGCTGTCCGTTTACCCAAGCCCGGCTCCAGGTACATCTTACTGTGTTTGGACCCAATGGAGTTCAAATCTCTACTCTTGTCATCATCTGGGGATGTCTACACACACACACACACACACACACACACACACACACACACACACATTATCAAGTTGTAAATACATAAATATATTGTATGTTAAAATGGGTTTAACTGGTAATGGTTACTAGATCCCAGTAAATCCCAAATATATGAAGTGCCTGCACTGATGAAGATATATTACAGGACAGCAGCACGATGAACAGAAATAAAAAATAAATAATAAATAAATAAAAATGTGTCCTGTTACTCTGCACACATTTTCCTTCTAGTTACCAATTTGAAATGTTCGAAATGGAATGATTTGAAGTGTCACTCTAGTGAAGATAGCACAGTGTGTAACATGTGTAAGCCTTTATGTTCATAACTACTACTACCAAAATCATCACCATATATTTTTAAGAATCCTCACTTCTCTTTCGGAAGAGACTCTGTTGATGACAAATCGTGGAACTATTCTTCCATTGCAGTCCTTTATGACGTCATCGTTGTCTTGGAGACTGCGTGTGTCATTGGTGCCTCGACTTCGGCTCCGTCCGCTCGTCAGAGACATCTGACTACCCACAATCATCTGCTGATATTACAATGACTAAGTCAGCATCAAAGCTTGAAAAGGCAGATCCTACCACTACTGAATCTACTGCCTGCCAGGGTTCAACCACTTAGTAGGGTGTGGTAGGTAGACAGAGTATGTAAAGATTTGCTATCAACACATATTTTTTTCCCACCCAAATTCAATCTTGCATTACTTGTTAATATGACAGAAACATCAATTAACATGTCACACAAATGTCACAATGAAACAATAGTCAGCATAATTAACACACATTTAGGAGATAATACAAATATAATATAAATTAGATAAATTAGACAAGTGTCATAAAATTAGAAAAGTGTCATACAATTCAATAAATAACAATAAGCAATAACCACAACTAATCCACACACAATCTCTATTCCTGTTCTCTTTAGCAAGTTTGACAGGAAGTCGTCACCTGACCTCTTCCTCTTGGTTGTGGAGTTGTTCTAGAAGCCTCTGGAACTCCTCCTCCTTCTCCTTGGCCTCGGCCATGGTGGCCTGGTTCTGCTCGTCATACGCCATAGCAACCACGGCCAGGATGAGGTTGATGAGGTAAAAGGAGCCCAGGAAGATGACCACCACGAAGAAGAGCATGTAGGTCTTTCCTGCCGCCCTGAGGGTCTAAACACAATCTGAGACTCAACAACTACGGCAACTGATATACAGTAGGACATTTCACCCAAATCTATGCATCTAACTACATACATAGCATCTCATATACTCAGTCAGAGGGTCAGCAACCCAATTTTGATAATGAAAACTACAGTACTTTTAAGAGTTAAGATCAAGGGTGACAATCAATTAATGATACTTTTGGGTGAAGTATCAAGCCTAGCATCAGTCATTGAAAAGAATTTAGGTGGCACTTCCTCACTCTCTCTCTCTCTCTCTCTTGGTCTATATACCGTACTACCTAAACAGTCAACATAAAAGTGGCAGTTAAATACTATATCCATAAATAGTCCATACACACCAGCTGGAAGAGGTTCTCCCAGTAGTCTTGTGTCATGAGCCGGAACAGGGCCAGGAAGGCCCAGCCAAACGAGTCGTAGCTGGTGTATCCGTAGTTGGGGTTCCGCCCGGCCTTCATGCAAACGTATCCTTCTGGGCACTTCCTGTCAGCAGGGAGAACAGTGAAGCATCCGCACGCACGCCGTCACCTCCCTGGCCCTGGGGCTAAACTTTCCAACACCCTCTGTCGCCCATTGCAAAGCTCAGAAAATGTATGCTGAACTATAGCATAACTGATTTAACGTAACTAAACTGAATTAAACTAAAGGAAAGGAATTGGGTCCCTAATTTAAAAGACGGGCAAAGTGCCTCAAGTCCCTCAATAAGTAAAGTGTCTTGTGGCACGTAGGAGCACTAAGTTGACCAGCAACGTTTGTGCATAGGACGTTGGGTCATGGTATTAAATTAGCTAGTAGACTTTACCTTGTTATTAAGTTTGATTGACTTTCCAGGGCTTTTGTCCCACACAAAACAGTCTGCCTGGCTGTTGTGCATAGGCTTAATTTGCGGGGGGGTTACAGGGGTCATGACCCCCCCAAAAAATCATATCCAGCTAATATAACCCCCCCAATATCATCACATAATTCAGATTAAACTAAATATGAAATATTCTGAATGAGTAACTTTTGTTCGTTTTCTTTATTCATTTCTTTTTCCAGCAAAATAGCATCATGTTTTAAATATTCTGTAATGTACCGCCCACCAACTACTTGGTATTACCCAACCTGAGTACTCTACCGAAAGTTTGTTTACTATTTTGCGCAGTCGCTTTATTATTCAATAAATAAATAAATTGATAAATATGCCACAAGTTTAACCCCCCCAACGGTAGACCCAAAGTTACACCCTTGCTATTGTGTAAGGATAACTGAGGCCTATGCCACTGATAAAGACACACATACCCAGCATCTGAGCTGTTTCCACACAGCAGCGCATCCAAGCTGCCTTCTAAGAAGTACTGGTTTTCTGAAAAAGAGAAAATGAATGAATCAAATACATCTTCAAGGAGGGATCAAGAGAGAAGAAGATAACCAGGCTCATACAGTACCTGAACAAGAAACAAGAGTATTTGTAATTGTTTGTAATTGTTTGAACAATTCAAAGATACAGTCAGGGCAGAAATATAGAAAAAGCTGGTAGTGGGTGGTGGTAGCATAGTGCTGAAGGAGCTGGGCTAGAATGTAGTAGCCTGAATGTTGTGGATTCAATTCCGGGCTTCCACCGTTGTCCCCTTGAGCAAGACACTTAACCCCAAGTTGCTCTAGTGACAATGTAAAACCTTGTAATATAGTTGACATATGTTAGTCACTTTGGACAACAGTGTCTGCTAAACGTAAAAATCAAAACAATTGAGATTTCTGCCCTGTTTGCATCCTTAGGACATCTTGTCAACATAACTTTTATGCGGCGCCCATATTTTTCTATCTATCAATTATAGAACAGTACCTTCATTTTCTAGGTAGGCCTTGAAATCAAAGGTGCTGGTCTCGTTGACAGTGGCGTTGTAGGCCATGGTGGTGTTGTAGTCCATGGTGGTGTTGAAGAAGTCATCAAACGTGGTGTCGGTGTCGTTGAGGAGGGGCCAGCGTATGCACTTCTGTCGCAGGTTCCCCATGAACAGCTGCAGGCCGATGAGAGCGAAGACGGCAAGTGCGAACACCGTCAAAATCATCACGTCGCCCATCTTCTTCACCGACTGGATAAGAGCTCCAACGATGGTTTTCAAACCTTAACCACCCCCCAAGAAAGAAAAAACAAAAAAGACAGGAAATGACTGAGGAGAAGAATTTGTGTACAAACATCAAAATATCACGTCAAACATCAAAATGGATTTTTAAACCATACTCCCCCACAAAGGAGAATGACAGAAGAAATAAATCCTTGCTTACACTATTACCCAGCTAAGCTATAGCAACACCCACAACACAACACCACCAAGACTAAGGTATTCAGGTAAGATAATGCAAAGATCTTTATTAACATCGTATTGACTTAAGCTGATCAATTTGCTCAATTATTTTACAGATTTACATATTTATATTCCATTGTAGTTATAGCTATTGCAATAGTCATTGTTGCTACTACTGTGAAATGTTCTATTATGATTTTCTATCAAAATAGAAACTAAAAATATATATACACCTTTTGCGCATATTATGAATTCATTTCATTTTTTTGCAGTATTCTCTATGGGTCACTTTGGATACTGGATGCTTACTCATCTGCAGTGATTTTGCCAACGTGTGGGCTGTTTTGTGTGTATGGCATGTGGTACCGTACGCTGAAGTAATGTGACACTCACCAGGAATCACTGTGATGGTCTTCAGAGCTCGGAGGACGCGGAACGTCCTGAGGGCCGACACGTTGCCAAGGTCGACAAACTCTGTGATGTACCTGACAGTTAACACAGTCAAATATCAGAATAAAAGCAGAAGACACATGCACCCACGCACGCACGCATGCACGCACGCACGCAAACACGCACGCATGCACGCACGCACGCACGCACGCACGCACGCACGCACGCACGCACGCACGCACACACAGACACAGACTAAAAAAAAATAGAAGATCAACATACTCATACTATAGTGTATACTAACATACAACATACTATAATTTATCTGACAGAATAAAGAATAAAGAGAGTGCTCACACACAATCACATACATGTAGGCTCAAACAGGCACAGAGTGTATCTGCTTATATTAAAACGTAAAGTCAAACTGGAGGATGATGACAGAGAAGTGTTTAAAGAAACAGTGGCATGCGAAACACGAACTGAGTGCCCTCCAGCCCGTTAAACAATAAATACTTCTCACACTGCAGTTTTTATTTGGTTTGGTTGTTGAACATGAGTCTGTGCGCTTAGCTGTAAGTAAGTGATCTGTCTTAATGAAGGCTATTTTTAAGGCTGTCCAGTCTAAATGGCAGCACAAGTTAACAGTCATGGAGAGGAGGAGGCTTGATCAGTGCATCAGTTACTCCAAGTGTACATAGAAACAACCTTTTAAATGGCACATAGATCTGTGCGCAGCAATATGCCAAAGAAGTTTGATGAAACATACCATCATCTTATCAGATCAGTCTATGCAATGACACTGACGTAGGTTGAGAAGAACAGGTTGATCCGATCAAGGTCAGATATTGCCAAAATGTTATACATTACTACTACACAATACTGTGATGTATTGACTGTGACAAGTCTTTTATCCCGGCTCCAGCTGCTCTCAGAAATGCTCGTTTTTATCCATAGACAGTAAAAGACATTTTTTTTCCCACTGTTCAAAATAGCCTTGAACCTTGACAAGTGAATTATTGGCAAATGTCAATGATTGATACAAATCCAGGAACAATGTTAAAGTTCAGAATACTGTTAAATAATACTGTAAAAAATCAGATCTACTCACGCCATACTGATCACCATGAAATCCAGCCAGTTCCATGGATCTCTTAGGAATGTAAAGTTTCCGATGCAGAAGCCTCGTGATAAGACCTTTATCGATGCCTCAAAGGTATAAATACCAGTGAAAACATATCTGCAATGACAAACATATGCAACTTGTGTGTGAATGTGGAGATTTTTTTCAAATGTTATGAAAAAATGACACAACTAGCACCGTTACAAAGGCAAGTCAGCATGAAAAAAGGCCTAAGTTAGATCTAGTTTACAAGTACACAATGTTTATGGTAATAGACAGTTTGTTAACAACACTACAAGCATGATCTCAACTTAAACTGTATAAAAGTACAATCAATACCATAAAACAGTAGGAAAAGGCCAGGCAATGATGTGTTGTGGTTAATATAATAAATAACATCTCTAAAAAAACATAAGTTCTAAATAAAAATATAAAGTCAGCAGATGGACTTACTCAACTGTCTTGCTCCATGGCGGGGGGTTGCTCATGGTCATAAACACACAGTTCGCTAATATGGTGATCATGATGATCATGCTAAATATTGTAATATAGAGTCAAGGGAAAGGACAGGAAACAGTTCACACAGACAGACAGCTAACCAATGGAAATGATAGGAAAACAGGAGGGTGACGTCTGTTTCAGTGTTCCTGAGACAAAGACTACCTTGAAACTGTGTGTGTGTGTGTGTGTGTGTGTGTGTGTGCGTGTGTGTGTGTGTGTGATCTCTTATCCTTTCTGTTTTATTATTCTGACAATATGTAAAAGCATTAACATAGCCATAGACCATGCAATTTTTATGTTCTTGCTCAGTATATTTTAAACATAACATAAAAGCTACAGACATTCTGTTAAAACAGAACAGAAATAGTAAAAGCTACTTTACTGAATAAACTACATGAACCTTCCATCAATTCATCATATAATAATAATGTGCTACATGCTAATGCTACACAATTCCTATAAAACAAATACTAACTAACTAACTAACTAACTAACTATCAGCATACTCACTAGTGTCTATGTTTTATCTATGGACCAGCACCTGGAGTCCATGGGCTTAGCCCTGGTACCCTGGTGACTGCTTGCTAAAAGGAGTTCAACCTCTATGCTTTTTGAAACATCTTGAGACAATGTCAATAGTTACTATCTTTATAATTCTATAAAGATAGAATTGAGTAGATCTGAACAGCAGTAGGCATTGTAACTGAAAGGATATGAATGTATGAGTATTCTGATGGATCCTCTTCGTAGAAGGTTGAAGGGGCTGAGAATGTAACAAGCAGGATCAGCATTGAACCTGAAGATTGTGTTACCTTTGGTGACCACTATAAAGGTCTGCACAACAAGGAGATACACAAAAAACAGCATGTTATTCATATTAACAAGGAATGCAACAATCTTAAAAAGTCTGGGTATTCTGGAGAGATAACAATTTGTCTGATAACCTATATTTACTGTTAGCTTATCCACTTAATTTTTGTTGTCAATTATCATCATCTAACTGTAAGCAATCACTTGCAGAAGTTTACAATATATTTGTATGCACGACTTCACAATTTCACACTTCACTTCACTCACTTTACACTGAATAACAGACATGCGTTGGTCCTGATTCTGTCACATCAAGGACGCAAGCCAACCAGAGTGGCGTGCAAATTAGCTCTGAACTATGCACAGTCATTAGGGGTAACTATGTGAAGAAGACCTCCTGCAATACACACTGCAAAGACTGATCATCAAGGTCAAGATCATGGTGACTTTTATTAGGGCTCATCGGCCTTTCTCATCACACTCAGTGGACTTCTGTCAACTCTGAACCAACTAAGCAAGCCGCCCCCAACCGCTTATTCAACTTCAAACACTAAGTTCTTCACAAAGTCACAGATTATTCTGCCAGTCAGGGCTAAATAGACATTCTGACAGGAATTCATATGCTACGCATGAAGGAGTGACCGAATAGAGGCTGTCCCTTGGTGGTCAGAAGCCTGAACTAACTGACCAAGCCACCATTACCTACAGTACCCCCTGCCTCTGACACCACAGAGCACGGAGAAACATAACCTTCCACATTACAAGCCTGAACTAACAAACACCAACACAGTATCAAACATTTTGAACTATACCCAACCCTAGACTTGATCCTCATACTGTACATAACTATACGCAACCCTAGACTTGATATTCATATAACTATACCCAACCCTAGACTTGATCCTCATACATAACCCAATCCAACCCTAGACTTGATCCTCATACATAACTATACCTAACCCTAACCCTAATCCTAAACCTATGCTTGATCCTCATACAAAACTCATCCCAACCCTAGCCAGCCACTGACTTTCTGATTTTCTTTGTAGTAGGGGTCAATGTCCTCCAGGGGTGTGTTGAGCAAATCCTCCGGCGCGTCTCCATAGATCATGGGCAGGGTCTTTCCGGCCTCCATGTCCCTGCTGGGTTCAGTGGGACCGGGCGGCGGTTCTTCACCCGCGAGCTCCAGCCGCTTGCGGTCCTCGATACGCCGCTCGATCTCCGCCAGACACTCAGGGGTGAAGCGGCGGAGCACATGTGGGCCTTTGTGAGCTGGCAGGCTGGCCATCTTCGCATCGCGAAGAGATACCACCACACCGGGGAGGCTCGACAGAGAGCTGGAGGAGAGAGAGAAAGAAGAGACGTCAACACACACTGGAGAGGGAGTCAAAATAAGAGTCAGTGAAGGTCGGAAACATGAAACTAAATGAAACATTTCTGAGATACAGATAAAGATCTGCAAGAGCTTCAGGAGAAGTTGTATGTTGTATTTGAGTATTGTTTTGACTGTGTATCAATATAATCGCAGAGATTTCTCCAAATAACCCTGAGGAGAAACTCTTTGAGACAGAAATGCGATGAGGTACACTAATAGTCAACCCTCTGTACAATGGTTGTCTAAGACTGAAGGAGGAGAGAGATGAGAAACAGAAAGGGATGGGACACCACCACACTGGGAAGGCTTAGAAAGACCTGGGGGGGGGGGGGGGGGGTAGTTGGAGAGAAAAGCGTGAGTGTGTGGGGGGAGTGCAATGCTGTGCACTATACATAATGGGCAAAAGGCCACAGAAACTGGGCAGAGGTGTATTGGAAAAAGTGTTATGGGCAGAGTGTGAGTTAATCAGGGTTTGACTGGGGAGATTTGACTCTGAGCAGAAGGGATGAAGGAGAGGAGGTGGAGGAGAGAGAGACAGACAGACAGAGAGAGAGAGAGAGAGAGAGAGAGAGAGAGAGAGAGAGAGAGAGAGAGAGAGGAGTTTTTTTGGGATTGGATACATTATTATGCCACCTGTGAGCAAGAAGACAGAGAGAGAGGGGATGGAGTTGAACACCCATTTGCTATAAACTGCCACCACTGCTATGACAATGTCCAACACAGACACGTGATTAGACTCCCATGTACTCATTGAATCCCCAACATGAGGTGAGGGGATATAAGGAGGGATAAGGGTGAGAGAAATGCTGAAGAGAAATAAAGGATGAGAAGAAAGGAGTTGGGGAGGGATTGTTTGAGCTTCGCTGAGTGAGAGACTGACAGAGAGGAGTTGAGAGAGAGGAGGAGTGATCAGGAACAGAAACACAAACACATTCCCAGTGCAGATCTTAGTGCATCTATTCTACAATGAGCCTGAGGTGGTGTGTGTTTGTATGGAGGGGATGGAGAGGGCTCATTTCCTCAATCCATACCACTGGGGATTCTCTAGAGTGAGGTAGTGTGGCAGGGTGTGTGAAAAAAGATGAGAAATGTTAGAAGCTAAGAGAAACGAGTTGATCTGCTTTGGACTTTTTTCTCTATGTCCACTCGCATTGCATTATATGTTAGTGGATGAAACAGTCATGTGAAGTTACGTGAAGTCAAGACCTGAAGTGTCAACCTGCTTTACAATGAGGATGGTTTGATACCGTATACAGTATAAGCCTATGAAACACTGTTAATGTTCTTGTGTCAAAGAGATATTTGTCTGCACGTAGGCATTTAGAGAAACATAAACACAAACCTACACTAGCCTAAAACATGCTGGCTCGATATAGGCCCCACTGGCTTACATTCTACAGTACTGTGTCATTCCCTGAGAGGTTATCAATTTAGACTATCACTGAGCTTGTTTACATGCACACTTACATGCATTTAAATAGTTACTCATATTTTGTTTATTGAATACGTAATCTGGAATACATGTATTCGGTTACCTGCCAATACAGGGTGTGCTCTACTGAACTGAGGGCATGGGATGACAGGAATATAGAGGAAGGAAGGAGAGGGATTGGTAGCAACACAGAGGGGGCTGAGAATCACAGGAGTTTACCTCAGAGCTGAGAGCAGTGCTATGGGGGGCAGGAGAAAATATCAACAGGTGCCACTTTTGTTTACATGTTTACATCTCTGTTTACTTTTGCAATACTGTAACAGGAAGTACATAAGGGGAAAAGAAAAGACACCAGAGATAGAGAGTGAATAACAGCTTGCAAGGAAATGGCAACTTGTAAAAGAGGAAGGTCCATGACCGAAACGTTGTGAATTCGAAATAAATGTATGCATGCATAATGGACAGTGTGCGGGATTCTCTTTTACAAGTTTAACTTGGTAACCTATTCCGACGCATCTGTCCCCACAAAAGAGGGGTGCAAAAGCGTTTTGTAAACTAAGGAAATGGCAACTACCACAGAAGCAATGTGAATGAGGATGTCTATGTGTAAAAATGTGTGCACAACATAAACACCATTCATATTAATCTATGTAAGCTATCCAAATATATTTCAGTCGTTATAAATTGAATTGACAGATCCTGATCCATAGAACAACCCTTATCCTCTGCTTGGGCGGCAGAGACAGTGATGACATGTCTGCGATTATCAGTGTGAGTGTGTGTATAAGTGCACTTGTATGTGTATGTTTGTGTATGTATGTGTGTTTGTGTGTGTGTGTGTGTGTGTGTGTGTGTGTGTGAGAGAGAGAGGAGGGAAGAGGGAGGGAGAGAGAGAGAGAGAGAGAGAGAGAGAAGAGGGGACAGTCAAGGACAGTGACTGAGCTGAAGATTGATGGGGGGAACTTCATGTAAATCCCATTGATGACATGTCACTTTAGCTCTTACACTCACCATGCCTATCACTGATGGATGCAAACACATGCAACCTCACCAACCGCCGCAGGTCCTAAGCACAGCACAGGTCAGAGGGACACTTAACACAATGACTCCTTAATGGCAGTAAACACAGGAACGCAGGCTTTATGGGCCATTCACAACCATTCACACCGATATAGCCTTAACGATAATGGCAAAAAAAAGTATTGGTCAAGTATTGATCACTTCCAGAGCAATTCGGAGAACGATAAAAAGCTGACAGCCTATCAGAAACCGTCAAATTTGAAACCTCACATTCATCGACATGAGGAGACACTTTCTTATCATTGGTCACCATGTACAGTATACGCTCATATCGTACGCTCACCCCCTGTAGCTATAGTTATCCTTGTAGCTATCATTCCTGGTGTGAACAGCCCTTTATTGTGGATGTACTGTACACACCATTTTATGGTATTGTCAGGTAAGACAATAAGCAGAAAGTGAGAGGGTTCACCACACTGTAGCCTATGTGACCATAATTTGGTAAAAAGGATAAATGTGCCTTGAAGTATAATAATCTAACAATCCATTAAGAGCCTAACATCACTCCGACGTTTTGCTTTAAAGACCTTACCATGAAAACATATCAAGAACGTCATCAAATCTGTACTGTGACTTAATGTTAGTCTCCAGCTCTTTTTACTCTTATAAATATTTCCAGCCCGACTGGGTGCTTTCAGACTCCCGCACTATGCCCTGACGACTTCATCAAGACCCATGTAACAAGACCTTAAAAGTGCTATGGAGTGTTTATGAAGGTGCACTGACCCACAGCGTGTGTCGTGTGTGGGGACTATGAGTTCAGTTCACGTAGTATGTGTAGTGAATGTGAGGGCACATTACAACAACTTTAAGCCCACTCGCTGTGCTTCACTACAGACAAAACAGGTTACGAACTGGCACTGCGCAGATGCTTTGCTTTTCAACTGACAAGCGGGTTAGGCGTAACAGACCGAATTGCCTCAACAGGAAAGGAAACAGAGGATGGGACTTTAAAACGGTCGAATCTAATTATCCAATCAATTGTAAACAGTAGATCAGTCAATAATCAGTCAGATGAAAAAAGGCTGTTCTTCTGGGGAATAAACACCCTATACTGCATTAGTGATAGCGACATTGAGAGATCTAGCTAAATCAAATGCTCAGACAGAGGTCAGTTGCCTGATGTCAATGGGGGCGTGACTCCTTCACCTGATGATACAGTGAACGCCTAAAAGAATGTTAAAAATATAGCAGCGAGTTAGGGACAAATTTCAGTTATATGACTACATGGTTTTCTGTTTGAAAATAAAGACGAACAAAAGTTTATCTTTAAATGAAGCAATCATTCTAATTATTAGAGCTTTAGACAGTAAGGTTTGCTGAACATAATAGTTACTCTCTAAGCACAGAGTAAGGTTTGTTGCTGTATGCATGTTTATATGAAGGCCTACAGTATGTACTTGTTGCACTATGTGCTCCAGCATCTCTGTAGACTACATATAACTTTTCATCAGTGTTTCATATTCATCTCTGTGTCTCTGTTTATCGGGGCGCTCGTAGACATTTCCCAATAGGATACCTTACCCCTACGTACCCTACCAACCGCTCCCCGCGCGCCACCCGCCACCCGCCACCCGCCTTCTCCAGTCACTTTCCCAGGACCCGACCAGAGTGGTGACCCACATAAAAGTGTCAAGGTAATGACAAAGTGAGGAGGCCAGGGCCCTCAGACGAGAGTGGGAGCGCGAGCAAGAGAGCGCAGCGGAGGAACTTTCCCACAGTACCCAAAGAAACCCTCACATTACTGTCCCACATCAGGTTACTTATTAGCTTAGCAGACGCTCCCGCCCGCCACCGCCACCACCACCACCAAATGTACCCCCACCCCCCGACCCCCGCCCCAACCTCCATTGGCTTGGCTGGCTTGTTGGATGGCTGGCTCACATTGCTCACATCTTGCGTCTCTCTCTCTCTCTCTCTCTCACTCTATCTCTCCGGCATGTTCCGTCAGCAGTGGAGACCTACAAGGGCCCCCAGTGCTGAGCTGCTGGAGCAGTTGAGGTTACAATTTGCGAGAGCGGCCCAAGGCGGCCATTTTGTGTGGACAGGGTTTTATGGCCGGGTAACAACAGAAAGCAGGCCCAGATAGGGACCAACAGTTTGTTGTTTCTAACACATTTGTTATCAGAGTGTAAACACATCAGATCCTTATTTGAATGATGGGCAAAATGCAGTCGTAGTTCTGAAATGTGACTACATGGACCTTAAACATGAACACAAGTCTCCTCAATGCTCCCACAAGCCAGAGAATGGCTAAAGTTTGTGTAGGAGAACTTTACTTGTGGACAGAATTTGCAAAGGGATCCACAAAACCTACATGCCTGCACTGAAGTGAGACACTAGTGCCATCTGAAAAGAGACGTGTTGCTAAAGGGAGGGTGCATGTTGTTTTGTGTAGTACTACTTAGACAGTAGCAGTGGCATTCTAGCTTCCATTTGACCTGGGAGCTGGGATCATAGGGTATCAGTATACAGTAGCCTGCAATCAAGCATTCTCTCCCAATGACTCCCTCCAGCACTCACTCCATTGGGTGGGCACGCTCACACACACACACACACACACACGCATGCATGCACACACACACACACACACACACACACACACACACACACACACACACACACACACACACACACACACACACACACGCACACACATAAAACACATGAAACAAACACACACATACTGTATGAACTCAGATACATTGACACACACTGTATGGAGCGCACACGCACACACACACGCATTGGATTCAAGATTCTTTTTGTCAGCAGCATTGCTAATCAGGGAGGGCAAGTAGGGCTTGTACACACACACTCGCGGGCGCGCGCGCACACACACACACACACACACATATAAGCATACCCTCACACACTTGAGCTCTCTCATTTCTCTCCTTCACTCTTTCTCTAATCGTCACTCTTTCTCTCTATCCTCGCAATCTCTTTTTTCACTCACACTCACAGTCTCTCTCGCTCTCTCCCTCTCTCTATCTATCTATCTAACACACACACACACACACACACACACACACACACACACACACACACACAGATACGGTGGCTGCCCAGCTGCTGTGGGCCATCACGGTTGGGCGTCGGATTACAGAAGCACGATGACTCCGCTCATTCCTGACTCTCGCTGGCCTCCTTCTCTCCGTCACATCCCACCGATAAACAGACCCGTACACCAGGCCCACGGACCACCACCACTGAGGAGTCCTCGGCAGAATCACGGAAAACTACAGGACGTCCACCGCAGGTTCACCAGAATCAATGAAACTACAGAATAGCGTCGACAACCTCACCGGAATGAAATCACTTCCAACAAACAACAAAATAGTGTTCCGCAAGTTCACCAGAATCACTTAAGCGACAAAGTGTCACCAGCAAGCCCACCAGAATCACTCAAACAACAGAATAATGTTCAGCAAGTTCACTAGTCACTGATTGAGACCCTCAGTCAATAGGCTCACCAGAATCAATTGAACTATTGTCTACCCTCTGCATAATTATCGGAACCCCTGAAACTACCAAATAGCTTCATTAAAATAATATCGCTAGTCAAGACCATCTACTGTACAAGCTAACCCATGTCACAAAAATCACGAAATACTCCCACATCATTAAAACTATTAATAAACATATAAAGATAACTCAAATCACCAGATCATCACAATCATTAGCCTGTTAACCTAAATCTCTGAAAACTTTACAGGCCGTCCTGAGATCGTAGTTTGATTATCACCAGACTAAGCTCTTTTAAGATTGAACATCAGTAGGGAGGTCTGCACTGTATTTCTACTGCTCAAGAGGCATGATCAAATGGGCATAGTTCAAATGACTCTGTACGCTTGGATAGTCCTTCAACCAATCAGACCAACGATCCCTGTGTGCCTGGTGGATAAACCAGTTTATGATTGGTTCCAGCAAACATGAACAGGAAGCAGGAGAGATAAATGTGCAGGTTTCCAGCCTGAGCTGCAGGGCGAAATCCAATCAATGGCAGATCAGGCTGGGTTTGCCCAGTCTACTGGGATACTACAATCTGGGCAAGATAATCTGTATCACTAAAATAACTAATAAATAAAGTTAAATAACAATAAATAAGTTGTGATAATAAATCACAACTACCAAAAAAGGCAACCAAATGGCAAATCAGCAAAATATTTTCTGATCCAACAATACTACCTAACACTAACACTAATTGTCTATAGAAAACCAAATCACAAACTCAATTAATTACTTTCTATTTATAAATAGTAAAACTATGAATAGACCAACTCCAAATCAGATCATTAACATTAAACGATTGGCCAAATATACTGTATAGACCAACAGCAGAAAATCACAGAACAATCTGCCTTTCTACATTCTGCTCAGCAACTAAAAAAGGCCAGACTCACTTATGCCAAGTCAGTTCCATAACAAACTCTAAACTACTAACACTGCTCTCCCTTTTTTAAACAACTTCACTGCACTCGCAATACTACTATTATCTATATATAGAATTTAGAATATGAATAATAGTTGGTGGTTAAATTCCAAATCATAATGTGTGTGATTAATGAAACATAATCTGACTTTGACTGTATTCCTTAGAATAGCCCACAAACCGCATTCAGGTAACTAATAACTTTCTTAATTCATAGTAATACATTCCCTGTCAACCCAGCCTGCATCCCCATGACCTCTAGTAAGGCTAGAGCATGCAACTCGCCCTTATTTCTACTCTTTTATCTATTGCCAGCTCTACATTACTGTCAGTACATACTCTCTCTCTCTCTCTCTCGCTCTCTCACACACACAGAGAGAGAGAGAGAGAGGCACACACACACACACACACACACACAGACACACACACAGACACACACACACACACACACACACACACACACCGTCTTGCACAGAGCCACCCAACCGTGGACACACACACCACCCTCCCTCTACCCCTCTTGGCGTGTGTTACACAGAGAGCCCCCACTGCTGGGGGGGTGGGCAAGTCTGCAAGAGACTGGTGCTCAGTCAGTTTTCCCACAACTATTAGGCTTCACTGTGCCATTCTGGGTGAGACCGTTAAGAAGGCATTCGAACGCTGTGCCCTCTTTACCCACCTCTATACCCATCTATCTCTCTCTCTACATAACGTGTCTCATTCTCTTGCCCCACGTGTTCTATATATCTATCTATCTACATAACGTGTTTCGCTCCCTTGCCTCACATGTTCTATATATCTACATATCTACATAACGTGTCTCGTTCTCTTGCATCACATGTTCTATATATCTACATAACGTCTCTCGTTCTCTTGCCTCACATGTTCTATTCATCTATCTATCTATATAACGTACCTTGTTCTCTCGCTTTCACATGTTCTATCTATCTATATCTATCTATCTATCTACTGTACATAACATTGCTCTCTCCTCATAAGATCCACCTCATATCTATTCATCTGCACATAACAAAGCTCTAACCGTCTCCCTCTCTATCTGCATATATTCTACCTTGTCTATCAATCTCTCTCTCTCTACATGTCTATCTCTCCTCACATGAGCTATCTCTTCTCTCCATCAGACCATCTTTCTCTGTAGAACATTTCTCTCTCTAGCTCCACACATTTTCTTCATCTATCTCTCTGTTAGGGATATCTACTGTATCTACCTTTTCTTATTCTCCCGTCTCTATATCTTTCACTCTATAGTCCATAGTCTCTGCATCATTCAAGCCTATATATACATGTTGCTTCCTTTCCCTGCCTTCTCTATGCTTCTTTTATTTCTGCATCAGTATTATCCATCTGAAACTCCCTCTATCACTCTCTCCATGTCTCTCTATCATTCTCTCCTCATGCATCTCTCACTCTCTCTCCTCTGTCCACCACAACCCCCCCCCCCCCTACTCTCACTCTCCACATGTCTCTATATAACTTTCCCTCTCCACTACATCACAAGCCCTTTTCGTCTCTCCCTCTCTCCTCACTCTCTCTCTCTCTCTCTCTCCCACCACAGCATTTGTGTAACCTCTCCCCCCCGCACCTTATCCATCCTTCCTCAGCACTGATACTCTTCATCCCATGATGGAGGGGATTTGTGGACGCAGACGTAACTTAAAATATCCAACCTGGGGACGGATGTGTCACCCCCACACCCCAACCCCTCCGCCCTCACCTCACCCGCGGATTATTGAAGACATTTCCTGATCGCATCATGTAAAGATGTCAGTCAAGAGGTTTGTGAGACTGAACTCCTTCCACTGCTACCACACACACACACACACACACACACACACACACACACACACACACACACACACACACACACACACACACACACACACACACACACACACACACACACACACACACACCCTAAAATTGAGCTCTCCCAGTGCTATAAGAGGTTTGCTTGTTTTGATAATAGAGGTGGAAAGTCAACATCAACCCGCAGGAGGGGACAAGTAGAGAGGTGTCGGGTGAGAGTTTGCGATGTCCCGCTCAGTGTTTGATAAAGCACTTAAATGTTCCTTGATGACAAGCTAACATTTGTGGCAGTACTGGGGTGGCAAATGCCCACTTGGTGACCTGATATTAACTGTGACCGCATTAGATGGCAACACGTAATGTCAGATCAAAACCTTTACAGTTAAAGAGTTACTTCACCCCATAACTCCACCCACTTCACATTTCTGAAAACGGCTTTCAAAATGGGCGAGACGTTCTGAAATTTGGAGAGAGAGTGCAGCACTGCTGCAACCAATCAACCATGGTGATTTCGTGTCAATCTGGGAATGAGTGCTGCAGACATGGCTTATCACAGGTAGGCTAATCAGGGCAGCAGGTGTTGGGGCGTTTGTCAATATTAACCCTGGTAATAGTACAGTTCACCACTTATGAGTATTTTCAATCAATCAACAGCTCAAAAAACCTATTTTAGGGTGCAGTGACCCTTTAAGTTTAAAAGAAAAAGATAATTTGGTGTGCATTCAAGGGACATACTTACTAAATACTCACACAACCCCTTCACTCTATATAAATCTGTATTCCGTTAAGCGCCATGACTTATAAACTGATCATTTCAATTCAATTTCAATGTTTACTGCCATCACTGTAAAGGGCCGTTCACGGCAGGGCCGATAACTATAACCATAACGATAAAGGCATCCACACTGACCAACGAAAAGCAAAGTCTCTCTTTGTGTAAATGAATGTGATGGGTTCTAATCGGCGGTCGTTCTAAAATTCGCTCTGAAAGTGATGACCAACAATAACGTTCATGTCGCTATCGTTATAGTTTATGTGGGAACGTCATCGTTCCCACATAAACGTTCCCGTCATCATGGGAACGTTAACAAGAACAATATTTTGTTATAGTTATCGTTATTGGTGCAAAAGTCCCTTTGAATCATAAACATGCTTGGCAAGCAATTGACCGAGAACCAAGAATGACCTGATGCCTGTTCATTCCTGACATGCCTCAAACTTTTGAAGGTAAACCTAATCACAAGCCTCCCAGTAAAGACTGCTATGACAACAGTTTCAAGAAATGAAACTTTCTACCAAGTTCCAGTCTACCAAGTATCTTACTATCTATGTTGTTAAATAATCAACAAATAACTTGAATCAATTACCACTTGAGGTCAGTTAGCATAAAACGTAACACACATTCACACAATTTAGTTTATTGAATGTATTGATTAGGGTGTATTTTAGACTGTGTGAATTCCTCTCATAACAGCTCCCTATGAAAGGAAACATGAACGGTAACTCAAGCGCAGGCACATCCACATACGTGTCGCTTGTCATGTCACTGAAAGCCACGGGTCCACTCGGCGCCGGATATAGCCAGAGTATATCAGACACTCGCCTGCCACTCTAGATGGTTTCAAAATGCAAGCTCTGAGGTTCCTCTCCGGAAACCAGGCTACACGAAACAGGCGCTGGATTTCTGGCACACAGACAATCATCACCTACGATGAGCTCATGGGAAAGAAAAAGCCGTAACCATCTCAGCAAGGAGAGGATGTAACAGATTTGTCCGAATTCTCCTCCAGGGAAGAAACCACCACAAAAGTGGATCTGACTTTATTTTAAGTGGCCTTTGTTAGTATGAACTCATTACCTAACTAAATAGTACAGCACGCATGTTAGATAACTACACATTGTAACAGCTTGGTGTGTATTTGCATAAGTGAGCAGCTGAAGTAAGCTGGAAATAGTTTTAAAGGACAATATGGAATAAAAGAATACGTCAATTAATGCATTCATCTAATCTTTTTCTATTATAATACAAGATGGACTAGAAGGCTATTTTTAAACCACACATACAAGCGTGCATACTGTAGTAGACCTATATGTAGCCTTGTCCAAATGCAGCATTTTCCTCAGTGGAGAGGGCATGTTGCTATCGTAAAAAGGCAACCATCTCTCAATAGCAACGTGGATAGGTACAAACCCTTAAAATTAGTAACGTTCCTTTCGTCTAAAGTATGGCATCGAATCTAATCCCACAAGCATGCACTGCAACAATCCCCCGCTACAATTCACGGCTTAAACTTCACAACCACACCTGTCAGTACGTAGCCCATAGGAACTCCACACTCGCTCTAAACACCCCCACCCAACCCACCCAACTCGGGACAGTCTGAGTGCGTCTCAATCCACACTGTGTCCATGTTGTCACACCTATAGCCATGTCTGGTATGTGGTAAGCTGTAAACGAAGGATCCCCTGTGCAAACAAGGGCTCTTTATCTGCGTGGCCTGGTGACATAGGCCGTGCCCCCCAGCCCCCTCCACACACTAGTCTCTTCAACACCCTGCCACCCCCTGCTTAACCTTGCCCTGCTGCCTCTATAGGGGGCTAGGCCCCGCTAAGCCCCCGACTACCCCCTCACCACCACCCCCACAACCACCACGACCACCAGGCCCTCACAATCCACACTGAGGCACAGAGAGGAATCCAGAGAAGGAAAAAGACATTTACATTCATGCCATTCCCAGTATAAACACTATCAACACTACAGTATGGACTTGACACATCTCACTGTAGACTATAGCATCCAGTAGGCTAAATCAGATTTAACACAGGAAGGGTTTTATTCTACCCAGTACAGTGCATGACATCCTCACTCATTTATGTGTCTCTGTCTGCCATAAAATATCCATATCAAAGCTGAAACAATTTGATTAATCAATTTGTTGTCAACAATCAAACAAAATCAACAACTATTTCTGGTAATTGGTCAATCCATTTGTGTCATTTAAAATTCATTTAAAAGTTTCTTAAAATTCATTCATTTCTGCTTTACTAACACCTCACAGTACAGTAAGCCTATCTTTAGAGTGTGGACAAAACAAAGTGAATAGAGTCTGGTGACTTATGATTGGGATTTGTGTCCAACACTTGCATCACGACATTCACTAACTTCATTCGTCCAGCCTTGCCAATCGCATTGATCTGAGATTCCTAACGTTACTTCCTACTTCCCCGAAACATTAAAAAATGAGTGATAAATAAACAGCATGAACAGTTAGCAAACAATGTATGTGGGTCTACCTTTTGCTGTAAATATGTTTTTGCATTTTTTATGTTTGCAGGTGTCGCTGCTTCTGTTTTTTTTTTTTTTTTTCGTTTCGTTTTCATCTTCCCTTCTCGTCTCTGATTGGCCTGACCTTGTTCTTGTCTGAGGGAAATGGTTATGTGGTGTTCCAGACTAGATCTCCAGGCTGCAAAATAAGGCTTTTGAGGTCATAATCTTGACCTTTGGTCGACTGACCAAGATTCTTCAGCATTTCCGTCCAGTTTATTGAACAAACGAAGTAACAAACAAATTAATCGATTAATCAGGAAAATAACTGACAGATTAATCATCTGACTATCATCACAGTTGCAGCCCTAATGTTAGTACTTGAAAGCACCCTCGAGACCCTCCATCTATCCAACTACATACTTGGCTCAGCTTCCATTAACAGTCACTGTGCCCCCTGCTTTGCCAACCTCTGCTTTGGCACAGTGCAATGCCACTGGTGGTGCCGTTGTTTGTGTCCACAGAGCCAATTTAGGTTGGGTAATGCATTACACACCCTAGCACTCACAACTATCAGCATTAGCAGATGTTTATGTGGTTACCAGACAGTGCCAACGCATCATCAGGTAGCACACACACACACAGTCAGTATCGTTTTCGATTCCATGTGATCCAACCGCCGTCAACGTGTCGCCATTACGGAGAAAACTATGAACACTGACCGTCACAAGCTAGACGAGCCTAAGCAAGTTCACATATGTGTCGTCCAATACAATATCTCACAGGTAAACCAGCCATGATCAAATTTCTGATCAGCTCATCCCAATCAATCCCTGTTTAAGAGTGCTGTATTATCGCTACGCTTCTTAATGCTCCCACAAAGCAGAGAAAACGTAGTGAGGGAAAGCTGCGGGGGGGTTTTGTGATGACTTTTAATTTCGATAGCTTCAACCTTAGCTCACCTTTTGCCCACATTAGGGAGAGAGGTGGTGGTGGTGGAGGTGGGAGGGGGGGCTTATGAGGGTGGGTGGGGGGGTGTCTTACCCCCGCCGAATCACATGGTACCTCGGCGATAGAAACTCAAAACCAACACCCTCAGCGTCCAAGAGCATGTGATGGTTTATGCTCCCCACTCACACACACACACACACACACACACAGAAACAGACACACACACACACACACAGTCAAGAAGGAAAGTTCTCACACTTGTAGGCAACATGGAAAGATTCACATACATAATGTCTGACTTAATAAAAAGTGGTGTCACACTACCAAACAAATTTGAGCAATGCATGGGATCATGTTATGTTTGAAATCTGATCATTTGTCAAAACAGACAATTACACTCAAAGAGCAATTTTCAAAATTGTGCCCCATGAGTTGCTACTTGCTACAGCAACGGAAAAACAACAACAACAGTGTCTGGTTTTAAAAAGCATTTGAAACATCTCAAGGGCAATAATCCATCAATCCACATAAACCATAAATCATAGACCGTTAAAAAAAAACCTGTGTTAGACAACCCTTTATCAATTAATTTAGCGAGATTATGAATTCTTATGATGTTTCATACAAATCCATGTGAGTGAGGATTGTGTGTTCATGAGAGTAACGTGTAACATACTGCGCGTATATGCATGTGTACGGTTCCTGTGTAGCCTAGTTAGTGTACGTGTAATGAGGAGGTGGTGGTGATGACCAAGGAGGTGTTGGGGGGGGGGGGGGGGGGGGCGCGCACAAAGAGAGGGGGGCACAACCCGATCTCTCCCGAGTTAAACGACAGCCCAGGGACCCGAGAGGCACCAGTGCCTCCATCACCCTACACCCTGGACTTGGGCAAGGTGGATTAGCGAGGACACGGGCACAGCGGGCACAGCCAGCAGCAGCAGCAGCAGCAGCAGCAGCAGCATCAGAGCGCTGAAATGAAGACATGAGCTAAAAATACACACTCAGAGAACAGCCCAGACTCCTTCAGGAGGGGAGAACTGGCCGCACAATAGATAGCCAATAGGCCGCTATGCTCAGTCTGACGGCGGACAAAAACGGTGGTGGGGGAGAGGGGGGGGATTTGTTCTACACCATCAGGTGAAAGTCAGGTGTCTGCAGTGTGACGGTGGGCTTACAGAGAGAGGGAGCCAATGAGAGAGAGAGAAGAGTGATAGAGAAAGACAGGAAGGGGCTGGAGGAAAAGATGATCAATCACTCTGACAGACCAATGGATCATAGACATGTATGACACATCCTGTTCCATAAATGAACTCTATGATTTTCTTTTTAGCATAATTTGTTGTTGCTCACGGAAATGTAGGACATTTCAATTGGGTTTTATTCGTCCCGCGTATAAATAAACGCACGCCGCATCTTGTATTGCGCACAAATCACAGCCAAGACTATTCCCTTCCTCTAAATGTCTCGCTGTAAAACATATGGCAAAACAATTACAAAACATATCGTCTCTGGGCCTTTATACATGTTTCTGACCAGAAAGGTAAAAATACCAGCAAGGTAAATTATGTGACATGTTATAATTTAATTAATTTAGCATCCATCTGAATTTTCAGGTATACACAAAGCCAAAAAACTAAGCTAAGAAAACTGCCCAAACATGGTGATATATGACCAATTTCTCCACAACAGTTCCATACAGGTGCACAACCACTATTATATAAGAGTAACAGGGAAAGGCGGCATTCAGTCGAACTAAACTTCTAGATGAGTGCAGCAGACAACAAAAAAATGGTCAGTACTAAGAATTTCAGTGCTATCAACACAGAATTAATCAATAGCTGTAGGCTAATATAGAAGTCTAAAGTCTAAACTCACTCAATCTAAATCACCTGACGTGATATATCAATTAACAGATATAATTACAAATAAATATAGAACATTACCTTACTCAGTTAAATAAATATATGTCCACAGAACACAAGGTATAACCCGTTGGTCTTCTGTCAAGTCTTTGGGGATCAGAACTTAGTTCTCCCTGTCTCAGGCCAGCGCGAGCTGCAGGACAGCTGTTGCTGACGCAGTGGGGTCTTGGATGAAACCTGACCGTCGCTTCAGGTAGGATCATCACGTCAAAATCTTTCTGACACTTCGCTTGCAGGGTGTAGTTGACTTTTTTCCCACGGAGCACGAACTGTGTTTATGATATCTCAATGTGTTCAAGGTGTCAGAAATACACGTGGAGGGGAATTTTTTTAACACAAGATTAGCCTAATTTGCGTGACGAAAAAGGAAAGAAACTAGAATGATTCGGTGTTCAATGATCAATCACGTTTTCCATGAAACGATTTCTATACTTCTATGCTGAATGCACGAATTTTGTTCGTCGATAATGTTCACTTCTCACGCATTGCAGTCGACCACGTGCAAATGTCTTCTCACAAACACTTGCGTTCTCAGCATGTTTGAAGAGCCACGGGTTCTAAATCATTTAGTGCAGCAACGACGTGTGCATATTCATGCAAATGGGTTTTGGTTGCATTTGGCTATATTTGATCGGAGATTAGCTCTAAAATGGGTCCAAAATCCACAGCCTATGCTGAAGTGGGTCACTTGCAAATAAACGAGCACCTAGATAGTGACTTCAAAGCGCGTGATATCGGATGTCACCAAAGATGTCTTTTTATGCCAGATGCGTGGATATGGACACGTGGATAGCACTCGGTACTGTTGGCGCGCACAGAGAGAAACTGCATTGAACACAAAATAGAGAAACTCGAAAAGTTTTTACAAGAAGAACTGAAAATGCTCACTCCTGTTTTTAAGTTAAGCCTAGTTTCTGGCAGTAAATGCATGTGCAACTCAAGTGGTGTTGCAACCGTACTAATGTTTTTGAAGGGACCATGTACAAGTCGAGATGCTTGGCTCACTCCGTCTCACTCTCAGTTTTGGCTGAAGACGCCGAGAAGAAATTTAATGCCAAGCCTGATCTCGGTCTCTGATAATGTTGCCATGTTCCAGCATAACGGGCAGCCGCTTCTCGGAAGGATGGAGCGCGCGAGCTCAAGACCCGAGCGCCCGTCGCACTGTCAGCGGCTCCCGTTGCAAAATGTCATAGACTGAAGCAGTGACGTTTAATTACGTTTACGTATTTTTACACACCAGTGGGATATAGACGCTGACTCAGGATAGCCTTGATGAATATAATTTTACATAGGTTACATCATAATAATCTTTCTGTTAGAGAACTGAGATTTCCATTGAATATCCAGGTACATGTCTAAGAATAAAGCCCAGCAACAGGGTTGTTTTGGCAAGATATTCATAATCTTACTTTAATAACCCTATATAAACTATCCTGGTGTTTGGTCTGATGTGTGCACATGACAAATATAGTGTCGCCACCCAGTGGTGATGCTATGCCAAGAAGTTTGGCTTGTGTTGTAAGCATGTGTTATAAATGATTACCAACTGGCTTTAACCAGCCCAATGCAATAAAAATAATTATCCAACAGATGGCAGTATTGATTAACTGTTTATTTGCATTCATTGCAATGCAGTTCTCTTACTATTATTTAGTCAGTAGTGACTATAGTTAGTCAGAATGATGTGACTTTGACACTAACATTATTTTAAATAAAGAAATAAATAATCATATAATACAAATAAAATAAATACATGGAATTATTAAATTGATTCGTATTTTGATTAAATTGATAGAATAGTGATTTTAACATTAAATTCTGAGACCTGAGGTTATTTTTTGAGCCCACTCCCCATCTATCTCTGCCACTCGGTAAGGAGATTGCTGGGCACCAACCTGGGTTTAAATGGCAAAATCAAGTGGTTCGGCTGCGGTGGGTTGAGTTGGCAAGTCTTCCTCTCTTTCTTCAACCAGACCCTGTGAGGAAGACCAATCCCAGACATACTGCTCATCGGCTGGGACTACCTTGAATGATCAAATACTGTAGTATCCGTCTCATCAGAGATGAAGCAGGACCTGTGCAGTTTCCGTCCAATTAACCTCGGGTGAAAAAAGGTTCCTTTGTTCTCAAGCCAGTGATCTTTTCCATCATCTTTGCAGATTGACATTCTCATAGCTGATGGTCTGCCTTGAGTAAGGGCCGGTTTGCCCAATTTTGTTAAGAGACCCATTGCTACACTCTGCTGAAAGGCCTAGAGATCTGAAGAACAGCCAGCTGTTGACCATCACGCTGTGAAGAGTCCAAGAAAGATTGGCCACCGCCATTTCTTTGACCTTATTATTAGCATGTACAGTATCTGGACACCTTGAGATCAAAGATCAACACCCCCCATGTTTTTGTTGTCCTTGAAGACACATGTGGGCTGTAGAACGTTATAATAGCCTTTTCTTTTCTCTCCTTATTCCACCTGTTGATAGGAACCACAGAAAACTTCTTCCTAGAATTTGATGGTCACCACATTTTTGTCTTTCCAGCTTCTCTTGCTTAGTGAAGATCTCTGTCATTCCACGAGGCTCTTTATGGAATTAGTTAACGTCAGTGAATGGAACATTGTGCAGATGACACATACACATGCTTGAGTGTACCAAGGCACCCATAACCACACTGTGTCATCTCATCAAGAAGACTGAGAACACAGGTTGTCATGCACTAAGTGGCACCCATAGGCCCTGTCCATGGTACATGTACCCTGTAGGTGATGCAAGACTCCACAACTTATAGCCAAATCGGATTGGCTTGCCCTTGATTAACTGCTTGCAACTGTGCCTTCCATAATAAGGGACTGTACTTTCATTAGCTGGCAGCCATTTGGAGTATGGCATAACTTTGAAAGATTAATTTAGTGCAGTGAATATGGGCCGCACTTTGTAGAAAGGGTCGGTTATGGGCCGGTTATTTCATTAAACCTTCTCACTGCATTGGAGATGGCTTCCATGGTCAGGTCAAGCATTTTGCCTTTGATCTGTATGGAGTATGCCTTTGACATTTCAATTTTGAGTTCCCTGAGGGTGGGAGGATACATCAGCAAAAACAAATCAAGCGGATCAGGATTAGTTTTTTTCCGATGCACTCTGCTGTTGTTGGTCTGTAGGTCACAAAATCAGGAATGTTTGGTGCAGCTGGGCATTAGCATCTTTTAAAAGCTCTCCGTTTGTTACTGTGTTTTGGGAACTCATTTAACACAGATGGAGTGGAAGGATCTGGAGTGCAGTATCAGCACAGCGAGGAGGAGAGGGAGATGGGGGCGCCATCTCGCATCGTGGTGCGAGATGGAGTGGTAAATGCCCACACAATGTGACATGGAGTGGCAGGTGCCTGGCTAGGAGGAGCGTTAGAGGGAGGTGTCTGTGTGGTGCGATTTGTGGTTGTCCATGTGCTACAAGATGCCTGTGTGGTAGGATCTGAAGTGGGTGGTAACTGTGTGGTAGGACTGGATTGGGCAGTGGGGGTGTGGACGGACTAGCTGGTTGTCAGGAATATCAGAGTCATCCCCTTGAAATGTCACCTCCGCTATGCCATTCTGCAGCCTTGCTGGTAAATGGTGTGTTTCTCCCAAAAATTCCCTGTCTGAACCGTCACTTTCCACTGCATCTCTCTCAAGTGTGGGGGTAACGGTAATGCTACAAACAGCATGTGGGGGTTCTTTTAAGTCCAGTAGGTCCAACACATTTAATCATTTTATACTGTATAAAATAAATATTAACAATAACTTACATTAATTGCCAAAACATGTGCATTGCATTCAATACAATGTATAATGCTTCCGATCACAATTTAATTTTAAGTAAAATGTGCCAATCAAACCCAACAGAATCAATACTTGATCCACTGGAAGAAAACTAGAAAAGCACTCTGAGAGCGCAGATCTCCGCCTGTATTGTTCCTATAGGCTAAGGCTTTAAGGACACAACGATCAGGATGCAACTCATAAATAGTGTTATGCACTCTGATAAAATGTCCATGAAAAGCCTGATTTACCTCTTTATAGTCCTTTAGTTTGGCTTCTGTCAACTGCCCAGACAGTAGACCACTGCTGCCCCAATTACATAATAACTGCACCCATCTGCCATCTGGTGAGCGTAGAGCTGAAAATGATGACACATGTACTACCCAGTGCTTGAGTCAATGGCTGGTAGCGTTACAAAGACGATTCTCTAAACGCAACTGCAAAATGATAGGGGCCGGACCATTGGTCCGACATCCCATTAGTCCGACATCCCATTCGTCCGAAAATGAACCATTCAATAGAGATACCATTAGTCCGACATCTCATTACTCCGAAAAAAAGAGAACCATTGGTCCGACGTCCCATTAGTCCGACCATACACAGTAGAGATGCATGGATGACTTGAAACTGAAAGATGCAAAATTCGCAGAAAAGAGGAGACATCTTTTTTTGCAGCATTGTGTGTCTAACAACAGGTGGAAATGTGCTAGCCTGTTGTAACAATCAACCGTTTACCTTCGGCTGTGTTAATTAAACGCAGAAGGGTTTTTTTGAATGACTAAATATGAATGGCAATAAACAGATAATTCTGAGAATGAAGTAGGCTACAACGTAGACTACACATCTGAGTGCGTCTCTTGATTATAACAATGAAACAATGTCGCTTTCTTCGGTTTAACAGTAAAGGAAGACACACACCAAACAATAACCCAGGTCGTGCACAGCGGCGCTTTATATTCACACACAATTAAATGTCCCAAACAATCCCAAGCGTTGCAATTCCCCCTTTCATTCAGTCCCGAAAATAAACCTAAAAGTCCAAACTAAACGAAAGATGTCCTGTATTTTGCCAGGACCGCACACAAGAGTCAATAATCCAATCCAGGAAAACTAAAGGGCCGCCGCCGACAAAACGTCCCGCAGCAATCAAAAAAATATAATGCTCAGAAAAAAGGGAAAACGCGATTGCTGTCTCTCTGCTAGACCAAGCAATATGAAAACACAGAAAAGCAATCGATCTCACCAAATCTGGTGAATGCACCAGCAGTCCCCGAATTCGGCTTTTTCTCTTCGTGCGCCCTCTGTTTGGTAACGCAACGGTCCAAACTGCGCACAGCGTTTAACTAATGTGAAAGTACGTTTCCTCGGTATTGTTGTTAGTTTCAAACTCGAAGGAAAACATTTACAAACACTCGTTGCCGCAGCACTGAGTAGGCTAGGCCTACTGGCGCCACAGATTCAAAATCTCACACGCACTTGCTACCCTCTTCAGACCGCCCCCCATCATAGCGCATTCGGGTAAGGTGCGCGGGTGCGCGTGCATATAAAAAAAATACATAGAAATAAGTAGGCTACATATACATACAATGATATTACATGAGAACAGAGTTATTATATGCAATTAAACAATGTAATATTTAAGAAATGGCACCTAAACCAATGTGGCAGTGTGTTGTGCGACATTTTGGGAAGCCAGGACTATGCACAAATTAAAACCAGTTTCTGGAGTGAAACTTTGAATTTAGTCAGACCTGTGTGATAGAAGAATATGGCAAGGCTCTATTTCTAGCTCATATCGAGAAGAACGCACGATGGAAATAACTGTGCCTAACTGTGGATAACTTGTAGCCTAGAACATAAAGGTAAGAGTTCATTGTCCTATACGTTTAGCTATGTTGGAATGTAGGCTAATTTGTGGTTTTGTATACGACTGAAACACGTTTGCTTCGATGTTCGTTTGCAAAAATATAAAACACATCTCATGCTAGATGAAGTTCATCGCGGGATGTGAGCCTGGGTCACCTGCATGACAGTCACGCACCCATCCACTAGCCTATGTCCCTGCTATTGAAATCATACTACAAATAGCGTCACATCACTCTAACTGTAAACAGTGGTAGACGGAGTTTTTAGGAAATAGACCAAAGTCTGGATTTGTTTATGTATTGTATGGTCGGACTAATGAGATGTCGGACCAATGGGCTTCTTTTTTTCGGACCAATGGGATGTCGGACTAATGGGATCTCTGGTCAATGGTTCATTTTCGGACTAATGAGATGTCGGACTTATGGGATGTCGGACCAATGATACGGAACCAAATGATAAGGGGGTTTCAAACACTTCACCCATAAAATGTTATCTTTTTACAAGAGGAGGACTTTTGACTCAAATGTTGAGGACTTGTAAAATGAGCTGCACAGATCAAGAGAGTGCTGGATAGGAAAGAAAAAAGTGAAATGCCGAGATTAACCATGCTGCTTTGCATGCCAAGTTTGTTGGTTTTCTGGAGCCTTTCAAAGAGGTGTTGCATGAGCTTTTCAGGCTTGGCAGGATTGCTGTATTAACACCAGTAAGCAGAGCTTCTTGTGAGAGAAGCTTTTCAGTTCTAGCGCTTAACTTACTACTGTCAGCTTGACATTAGTAGTAGTGACAAAATGCTTTGTGCACACCTAATAAGATCCACTGATTTCCTATTTCCAGTTCATGCCTTGCGAGCTCACAAATGTTGTGGATGGCGAACAGGCATAATTGTATGCATTGTGCACACAGCTGTTTAATTTATGCTTGTTTTGTTTTTTATTCATATTTAGATATTCTTTGGAAAAGCAGTCCATGATGAATCATACCTGCAATTCGGCTTTACAGTCACAGATGATCTGAGACCTCAGTGTGTCGTTTGTGCCGAGGTGCTGGCAAACGACAGCATGAAGCCCTGCAAGCTTAAAAGGCACCTCGAAACGACACATGTTGCCAAGATAAGCAGGCAGACTATTTTAAAAGAAAGCGTGATGGCCTCCATCAGCAACAGACGAGAGACAAGTGCAGAATAATGTTACGAGATAGTGCAGCTGCCAAATTCGGTGCAGTACCACTGTCCAATGACACAGATGCTAGGAGGATATCAGTCGTGTCTAATGACATCAGAGAGCAGCTCATACAGTTCATTAAACAGAGTCCTTACTACGCACTGCAGCTGGTCGAATCCACTGATACTGCTGGGCAGGCACAGCTCCTCGCATGTCAGGTATCTGCGTGACAAGGCAATTGAGGAGGATGTCCTGTTTTGCCGGCCTCTTCAATCGCACACTACAGGAGAAGCCATCATCAATGTCCTTGATGGGTTTTTCAGAGAAAATGGTTTGGCTTGGGACCTCTGCGTTGGCCTATATGGACGGATGGTGCATGGTCAATGAAGCCTCACCCTTCCCATTGTTTTCATCACCCCGAAGTTCATCATCAAGCTCCTCAAGCCCAGGACTTGATGTACAGTGGGGAGACTTTGAAATCCCTTGCCGCAAGTTTCCTGAAGAATTGATGCATTTTTTGGAGAGAGGACAGAGGCCAGGCCCAAAGCTGAGGAGGCAGATGGTCTGGATTGTTGTAGGAGAGATGATAGCAGAAAGCACTCATGTCAGTGTAACCTGTGTTGTGTGGAACCACCGCGGTCCAGCCCTGCACACGCCCGGACTCGAACCCGCGAGACAGCAGCACCACGGATCGGGAGTCGAGCGCGCTAACAATCCAGCTAAAAGCCCAGGCTACTAGCTTTCATGCCAGCAGCGCTCTTGAAGCGTCGGGGAGTGAGGTTTACTAACGTTCCACAGCATAGCTAACCAGCTAGCACCCGTTACACTCACCCCCCTAAACCTCACTCCCGATCCGGGTCACGGCACCAATGTAACCTGCGTTGTGTGGAACCACCGCGGTCCAGCCCTGCACACGCCCGGACTCGAACCCGCGAGACAGCAGCACCACGGATCGGGAGTCGAGCGCGCTAACAATCCAGCTAAAAGCCCAGGCTACTAGCTTTCATGCCAGCAGCGCTCTTGAAGCGTCGGGGAGTGAGGTTTACTAACGTTCCACAGCATAGCTAACCAGCTAGCACCCGTTACATCAGCAAAAAACATGCAACTGCTGTTGGAAAGAAATTGGTGGCAAAGTATCCCCGGTCCTTACAAGATGTCATAGAGGGTGATGTTGTTGGGGCTGGCTACCATTCTCTTGAGAAGCAGCTGTTTAACAGGATTGAGAATGTGAGGCGCACGACAACTTAAGAAAAAGAAGATTGGCGACTGACGACTCGGACCAGACAGACAAGATACCATTGGAGAGAAGCAATGCAAGACACTTATCATGTGTTAAATGGAATGTGACATTTCTGCCCTTCAAAGAAACACAGCAGAGCAAGCAACACAAATTGGAAAAGTTGAAGGTGATGTTCCAACAATCTGATGGCACCCCAGAGGAGATACAGAGGGCGTATTCACACCTGCCTTGTTTAGTTCGATTAAAACAAACTCAAATTCGTTTCTTGTTTGGTTCGGACCTTTTTGACTGGTGTGAATACAATCACTCGAACTCTCGTGCGGACCAAACAAGCGGACCGAGACCCAGCTGAGGAGGTGCTCGGAGCGGTTCCTATCGAACCCTGGTGCGGTTCCTTTATGGTGTGAAAGCAGCCCGACCTCGATCCGACTCGTAGGCTACTCACTTTTCGTGACGTTAGCCATCCCGCACATTGCTGTAACTCGTTTGATAGACGTTCGTCTTTAATATTATTATTATGTTTACTTGCCTCTAAGCAGTGCTTAATTTAAGCCGGAACAAGATCCGGAACCTCCGACGTTGGATCCGGCAGCTATTCAAGGCTTAATTGAGATCCGGAACCTCTGACATTGGATCCGGCAGCTATTAAATTAGATCCACCACCTCCATGACCATATCACAATGAAATAAAGCAAACAATAATTCATTCATTCATTAAATAAAAGTTCGTTCGGACCTTTTGGCCGCGGTCAACACTGTCCCCATCTCAAGTGCAGAGTGAGCGGGGTTTTTCGCAGATTAACTTGATTTGCGCAGCAAATAGAGCATATCTTTTCCCCTCTACCATCTCCTCACAACTCTTTATTGGCCTTGTCGGCCCACTGCTTAAACTACCCGGTTCAATCCCATTCTATACGTAAAATCATGGATTGCCAAAGGACATATCTGCACGGGATCTGCAGGAGTAGGGAAATAGAGGCAGGTGTCTACCTATGGATAGCCTACTGTATGGGCTGTTTTGGACAAATAAGATATATGTGTAAGTAAAATGAAGTCTTAATTATTCTCTGCTTTTACCCTCAATATATTGAAGTCTTTGTTTTATTTGTTAGCCTAATTATTGATTCATTGTGTTGCGTTAACGTGTGTTTGGAGAGTTAACGGGCGAACTTTGAGTGAGTAGGCCTTGTGTGCTTGTTTGGAGTTCATCCTTAGGCTACTCTGAGCGTTGTCCGTTGTGGTTAAAATAACCTTGGCTAGCTTACTGTCTTGCAGTGTTGGCGAAATAAAGCCTTAAACATGCGAATCTGCACTCTGTCTCCGCACTCGGTAAGTGGTTTAATTGTAGGCTACTAGAGCATACAGAATCGTTGTGCGTCGTCGTCCCGCCGACCCTTTATTTATTTATTAATTTATTAATTTATTTATTTTTTAGTCGCCGGATCCACCCATCCTCTGCGTTCCGGCACCTCCCACTTTACAAATTAAGCACTGCCTCTAAGTAATGCTTTACCCTATCAAACAGTAGGCTACCGTAGGCTACACGCTTATTCACTGATCATGCGAATGACTTTCCGTCATGGTTTTCGTGCAGGCTGGACTGAGCTCTTGCAGCCAATTCACTGACCTTCTTATCCAAACATTACGGGAAGTGCGACGTCGAACGTTAGCTTCCCTCCGGGGTCATCCCTATGTTCCCCGGGTCCTATGTTCCCCGGTTTTCCCCAAAAGGGTCCTATGTTCCCCGGTCGCAATACATAACGGGGAACATAGGACCCTTTTTTGGAAAAGCGGGGAACATAGGACCCTTTATAAAATGTAAGAAAAAGGGTCCTATGTTCCCCAGTCCCATACAAAGTGGGGAACACAGGACCCGGGGAACATAGGTATGCTCCCCTTCCCAGCAACCGACATGTTAACTATACTTCTTTATGGGAAACCAACGTTATATACCGGGAAGACGTGAATTCGTTTTGCCTTCGATGCCCTATAGAATATACAGAAGCTATAAGGGCAACCAGTGCTTAATTTGAGCCGGAACAAGATCCGGAACCTCCGACGTTGGATCCGGCAGCTATTCAAGGCTTAATTTGAGATCCGGAACCTCCGACATTGGATCCGGCAGCTATTAAATTAGATCCACCTCCATCACCATATCACAATGAAATAAAGCAAACAATACTTCATTCATTCACACCTCCATGACCATATCACAATGAAATAAAGCAAACAATACTTCATTCATTCATTAAATAAAAGTTTGTTTGGACCTCTTGTCCCCATCTCAAGCAGAGTGAGCGGGTTTTTTTGCAGATTAACTTGATTTGCGCAGCAAATAGAGCATTTCTTTTCCCCTCTACCATCTCCTCACAAATCTTTATTGGCCTTATCGGCCCACTGCTTAAGCTACCCGGTTCAATCCCATTCCCTACATGAAATCATGGATTGCCAAAGGACATATCTGCACGGGATCTGAGGAGTAGGGAAATAGAGGCAGGTGTCTATCTATGGATACTGTATGGGCTGTTTTGGACAAATAAGATATATAAGTAAAATGAAGTCTTAATTATTCTCTGCTGGTATACTCTCAATATATTGTAGTCTTTGTTTTATTTGTTAGCCTAATTATTGATTCATTATCTCCCTCAACAATGGAATTCTCTTCTCTGATTGGCTGATGGGGTGGCCATTAACTTCGTATAACCTGCTACCTTTGAAGTAGTTCCCGTATCACACTTGAATATTAATTCGCCAAACTCGTTGCAAAGTTTAAATGAACTGTCACGTTACATCCAAGCTGAAATACAGACGTGCAGAACCATAGTAACATTGTAGCATATGACGGAGGTGGATTGTAGCTAGTTGGATGCCATGTAGGCTATAAAAGTAGCGATCTTTCAAAGTTAAAGTTAATCAGAATCCTGGGATATGCCCGCTTGACAACGGGAGAGATAGAACTAACGACTGGCTTTTGGCCGTAGCAACCAGCCATTTAGAACTAACGACTGGCTTTTAGCCATAGCAACCATCCATTTAGAACTAGTAACGGCAGTTTTGTCCTGCAAGTAGAAAGTTGATATGTGGCGGAAAGTAGTCCCATAGTCAAGACAGTTTAAGCGATGTTAACGGACGCAACGGTGGAATAAAACTATGTTCTAAATATACAGGTTATGAATACAAACGGGAGATAAGCGGGATAACGGCCTTCGAGGTCGACCGGTTCGATGGAAATAATGGCACGGCGGAGGTAACTCCGTCTCCGTGCTTCGCACGTCGCCGGAGTTCTAGACCTCCACCTAGCCATTATTTCCATCGAACCGGTCACCTCGTCGGCCGTTATCCCTTACTTGTGTTGCGTTAACGTGTGTTTGGAGAGTTAACGGGCGAACTTTGAGTGAGTGTGCTTGTTTGGAGTTCATCCTTTTACTCTGAGCGCTGTCCGTTGTGGTTAAAATAACCTTGGCTAGCTTAGGCTACTGTCTTGCAGTGTTGGCAAAATAAAGCCTTATGGTGCATTCCAGACAGCATTTAAACTAGTGCGATGTGGGATTTATCCTACCTCCAACTACGAAAGATGCACTGGAGCGCCTGTCGAAGTGGGAGTTCCCACTCGCGAACTCGTATGAGCTCAACCTGCCCCGACCTCAACAAAATGAAGTGGGAGGATTATGGCGGCGCCCATGGAGACATGCTCCGTGAGGGGTAACTTCAAGGAATACGCTATAAACTTTAGGGTAGGGTTGTTTTAGACACGGTAATTAACTTGTTCTTCATATTATGACTTAAAATTGTGTCAACAAAGAATACAACGTATTGTGAAAGTAACATTATAACGTTATACAGTTAGCCTAGCCTAATATGCTAACGTTACGGCGGTCACCCATGTTTTCTAAACCTCCCACTCCAAAATGCTTGGAACGCTTTGAAGTGGGAGGTAGAACCTTTCAGGTAGGGTAGGTCCCACCTCCCACTTGTTTGGATGAGGTCTGGAATGCAGCATTAAACATGCACATCTGTACTCTGTCTCCGCACTCGGTAACTGGTTTAATTATAGGCTAATGCATACAGAATCGTTGTGCGTCGTCGTCCCGCCGACCCTTTATTAATTTTTTTATTTATTTATTTTTGAGTCGCCGGATCTACCCATCCTCTGCGTTCCGGCACCTCCCACTTTACAAATTAAGCACTGAGGGCGACACAGGGCACATATGTTACATTAAGTTATGGGATCGCAAAAAAACTGCAATCTATGGCCGTCCATGGGAGTTAGCAGAGCGTTGATTCCTGCCCCCTTGATCCGACCCAGTTGCAGAAATTTACCTTTTAGGGATTTGACGAGCTCCCGTAGCTCTTCCGCGCATTATGGGAAATGTAAGATGGCTCAGTGACACACACCAGCTGTACGCAGCAGTAGGCTAGCGCTTTTTGGCAACAATAATTTGATTTTGCATCTCCTACCTGTTCCGCCTTCCGCAGGCCTGCTGTTAGTGTAGCATGTTGGACACATGAGAGCTCTCCTATTCAGCTGTTTTGCTGCACGTTTTCGTTGTTGCAAAATTACGAGTATGATATTGTTAAACTCATGTTGCATCAAACGGTCTTGATGCTTGAGCTCTTCTGCAAAGCTGTAACTAAACTATATTGCTAGGATAATAACGAGTACAGTATGCAAAGTTTCCATAGTATTTACGTGGGCCAACTTTGACTTTGGCTTCCTTATTCTTTACCACGCCTGCACGTTTACCGGCCAATGGTTGAACGACCTTAGTACATGTAGATTTGTTTATAAATTCTGGTCTGGTTGCAATTAATCACAGTGTGAAAGCGAACCGCACTAAGAGAAAAACAAATTTGATCCGGATCAAAGCAAGTGAACTAGAGTTTAATTTGTATCCTGACAAGGCACTGTAATTTTTTATATCCTCCATTAATATTGGTAAAGATTGACTTACTTCTGTTATATAAATAATTACATCATCTGCATATAAAGCAATTTTATGTTCTTTGTCCTGTACAAGTAGGCCTTTTATCTTTGTATTTTGTCTTATATTTTCTGCTAATGGCTCTATACATAAGGCAAATAATTGTGGTGATAACGGGTCCCCTTGTTTGGTTCCCCTTTTTACTGGAAATGTTTGTGAAAGAGTCCCATTTACTCTAACCCTAGCACTTGGATCTTTATACATTGCTTTTATCAAATTAATAAATCTATGATGGAACCCACATTTTTTACACACTCCTAATAGAAAAGGCCATGATACCCGATCAAATGCCTTTTCTGCATCTAGCATTAATGCTAGCACTGGAATTTTTTTTCTTTGAGCGTGATCTATAACATTAAGAGTTCTTCGAATGTTATCCCCAAGGAGACGGTCTTTAACAAAACCAGTTTGGTCAAAGTTAATCAGGTTTGGTAATATTTCTGACAATCTATTTGCAATAATCGCTGTAAATATTTTTTGATCCACATTTAGCAGCGATATTGGCCTATAGGACGAACAGTTTTCAGGGTCTTTCCCTTCTTTATGAATGACTGATATCACTGCCAAACACCAAGTCGTTGGCCAGACCCCTGTTTGTAGAATTTCGTTAAAGACCCTACACAAAACAGGTATTATAAACTTAAACTCTTTGTAAAATTCATATGTAAATCCATCGCTACCAGGACTCCTTCCAGTCTTACTTTTATGAAGGATTTTTAGAACTTCTATCTCTTCTATTGGCTTTACTAATTCATTGTTTTGTACGCTCGTAACTAATGGGAGGCTTAACTGATCTAAATAACTCCAAATATCTTGTCCCTTTACTTTTGATTCTGGGGTGTAAAGGTCTTGATAAAAATCGCTAAAACATGCAGCAATTTTTGATTTTCCCCTTTGAGGGGCGCCCTTGTTATCTTTAATTACTGCTATTGTGGATTTTTCTTGCTGTTTCCTTAATTTAAATGATAATTTGTTCAGTGCTTTGGGACTATTGTCAAAATTACTTTGCCTACAGAACATCATTTGCTTTTTAATCTCCGTGACATCTATTGTTTTAAGCAATTTTTTCGTTGTTATTAATTTTTCCTCTACTTCCTTTGTTCTTACCCTTTCATAATGCTTTTGTAGGTTTTTAATCTTAGTTTCTATTTGTTTCCTCTCTTTTTCTTTTTGTTTCTTTTTCCAAGATGAATATGCTATTATTTCTCCTCGAAATGTTGCTTTTGCAGCTTCCCATAATATTGTGTTAGTTACTTCCCCATTGTTATTAATGTCAAAAAAGGATTTAATACTAGTTTCCATATTTTTCTTAAAAACCCTGTCCTCCAGTAATGAATTATTCAATCTCCAAAGTGTTTCTCTCTTTTCGATATTCAATTCTAACTCCATTACTACAGGTGCATGAAATGGATAGTATTTCACATTTGGTGACTTTTGCAATATCCCTTTTGAACATGAAAAAGTAGTCCAACCTAGAGAAAACTTTATGAGCACCTGAATAAAAAGTAAATCCTTTCTCTTGGGGGTGTAAGGTACGCCAAACGTCCAGTAACCCCATCTCCATTTGGGCTTTTTAAACTAGGCCTGCTGCCTTTTCCGATTTATGTTTAACTTTACTTTGAGTGTCTATATTCTGATTCATAATTAAATTAAAATCCCCTCCTATTATTGTTATTCCTTTTGCTTCCATCATGATCAAATGTAGAATTTTCTGCAGTGGTTCTTCTCCTTTCCCGGGTGGCATATAGACGTTGACAAGTGTTATAGACTGTTGATCAATTTCCCCAGTTACCATCACATACCTTCCTTCTTTATCTCTAAAGCTTTTTTCCTTTTGAAACATGAGGTTATTTTTAATTAAGATTGCTACCCCTCTCTTAGCAAGTCTTAGTTTCTCAAAGCAAGTGAACTAATGGACCTTTCTGGTGTGAATACGCCCAGAGTCTCATGGAGTCCATGTATTACACACAGCACCAACATATCAATCAGGGAAAAAGTGTCAAGTGGCTTAGAGAGGAGTGGCCATTTTCGTTTGAGGACCTTGGATTGCCTGTGGGACCTTTTCCATAAAGAGACATGCCTCCACTGCGACTATTGGACGTCAATGTCGGAGTGGGGATATGTCAGAATGAACGGCAGATACCACTTACCGGGGTTGACCTCAAAGACAGTGTTGCCAGATTGGGTTGATTGATTTCCGCCCAATCACCCTGCCGTCTTCAGCAAAAAAACGGCCAAAACGTTTTGAACACATGGATTAAAGTTTTCCGTCGCTACGACGGATTTCCGTCAAACGGAGGCGCTAGAGGTCAATCATGAGATTGATGCAGATCCGCGGAGAAAATATTTGTGTGTGTGGGGGGGGGGGGGGGGTGCAGACGGGTGATCTCCCTTGCAAGCAGCAATGATGGTTACACTTCTTGTTGAACAATATTTTGTGATAGGCCTGTGTTTTTGTTGCCTATGTTAAAATCTTCGTTGTGCGCAAAATAAATAAATAAATAAATGCGTTAGTGCAAATGCGTTAATGATGAACATTAGGCTGGAGGGCTACTACTACCACTATTAGGCTGCTACTACTATTAGGCTACTACTACTAATAATAATAATAATAGCCTAATAATGATAATCATCATCATCATCATAATTGCATCAAAACGTTGCACTGCACTCACGCATGCCATTAGCAAGACTTGTCAATTGTTAGGTCAGTCGGATGAGTGGTTCGAGAGTTACCGTATGTGTGAAACGGACAGACAGTGACACACTGACAGACGTTCCTTGCATTAGCCTAATATAGATAGATACTGTAGATAGATAGATAGATAGATAGATAGATAGATAGATAGATAGATAGATACTGTAGATAGATAGACAGATTCTACGGCAGCATAATCCCCGATTAACAATTTATCAAATAGTGTTGGAGTAGCCTACAATGTAAGGGTATTTAATCTGGTGAATTCTGCTTTAAGCTAAATTGAAATGAAGCAGCATTAGTCACTTATCTTGCCGTTAACAGAGAATTGGCATCGGGGAGCTGATCTCATTCTTGTAGTTTAGGTCGGGAGGTTGGAGAAAATTCCTCGTAATAACAGGTTATAGTGTCTAGCAGATTGGAGCACTCTTAATAAGCAACAGTCTGCAGTGTTGAATAGTTATGCCTACTTTAAAATACGTTTAGGCTAGGCCTACTTGTAAACGGTAGACGGTTGTAAAGGGTAGCCTACAATTAGTCTGTATGGCCCTATTTTATGTAGCTACGTCTACGCTAAGACCCTTTACAGCATCACTTGCGTGTGTGTGCTTTCGGTTTTGAGCATGGACGCTCTGCTGGTGATGGAAGGCACTGATGTGTCGGACATTGACAAAACTGTTAAGAATAAATGGAGATGGGCCTGGTTAAATGAAGTGGGCGGTAATGGTAGGCCATTTAGTTCATGGTGCAAGAAGATGAAAATGGCAGGTGTGTGCTTTTGTGTAGTTTGCCATAAAAAAATTGTCTATGGAAGCAACGGTAAGAAAGTGCTAGCGCGCCACCAGTCAGAAACTAGCCATAAAAATAACGTCAGATCGCTACAACACACATCCTCATTGCCTGGCGCAACGACCACCAACACCGAGGTTTGCACTTCTATGGCTGACCGTGTTTGCACACAGAAAGTGCGCATATGCTCATTTATAGCTGAGCATGATCTGTCGTTCACCATTTCTCAGCCACTTGTTAATCTAATTAGAGTAATTGCTGAAGACCAAAGCGCCCTCTCCAGGCTGTCCATATCAAATGCACATGCTTCATACATGTGCACACATGGCATTGCAGCACAATGCAAAAAAGAATTATCAAATAAGCTTCAAAACAAAATGTTTTCTTTGAATGCTGATGAAGCAACTAATGTGAACATGGACAGAATTTTAAATGTCCTTATTCGTTTTTTTGACGAAGACATGGGGAAAGTGATCACTCAGCATCTTGGCTCAAGGAAGCTGAACATTGCAGATGCGTCAGCAGTCACAGACTCAATGGCAGACATCCTCCAGTCTTACAAGCTGAACTGGGATCAGGTTGTGTCTGTCCTGCTGGACAACTGTAGTGTAATGAGAGGGAAGCGGTCTGGGGTGGAAACCCAGATTCGTCAACAAAATCCTTCCCTACTTGATATCAGTGGAGATACTGTTCACATGGTTTCCAATGCTGCCAAGGCTCTTTTAAGCCCTTTCAAGGACTTTGTGGAAGACTTTTCTGCAGATGTCTATTATGACATCGAAAAATTTCCAAAGCAAAAGGAAATCTTTGCAGAATTTCAATCCCTGTTACACATGGAGAAGAAGAGTCTAATCCGCCCCATCAGTAGCAGGTTCCTCCAGATGCTGGATGTGTCAAACAGAGTACGGGAGCTTCTTGATCCCCTTATTGTGCACTACTTCGCCTTCCTGTCACCCCATGACCAGCGCAAATACAGGTGAGATAACATTTCCTTTTCATATTTTTTCAATTCTCAGTTTTGTGAATTCAGATCATGTTGGGGGGGAAAAACTTCAAGATACTAATTGTGAATAAGGATACAATGAATAGCATTGAATAAAGATGTAATAATTATGTGTACTTTTAATGATTTAAGATCTATGTATGTATGTATATTTATTTATTTATTCAGATGGCTGCTGCATAAGGTCCTGCAAAAGCATGGGGTAACAGCCGAAGAAACGGCAAGAATAAATGTTTTGCAACATCAACAGGAAAAATCCTCAAAGGGTCAAACAGATGTAAACAGCAACAGGAAGACAAGAATATCTGTGCTTTTCACAGGGTTCAACAAGCTCACAGCCATGATAGACTTATACAGAGGTATGTTTAAAAAGTACTGTAGAATAACTATTTTATTTTCTTTGTTGTCTATATTTGAAGCTAAACATGATCTAATCTTTAATCAAAAGTATGCCTATGAACTGCTGAATACATTACTTAGAAAAACAAAAAAGTGTTGAACTTATGTTGCAATTATGGAGATCATTATCATAGTAATCTTATTATTTGTGTATTAGGTGTGGTTTTTTAGAAAAATACTTTCAGTAGCAAGTCATGTATTTGCATTGAAAAGACTTTGTAAATATTTGTTTTTGCAGGTATACTCCCATTCTTCCAGGTCTTCCTCAAGAGACTACAGCATGAGAAGCCTATGCTCCATGTTCTCCATGTTGAGATGGTGCTGCTAGTGAGAGACATTCTCTCGAAGTTTCTGAAGCCTGATGCCATCCCCCTAGATGTGAAGGGCCTATTGAAGCTGGATTTGCAGAACAGAGATTTGCATCTAACAGACAAATTGTTGGCTGTAGGGAAATTCAGCTATATTGCTCTCAACAAAGCCAGGGTGGAGAAGAAGTCCTGGGTGGGAGAGGTCTACAACTCACTCAGAGAAGGCTACGTCAAAGCAGCAACATTCCTGCTGAAAAACCTGCCCATGGATAATGAAGTCATATCCTCCTTGTCCGCACTCTCACCATGGTTAATACAAGACCATCACATCCGAGCTGCATTTAGCACTTTGGCCAAGTTCCTGCCTAATGTCACTACCTCTGGTGAACTGGGTCAGCTGGATGAAGAGGTGAGGGTATACCAGATCGACCTAGATCTGGTAGTCAAGGCCAAAGGTTTTGACGATAATGAGTCACGGATTGATGTTGACTGGTGGAGGGAGATATTTTCAATGAAGACCGCAGAAGGGGAAATCAGATTTCCTGTCTTGGGGAAATTGGTCAGGGCACTGTTGTCTGTGTTCACGGGTCCTCTTGTTGAAGGCTCTTTCAACATTATGGATGATATCATTGAAAAAGACAGAGTCAGGTTAAATATTGAAACCTATGAAGGCTTTGCCGTAATAAAGACACACCTGAAGGCGGCAGAAAAGACTGCCTCAACAATGCAAATCAGTGCATCATTGAGGAGTTCATGCATGGCATCTTATAGCAGATACAAAAGCCATCTGAAGAAAAAGAAGGACAAAATGAGTCAGGAAAAAGAAAGAAAAATGCGGGAAGCTGTAAAGGTCCTTGCAGCTATAAAAGTGAGGAAGGTGAAAAAATCTTTCACCACTGCAGCAACATCCACTGGTGCCATACAGTCCTCCTCTACTACAGCCACCTCATGCAGATCAAGAAGTTTAACGTGTGCAACCAAGTCCTCACACTCTTCCACCCTAACCAGAAAACCCACTCCTGCAGGCCAAACTCTTTCCTCCTCTTCCTCTACAAAATCCAAACCTACAGGACAGCCCTCCTCCTCCTCACAATCCAAGCCTGCAGATAAAGACAGACCCACAGGTAACCCCCCCTCTTCTTCCAGTGTAAAGGGTACATCCGGAAAACCCTCCTCATCAGCATCTGGAACAAGTGAACACACAGAAAAACCCTCTGCCTCCTCCTCCTCACAATCCAAGCCTGCAGATAAAGACAAACCCACAGGTAACCCCCCCTCTTCTTCCAGTGTGAAGGGTACATCTGGGAAACCCTCCTCATCAGCATCTGGAACAAGTAGACACACAGAAAAACCCTCTGCCTCCTCCTCCTCACAATCCAAGCCTGCAGATAAAGACAAACCCACAGGTAACCCCCCCTCTTCTTCCAGTGTGAAGGGTACATCTGGGAAACCCTCCTCATCAGCATCTGGAAAAAGTAGACACACAGAAAAACCCTCTGCCTCCTCCTCCTCACAATCCAAGCCTGCAGATAAAGACAAACCCACAGGTAACCCCCCCTCTTCTTCCAGTGTGAAGGGTACATCTGGGAAACCCTCCTCATCAGCATCTGGAAAAAGTAGACACACAAAAAAACCCTCTGCCTCCTCCTCCTCACAATCCAAGCCTGCAGATAAAGACAAACCCACAGGTAACCCCCCCTCTTCTTCCAGTGTGAAGGGTACATCTGGGAAACCCTCCTCATCAGCATCTGGAACAAGTAGACACACAGAAAAACCCTCTGCCTCCTCCTCCTCACAATCCAAGCCTGCAGATAAAGACAAACCCACAGGTAACCCCCCCTCTTCTTCCAGTGTGAAGGGTACATCTGGGAAACCCTCCTCATCAGCATCTGGAACAAGTAAACACACAAAAAAACCCTCTGCCTCCTCCTCATCATCTGGAGTAGCTGCAGGAAACCCTCCATCTTTATCCTCAGGAGGTACACCTGCTGGAACCCCACCTTTGATTACCTCTCCTGCTCCTGTGCCAAGGAAAAAAACCCAGAAACGGGCATCAGGTGTTGCCAAACTGGATGACTTTGGCTTCACTGCGAAGAAGCAGAAAAAGTAGAAATGAACCTCTTCTTTCTTTTGTTTTATTTTAAATTCCATTTTTCTGTTCTACAGTTGTGCTTATTTTGAAAACATTGTTGTAGTTGGTCTGCACTTGCACTTTTTTCCTATGCACTATAGTTATTGAAGCATTGTTATTGAAAACCCAGTAACGGGCATCAGGTGGTGTCAAACAAAATTACTGGCTTCACTGTCAAGAAGCAGAAAAGTTGAACTTAACTACTTGCCTTGTTTAATTTCAAATTCCATTTTTTGTTACACAGTTGTGCTTATTGAAAGCATTGTTCTAGTTGATCTGCACTTGCACTTTTTTCTTATGCACTATTGACATTAAAGCATTGTTAACTTTGCTCTGAAAACTTGATGTCTCGTAATTTATATCTAAATGACAATAATGAGGTCTTACCTTAGCTTGAGTTATTGGTACATTATGTAAATGTAATACAAGTAGGGGCTGGACTACACAGCGTTGTAGCGTTGTTGTGCTGTGTGTGCTGTGTGCATTGCCGAGGTTTTTTTTTTTTGACAAAAAAATTTCAGTCAGATGATTTTTTTTCACTTTAATCCATGTGAACAGCTAATTTCCCCCCGCTGAACAATGTAGGAAGAAGCCCAATGGCAACACTGCTCAAAGAAAGTTTCTAAAAAAAATTGGATTGAAAGGGGCAAAGGCTTCTCAACTACTTGACCACAGTGTGTGTCCCCGAGAACAGAAGTTGCTGGAGACTTATGCAAGAATCCAGAGGATTCGAGGACAGGAGAGTGGCTGCTCCAAGGATGTGAAAGAGATGCTCCTGCTCCTGCTTAAGCCTACCTTACATTGCCAGACTTTGCAAAGATTTGGAAAAGATTTTTGAAAGACTACAGTCTCAGACCCTCTCACATCTAAAGACAATTCATTGAGTTTTTAGTCACAGACTAGTCACAGGCCAGTCTCAGATTAGGATTTTGCAAAGACTGTGGGTCACTATTTACAAGACTGCTGCTAGATTCCTTCAAATTATTTCCATCGTGCAATAGGCTACACGTCATCATTAACAGGAAATCACATGATAGCCTACTCATATCAAAGTATTTTTTTCGCGTTTCTGCAGCATTGTTTGATGTGTGACATCACTAACAGATATAGAGTTGTTCTGTCTCGTAGAATAGCCGACTAATAAATGATAAGAAATGAAATAACAAATAATCATATAGGCTACAGCTGTCGCCTATTTTGCCCCTTCCTGTTTTCGTGTTCGCGAGAGGTTACTATTGGTTTTTAATGTTCACGTCACTATTTGCATGAGCCACGACTGAAAAGACTTCCGATAATATCAAACATGTTTGATATTGTCGTAACGGCAAAACTAGAGAAAGACTGCCTCCGACGGACTTAAAATCGCTAAGATTGGCACCTTACACTAAACGATTTAGATGACGGGAGCGCGCTGCGATTCTAGCACAACTCTCAAGATTTCCGCCCGATTTTGGAAATTTAGTCGCCGACTGTTAAAACAGGCCAAAATCGTGCAATGTAAGCCAGCCTTTACCTACTTTGATGAGAAGGAAGAGCACTTGTTCTGCTATGTGGATGATACATGTCTGGCAGAAGAGGTCCAATTGGAGCAAGTCCCTCTGACGCCTGCACTTACTGTCTGTGGTAAGTCTGCTTCAAACGTCTTTCAAATGTCTTTCAATAGCTATATTCCCCTTCGGTCGTAATAATCAACTCACACCAGAGAGTGTTTGGTCTCTGCCGTGTTTGCTCGCTACTTCAGAGACTATTTTCAGCTGCTGCATCGCTAGGTTTGCTGGACAATGCTGGGCCCTCGTCACATGCACCTGGGCTTTCTTACACCAGGCAGTGGAGACAGGTGGGGCAGCTATCCCACAGGCTGGGGAAGACGAGGCTGCGTTATCTGACATGGACGAGGGGAGTGCAAACACTGGAGTCGAGGCCTCCCAGTAGTCCTCTGCTACGGCACAACTCCTTGGGGAGCACTATACCACTCAATGCGAGTCTGGTATCTTAAGCAGAACTTCAGAACTTTCTGATGGAGACTTCTCCACCCCTACAGACAGGAAGCAGTTACCTGGGAGAGAGGTGGATATGTCTCGTAGAAAGCAAAACATCCGGATTCAAATTGGTAAATTGTTAGTAAAATTAGATTATTGTAATGCGGTTTTGATGTGTTTCAGAAGTTGATGTATTTGGTCCTTATAGAGTGGGTAATTATATGCTGAAATTTGGCTTTTACATCATTGACGGTCGACTCCCTCACAAAGACCAAGGGAAAGCAACACAGTTGACAAACTTGTAAATTTTGGTGCAGCACTTGTAAACATGGCACAAACTTTAATATAATACAAACTAAAATGTGTTCAGTAGTGTCTGTATTTGTTTTTAGATAATTTTCATATTTTTCTCACCTCACTTTGTAGCACTGTTGTCATCAATCGTGGGTGGATGTGTCTTGCCCATAATCTGCTGATCCCGTCCACCATTGAATGGCATTCCGTGAATGAATTCATCATATTTTAAGATTCTAAAGATCGTGGTCTGCTGTGGGGTCTAAGTAACTAAGTCTGTATACAGTCCTGCACAGAAACATTTGCAGCTGAACCTTTTGCAGGGAGTAGTACTTGTATTTAGGGGCAGCCGTGGTGTACTGGTTAGCGCATCGGGCTTGTAACTGGAGGGTTGCCAGTTCGATCCCCGACCAATCCACCACGGCTGACGTGCCCTTGAGCAAGGCACCTAACCCCTCACTGCTCCCCGAGCGCCGCTGGTTGGGCAGGCAGCTCACTGCTCTGGGTTGTGTGATTCACCTCACTGTGTGTTCACTGTGTGCTGTGTGTTCACTAATTCGGTTAAATTGGGTTAAATGCAGAGAACTGAATTTCCCTCTCGGGATCAAAAAAGTATATATTCTATTCTATTCTATTCTATTTCTTAAAGAATGTCATAATTCTGTTGACAACTGATTTCTTTATGTATAGCTTTGCCTTTGCAGAGTAAACAGTATCGGAGTGTAGTAAGCATGGTTGGGTTTCAAAGAAAACAATGTGGAAAGGTGCCCTTTCTCATCTGTCCAGCTCACAGACTGCAGACCTGCCCACGTAAAGGAATAGTTCGGAATTTTGGACATAGGACCTCATTTCCAGCTTACCCGAGGTGATATAGGTCGGTGGAGACTTATAGTTGCACAGGTGATACCCGAGGTGATATAGGTCGGTGGAGACTTATAGTTGCACAAGTCACTGTTGCTAAACTGGTGTTGAGCTAGCGCACGTCAACGGTAACATCCAGCCTGTTACTAAAAACAGCTATAACTGCTCCGCAGAACACCCGAGACAAATGTATTATAACGTCGGACTATCGGTGTACATGTCAGTGTTGGTAGAATCATTTAAAAAATTAAACCAACCTTGCATGGCATTGGAATAGCTCATACTTTGTTCCCTGTTGTTGCTCAGGCTATGGCAACGGCGGACTGATATTATCTCCGGGCTAGTGAGGCTACAGAGGAAGACGGTTTCGGTTTCGCTGACAATTACGCAAGTTTATTCAGCTGCTGTCAGTTTTAGGCTAGTGGGAAGGAATTGGGATAACAGGAAAATATGGCCACTGCCAGCTATGCTGAGATTTCGGAGTTTGGGGACGACGAATATGAGGTTGATTTATCAAATCTGCCATACCAGTTTAAGCCAGAGTATACGGACGAAGAACTGATACAGATGGATGCTCAAAGGGCAGAACGTGAAAGAGTTGAGACTGCTACCGGTGGAGCTGCAGCAGACCCTCGCCGGGACAGAACACCTGGAGACTGGTGGTGCCAATGCAGTAAATGCATACCAATGCCGACAGATCAAGAATGTTTTTGCTGCAGGGAGTGGGACTTAGTAATCACACAGATGCAAGAACTGGAGCTGGACACTAGTTTCCAAGACCTAGATGTGTCCGGGCATAGCTTGTCCCGAGACAGAAAAATCTGTATAATCGAGCACCAGGACTTTCCACCTCTTCTGAGTCCAGGTGTGCTAGAAACGTTTTTCTTCTTCGACAAAATCAATTGGAGAAGACGACCCAGACCTGCTGGACCCAACGGCCAGTTGTCAATGACGTAATGAGAGGTGCGCTTTATTAGCAAGAGTAGGTTACCAAAAAGTTATTTGCCTACCTGTTCATCCGAAGCTGTATCCGTCATCTCTGCATCCGGAAAGACAGCTGGGACGGCATTTTTTTTTGAGAAATTTGTGGTCCTTCAGACTGCGGGGTTTTTCAAAGTCATCTTGTCTAAAATGATCACTGCATATGCGCAACTTCAGCACCATCTCCGCCGGTGTCCCGGAGTCCAAGCCAGCTGCAAGTAGCCATAGTTGGTTCCGTTCTGCTTCTTGAAAAGGAAATCGGTGGAAACTCTGTGGTGCCCATCTGTAACTTTTATTGTTACAATTTCTGAACGCACACTGAAGCACCATCTTTATAACGCTGCTGCTACTACTAGCTGTCACGACTGTAGGGCGCTTCTGGTTTCGTTTTGGCGCACTACTACTAAATCGAAAGTAAAATTCCGCTGCTGCTGAGAAACTAGTCACTCAAAATGTTTTATCATTGGAAATGCAAGGTTGGTTTAATTTTTTTTGATTATTCTACCAACACTGACGTGTACACCGATAGTTCGACGTTATAATACATTTGTCTTGGGTGTTCTGCGGAGCAGTTATAGCTGTTTTTTAGTGACAGGCTGGATGTTACTATTGACGTGCGCTAGCTCAACACCAGTTTAGCAACAGTGACTTGTGCAACTATAAGGACGGGCTCAAATGTGCTACAAACTGTCTCCACCGACCTATATCACCTCGGGTAAGCTGGAAATGAGGTCCTATGTCCAAAATTCCGAACTATTCCTTTAACAGTATACGGGCATTTGGCCCCAAAACATTCGCATGACAGATAGGCATCACATGACACACCAAAGTATGGTCTCTCATGGCTGATTCTAAAGCCTGATCTGTCCACTCTTAATCCTTCATGTACTTTGCATATACTGTGTACATCTTCAGTTACCAATATGTTGGTAGATAATTGGCCAGGGGCTGGGCCAACGGCCGGTGCATATTTGTAGGTCTCCAGGGCATTATTTGCATTGTCTCTTCCCCACTTAAAGAGTCACTTCACCCAATAACTCCACCCACTTCACATTTCTGAAAAAGGCTTTCAAAATGGGTGAGACGTTCTGACATTTGGAGAGGGAGTGCAGCACTGCTGCAACCAATCAACCATGGTGATTTCGTGTCAATCTGGGAATGAGTGCTGTAGACATGGCTTATCACAGGTAGGCTAATCAGGGCAGCAGGTGTTGGGGTGTTTCATTCCTAATTTGTAACGACCCAGTGACGTAGTGTTGGACGAGAAGTACAGGACTTCGTCAGCATTCCAACAGCATTTTGGACCAACATGCCATGGCATGTTTCAACCTGTAGTATGCGCAGAGAGCAATATCTCCAATACAAAATCAGACGAAATGTTACTTTTGTCGAGAAACACGATTTTTGTCAATATTAACCCTGGTAATAGTACAGTTCACCACTTTTGAGTATTTTCAATCAATCATCAGCTCAAAAAACATATTTTAGGGTGCAGTGACTCTTTAAGGTCTTTAGCTCCTGACATGATGGTTCTGATTTAATTAGTGTTTTAGGGTTTCTCTTGAATACTGTGAAGAACGGTATGAGCAAACCAGCTGGTGATTCTTGGCTCCTTCTTGGTGCCTTCGCCAGGCCTTACAGGCTGCCTGCATCACTCTGTCTGCCTCGAGGAGCAAGTTCGTACATCAAAGCGTTACTGAGATATGAGCTTACTTCCTGTATCACAGCGCCCCCTATAGAGTCCAAACGATACCAATTTCCTAGTGCATCATCACAATCAGTTAAGGAGTCCCCTTACCAATGTTTGGACTTCATACATCAAACCTGTTTGGCGGCTTCGCAGTCAATTTTGATTGGCTGTATTGGGTGAACGCTTATGCATATTGAAACTCTGAAGCTTTGCTGCTAGACCCCCAAATATCATACCAGAATTCTTACACTACATGGTCAGATATTGCGAGCAACTCAGAAAAGCTGTTGCTTCAAGAGTGTATATGTACGCATATTTAATCAGATATTGCCTAATTTGCATATTTAAAAAAATTAATTAGACAAAGTGTTATACAAAAAGTATTTCTCTTAATATGAACATTAATCTGGTAGAAGTTTATGACGATATCTATAAAGGGGAAAAAAGTCCCATTCACCTCTAGTGTAATAATAATACTGTGATCTATAGTGTCACCTATTGTGGTCCTTTTCAGGACTTTCGTCCAGGACAGAGATTTTGGCACACATCCCACGTTGTTCAATGGGGTCATATTAGTCTAGAACAGTTGAGATATTCTCCGCTAAATGAAGCGCATACAAATCTTATACAGGACCTCTACTAATTATGACTTTTTATCTCATAATTATGACTTTTTATCTCATAATTTCGACTTTTTATCTCATAATTATGACTTTCTATCTCATAATTTTGACTTTTTAACTCATAATTATGACTTTTTATCTCATAATTTCGACTTTTTATCTCATAATTATGACTTTTTATCTCATAATTTCGACTTTCCTATCTCATAATTATGACTTTTTATCTCATAATTATGACTTTCTATCTCATAATTTCGACTTTTTATCTCATAATTACGACTTTCTATCTCATATTTACGACTTTCTATCTCATAATTATGACTTTTTATCTCATAATTATGACTTTCTATCTCATAATTACGACTTTGCATCTCATAATTATGACTTAGTATCTGCCAGTTTTTTTCCACCAAGTGGCGGAAACGGGCTTCCATAGTGTGTTAGCAATTGGAAAAAAACTGTAATCAAAGGATTTGTCAATGGAACAAAATGGCACTATTTTTGGACTTCTCTGATTAATATTGTGTACTATTTCATTGTTTGTGTGTGATGCCAAAATGGATTCTTAAATTACATCGGTCATTCTAGTCTGAGATGGGTTTAAAAAAATAATAATAAAAAAAAATGTAAAGTATGTTTTTGGGCTTATGCTTTTAATGATAGATATAATGGAGAATGACAGGAAGCGAATGGGAGAGAGAGCAGGGGTGGGATCCGGAAAGGGCCACGGGGCGGGAATCGAACCCGGGTCACCAGCGTAACCAGCGTACGGTGCAGGTGCCCCAGCCAGTTAAGCCACAGCTGGGGCCTGAGATGATGTTTAATCAAGGGCTAGTACTCCAGCAGTCACATTAGTCATTGAGGCCTACCGTCACTCCTCTGCCACGGCTCCTCCGACTCACAATGGCGCGGGACACACCAAACAGAGTCGAGTGTGTGTGTGTGTGTGTCCGTCCATCTGTGTGAGTGTATATGTGTGTGAGTGTACTCATGCTGCCCCATGTTTGCACGCAGTGTTTTGGGGCGATCAGCAGCAGGGCTTTGTGTGCAGGTGCAGGATGCCGCGCGCGTGCATTTGCAGGAAGTTGAAGAGCTCCTCCGGCATGGCGTGGAAGCCCGGCCGGCCCTTGACGTTGTCGTAGTAGTGGTGGTTGATGACGTCACCCGCCGGGTTGGTGTCGAAGGACCAGAACCCGTACAGGTGCACCTCCTCGCACAGCTCCATGGCGATGCTGACGAGCATGAGGCCGGTGCTCAAGCGCTTGGCGCGCACGCCCTGCAGCGTCCAGAAGCGATGGACGTTGAGCAGGTACTCCGGGTTGAAGAAGACGACGCCATGTGGTGAGCCGAGGTCGTCCAGCGCATACTTGACGCGGAAGGAGAGGTCAGTGTTGTATTTCTGGTGGAATGCGGGCAGTACGATGGAGGCATTCCTGTACGACTGCAGATTTTCGTAGAAGGGCTTGCGCCATTTCTCTAACTTCTGGAATCTGTGGTGAGGAGTGGGTGTTTTCAGTGACTGTTATATACTGTAAACAGATGTGTGTGAGTGGTTCTGTGAGAAATTATGCTTTGTGTTCATACATTTAAAAACTCAGCAAATTATTGTAAAAGTGTGTCGCATATTCCACAAGTTCATTCAGACAATGCTGAAGTTAACAGGTTTTACTATCATGGCCCAGTTCAAAAGATGTAACATAGAAAATGAATGAAATTAGGCTCATTTAAGTATTTCCAGGTCATGTAAAAATCCAATATATCATTGATCAATTGCACATAATCACAAAAGCTCGAAAAAAAATGGATATACCTCGCTACGAGGATATATATACAAAAAATGGATATACCTCGCTACGAGGATACTTGGGTTGATGGTGACAAAGTCAGTCCTCGATCCCACATCGGCAGTGTATTCATCAGATATGGGTGGAATGTTGCACCTGAACAAAAGAACGAGAGGTAAAGGGGGTGGGGATATTGAATGCCAATCCAATTCGCTCCCTACAAGCGTCGACTATGGTGACATGGTTTTAAATGATAAATTGTATGGTAATTGCATGTATGTTGCATTGCAATGACAGAGCTAATTTTGAATTAATAGTACAGTAAAAGGATTAAAGTGAGTCGAGTCTATGTAAAAGCTGCATTTTTACCGGAACACAAAGTCAGCTGAGTCGATCTGTTTTCCACATCTGCTGTTTAGGTTGATGCCTCCATTCCCAACGACAGCACAGCGCTTAAACTGTGATCTTGAATATGGCATGTCCTGTGAACACACAGACACATATTTACAGCAAAGCTGCACCATGTAGTTAAGCAAATAAGCCCCGAGAGGCCGTGGTTTACACTGAATTTAGAACAGCTAAAGGGGCGTTGTTAGGCATGACGCGAAACGGTTACCACCTCGATCTAGCAAGATTTCATGAAACAAAGGCACAGCAACGAAAAATTGTACGATGTATTAATAGATAATCATTCTTCTGCCAAGAAATATATTTCCTCTATGGTTGCCATGCAACAATGAGACGCAGCTACTCTTAACTTTTGTGCAAGTTGTGGTAGCGCATTACTATAGAACGAAATGCGGTCAAGGTGTGTGTATGTTGGATTTTACAACAGCATCGAACGCGATTCAGCCAGTCATAATCAAGGACCGGAACTATCCGTTTTAGAAAACACATTTCCATCTTGTTGTTTGTTCAAATATGTCAGAGAGAGAACAATGAAGAGTGTGTGTATACTGTATGTGTCTGGTGACTCACATCAGGGAACATGTCAAATATCTCGGGGTTGATGTCCAGGGTTCCGCTGACCTCATAGTGCAGCGTGGTGCCTGATGGTGTGTTGCTCTTCGTGGTGAACAGGAAGGAGGATGCATTACAGCTCTCAGAGAGAGACGCACTAGTTCACACACACACACACACACACACACACACACACACACACACACACACACACACACACACACACACACACACACACACACACACACACACAGGACAATAGAGGGTCACATACAGTGGGGAGTATATGTATTTGATACTATGCTAAAACAGGAATATAAAATCATCATTTGACAATTGATCTTAATCCCTTAATTTAAAAAAAAAATATTAAAAACCAAGGACACCAATTTTCTTTGTGATTGAAGAATGTATCGTAAATGAATAAATGTTTTCCTTAAATGCCAGGGGAAGGAAGTATTTGACCCCCTATGTAACCCTATGGGAATTTAACACATACTGTAGGGTTAACATAGGGACAGGCAGATTTTTAACAGGCTAATAGGCCTACTGGAAAAAGCACCATGCCGATCTCTAGCTATGGTGAAGGGTACAGTATGTGATGATGTGGGGATGCATAATATCCTGGATCCATGAAATAGCTGGCCTTAAAAAAAAAAAAAAATCTGCCTGCCCCTATGTTAACCCTATGTGTAAAATTCCCATAGGGTTACATTGGGGGTTAAATACTTCCTTCCCCCTAGCATTTGGGAAGAACATTTATTTATCTATTTACGATACATTCTTCAATCACAAAGAAAATTGATGTACTTGGCGGTTTAGTTTTTACTCATTTATTGAATTAAGATCAATTGTCAAATGATGATTTTATATTCCTCTTTTAAGGCAGCTTTAGCATGGTATCAAATACATTTTCTCCCCACTGTATGTAGGTAAGGGTATGATGAACCATTTAGCACACAGGTTTATGTGTGTGTGTGTGTGTGTGTGTGTGTGTGTGTGTGTGTGTGTGTGTGTGTGTCACTGACCTGAAGTTGTTGCTCTCCACTTTGCTCTGCTCCCACTGGCACACCTGAATATTTCTCCATCTCTCAAGCAACTCTGAGGTCTTCACCCTGAGTGTGCACGCAAACACACACACACCTAAACATACTCATAATCAGGGCTCTAAATTAACACCCGCCAAATGCGGGTAAAAATTCATTTTGGCGGGTAAAAAAACCCCCTTACTAGCCACTTTGGCTGGTGGTGAGTGATAGAAGAAAACTGTGTCCTGATTAGAACGGTATAGTGATTCTTAACCATAGGGCTGCAGCCAGCACCCCACAGAGGGCCGCAACAAACACTCAGTTTTGCTAGCCTGGCACGCCCTCCCAGTGACGCAACGCCTTCAGGCTTTTGCTGCTGGTCTGGTCAACTGCTCATTGAGAAGGATTTCTGAGTTCCCGAAATCTGCGGAACTGCCCCCTTTGGTCGAGAACCAATCAACTTTGAGCAGCTCCAACGGCTCTGGGTAGAGGCGTGTTCAAGGCAGCGGAAAGAGTGTTGTTATTGGTTTAAACTCGGCAATCCGCTTTCTGACATCTACCAGTAGCAAATCGAGGCACTTAAAGGAGGCGGGTCAACCAGCGCTGGCAAGAAACCGTGTTAGCACAGGCTGTTGGTCAGACTAAAGTCTCGCAGAGCCTTTGAAAGTCGATGGTAATCAGGCTACAGTTTTGCACCTGTGGGAATGCCATCAGGGGTGTCCAAACTACGGCCCGCGATGCACTTCAATGTAGATCTGGCCCGCCACGCAAGTTATCATATTGGCTATTTTTTTTCTTCTTAGAGAACGTCTACATTTACAATGTCAATATCAAAACAGCATGTTACATAGAGATGATAGCCTACTCTTTGAAATTTCTGCAGCAAATCTAATTTACGTTATGTTACTAATAACGTTACTCTTAAGCCCACCAGCTGGCTTGTCATTGTTGATAACGCTGGTTACGTATGTAACCTTGGTTCTATGAAGGAATGAAAGGCCAGTCGATGGTCGAGAATGTATAAATAATAGGGCTGGGCAACGATTAAAAGTTTTAATCGCGATTAATCGCATGATTTCCCTGATTAATCATGATTAATCGCATTGTTATACGCAAAACTCAATGATGAATTCAAAGGTAATGTATGGCACATATTTATTTGAAATGTGCTGCCATATGAACGCAAGTGCCATAGCATTTTTTCTGCAAACATTTAACATCAGCATTTTGTTTATACAGTAGCAGTTAAATAATTGATTTAGTTTAAATCTCAACTTACACAATGTAATCAAAAGAAATAAAAATGTAAAGCTTAGGCTATTGTACACACTTTTTTGGTGCATGTAGATATTTCCATAATACTTGTTGTAATAAGCCTACCCTGGTATAATGTCAACATTATTTTTTTATTTAGGCCTATAGGGGTGGGTGATATGGGCAAAAAATAATATCTTGATTTTTTTGTGATTTTGACTAACGATAATTAGTCGATATCCTTTAAAAAAAATGTTTTTTAAACGTCTGAGTTACTTTACAGCTCATTATTTCTGAGTAGCAACATTACTATTATAATCAATTACCAACCTGTAACTTTTTAACCAAATCAACCAATGCATTGTCACTCTATGACACATTTGTAATTCTGCCCCCACTTGTGTGTGTGGTAATGATGAAGTCAACCAGCTACATTAGAATAGATGGATATAGGGCTAACCAATTTCCCAAGGGAAACTCTGATGCTGAAATTCTTTTAAAACTTTCACTGTAAAACTAAGCAGAACAACAGAGTAGGCTACATTTCAGTTATTTCCTTCAATGTTTTGTTAGAGTGCAGTCACGTAGGCTATCAAGTTACAGAATAGAGACTAATGCGTTAGCTTATGGCTAATGTCTATGAGAAATCCCATAGAAATGCTAACGGTTAGCATAATCGATCAAATTAGATATTTAGAGCGAACTTCAGTCCATTTACAGCTTGGGCTACATAGGAAGATGTCTTTGTTTACAACTGAATATTAAAATACTCAAGGCTAATGTTTTCTTTCCATACAACAACGTTACCATGTAGGAAAAAACGACTGTTTAACTTATCAATGCCAATTGAACACCGTAGCTGCAAATCCAGCGCAAAACATAAACATTAGACGTGCCTGTGACAACGTGCACCATGAACATGTGACTTGCACTTGCACTGCTACAGCCAGTGCCTGCTCTCACTTCTGTTGCACATCTCCTGATTTCGTGAATGTAGGCTATGGCATTTCAATGCGTGATGAGACGCCTGTGACCAGCCTGTGAGCAACAGACTTTTACAGTATAAAATAAATAATAAAACTGCGTTAATGCGCGATAAAATAATTGTCGGCGTTAAATGATTGATGAGTTAACGTGATATTAACGCGTTAACGTGCCCAGCCCTAATAAATAATTGTGTCATCACGTGACCATGCCACCGCGAAATACAGTAGAAGTACAGTAGCAATGACGCGGGCATGACGGTCTCAATGGACATTCTTGCCCACCCGAGTGACCAGAGACACTGGCGGTCTTCCATTCCTTCATAGAACCACGGTTACATACGTAACCAGCGTTCTATTTCAGTCATTCCAGACCGCCAGAGGCAGTCAATAGACTAGTGGAAGACGTATACGCACATGTCACAAGGGTGACCCCTCACAATGAGGAAAAGCAGCACGAAGCACAGCCATATTTGCCAGTGGGGGTGACGCCACATTCAGACGATAGAACCTAGTAAACGTACTAGGAGAAGACCATGTAGCAGCTGAACAGATGTCAGACAAGGGAGCACCACCCAACGCTGCCCAGGATGTAGCCACAGCACAAGTAGGGTGCCCTTTAAGGGGCGCAGGAGCAGCAGAGGACCGCCAGGGCGAAGTAACAGATACATATCACTGCAAGGCACGAATGGGACACAAAGCCCTAGCGCTTTCAGATGCTGGATCGAAAACGGCTAAAAAACTGAGGCGACATAACTTTAGGAAGGAAGGCAGGATTAGGCCACAAGGTCACAGAACTGCCCTCAGGGCCCCAGGGCATGCACTGAGGGCTAACTGACAGGGCATAAATTTCACAGACCCTTTGTGGACACTTCAGGCAGCTAGGCGGACGAAGACGAAAAGCACCTCTAAGAAAGGCCGCAACGAGCCTGTGCGTACCCACAGATACACCTCCAATAAGATCATTATGATCTGCAATAGCAGCTACATAAACCTTTAGTGTGGCCGGGGACCTACCAGAGTCCAGTAAGCCCTGAAGATAATCAAGCAACCGAGGCACCGGACATGATTGTGGGTCCAAAGATCGCTCTGAACACCATGCAGAAAAAAGTTTCCGCCGGTTACTGTACAAGCTGCATGTTGATGGAGCACCGGCATTCATAACAGTGTTCCGAACCCCTTGTGAACAGTCCACAAGCTGTCGGTTTGCCCCAGCGGCCTTACCCACAGATTCAGCCTCTCTGGGTGGGGATGTCAGAACGTTCATTGTATTTTGGACAGGAGATCCCGTCTGCCCGGCAGAGGACAGGGCTGGGCTGCCAGAAGCGACAGCAGCAGAGGAAACCACGTTTTGGATGGCTGGTGAGGTGCAATCAACAAGACCCAACAGCCTGTCTCCTGGATGCGGGTCAGAGTCATCCAGATGAGGGACAGAGGGGGGAATGCATAAAGCAGGCAATTGGGCCAATTGTGGGCCAGAGCATCTTGACCCAGGGACCCTGGCTCGGTCATCTCTGAGTACCAATGGTGCATTCCAGACAGCATTTAAACTAGTGGGATGTGGGATTTATCCTACCTCCAACTACGAAAGATGCACTGGAACCTGCCCCGACCTCAACAAAATGAAGTGGGATGATTATGGCGGCGCCCATGGAGACATGCTCCGTGAGAGGCAACTTCAAGGAATACGCTATAAACTTTAAGGTAGGGTTGTTTTAGACACGGTAATTAACTTGTTCTTTATATTATGACTTAAAATTGTGTCAACAAAGAATACAACGTATTGTGAAAGTAACGTTATAACGTTATACAGTTAGCCTAGCCTAATATGCTAACGTTACGGCAGTCACCCATGTTTTCTAAACCTCCCACTCCAAAATGCTTGGAACGCTTTGAAGTGGGAGGTAGAACCTTTCAGGTAGGGTAGATCCCACCTCCCACTCGTTTGGATGAGGTCTGGAATGCAGCATAAGATGGGCACTGTGACGACTGCTGGGTAGTGAAAAGGTCTACTTCCGCAGTTCCGTACATCCTCCACAACATCTGAGCCACTTCCGTGTTGACACCAATCCCCCGCACGCAGACCTCTCCGAGAGAGGGCGTCTGCCGTGCAGTTTGCAATCCCCGGGATGTGCGCTGCTCTGAGGGACAGCAGATGCTTGTCCGCCCAGATGAGAAGCTTCTGTGTCAGGTTTAGGCACTGTCCAGACCATGCTCCCCCCTGATGGTTGATGAAGAACACCACCGAAGTGTTGTCGGTCCGAATCAACACATGCCTCCCCTCCAGGCTGTCCTTGAAGTGACAAAGTGTCAGCCACACAGCCAGCAGCTCCAACAGGTTTATGTGCCGAGAGCGGCGCTCCGGTTCCCAGCTGCCCTGTATTCCCTGGTGATTCCATAGGCCCCCCCCCCCATCCTGTCAAGGAAGCGCCTGTAGGTACCACTTCCCGCCGTGCTGGCGGGGGCCCTAGTGGCACACCGCCTGACAGTAGATGCCTTTGCTCCCATGGTAGTAGTGCCCTCGCACAACTCAATGAAATGCGCACAAGGCTGTACCTGTGGCGGACTGGGCAGAGGCGCTTGGACTGCAGCCAGCGCTGAAAGGGACGCAGATGCAGGAGACCAAGCTGAAGATACAAGACGAAGCAGTGCAAGGCGAAGCAGTGTCAGATGAGGCAAGTTCTGGCCCCTGCGGACCAATGCAAGGGTGCCTCTGATGGCGCGCTGTCTGGTCGAAGTGAGAAAGGCTAACATTCGTCCGGAGTCTAGGTTCATTCCGATAAACTCGATCGACTGAGAGGGAGTGAGAGAGCTCTTCGTCCAATTGACGGTAAAGCCCAATGCCGTCACATGACTCAACAGCTGACGAGTATTGGCCACCTGCATTGGAGAGCGTGCAATCAGCAGCCAGTCGTCGAGATACGGCAACACCTACAGCCCCTGGCACTGCAAGGGATCCAGGGCGATCTGCACACACCGTGTGAAGATAAGTGGCGCGAGAGAGAGGCCAAATGGATGGACGCAATATTGGTACACCCTCCCTTGAAAGGCGAACCTGAGGAAGCGCCGGTGATCCCGGGCGATGGGCACATGAAAATATGCGTCCTTCAGGTCCACTGAAGTGTTTGAGAAGGCGGTTCAGTGCCCTCAAGTCCAGAATGGGCCTGAACCCGCCATCCTTCTTCTTCACAAGAAAGTAGGTTGAGTAGAGCCCGGATTGGCAATCCTGAGGATCTACATGTTCTATTGCACCCTTGCGCAAAAGCTCGAGAATTTCTAGCTGAAGGGCATGTGTCTGACCGGGGTTGCGGACCACTGTGGGCCTTACAGTGGAGTGAAGAGGGGGTCGACAGTGGAACTGGAGTCGATATCCCTCCGAAAGTGTTTGCAGGAGCCAGCGATTGGAGGTGATGTCTCTCCAGCGGTTGAGTTGGGCCACTGTAAACCGTCCCGCCGTCGACCCGGGAGAGTCAGCGTTGTGGGGCAGTGGTTTTGGCACCCTTGGGGGGGCGCTGACGAAACGGAACCCCAGGGGGCCTGAAGTGTTGTGGCTCTTGTCGACTGAATGACTGCCCAAGATCCGAAGCATGTTCCCGGGGAGCAGGGGGACGAGGCTGAGCAGGGCGTGGAGGCGGGGCACGATAAGGGGCCGCCTGCTGGCGAGTGGTGAGGTCTGTTGTGGGGTTGTGTGTGTTTGTATGGAACTCACATAGTGAGGACCTTCACATCCAGGATTTCCTTCTTCAGCATTTGACACGATGTGGAATTGAACTCCAAAAACCCATGTGAGGACTCCAGACATCTGCCAGAAATAAAACTCTGAATCAAAGGCCACACTTGATATACACTTGTATATCATACACTTACTGTATATCATGACTACACATTCACAGCATTTCCTCACCATCTCACAGTATCGATCCAGTGAAAAAACATATCTTTTTTTTCACAAATGTAATCTGTTAAATGGGAAATGCGAGACTACAGATAAGGAAATAAGGAATAAATAAAACTCACAGAAGAAGACATTTACTCTGGCAGGCCAGCGAAACCTTCTTCTGAGTTTTTTAGCAGTTTGCAAACAGAGTGCATTACTGTGATCTGCTGGACTGAAGTGTGATAGCAAGTGTACCCCAGGGGCGTTTCTAGACTTTAAGGACAACCTGGGCTTAGCCCCAGGGATGTGTGGGAATGTGCGCGCATAGCGCGCGCCGAACATTTTTTAAGGGGACATTAAGGGGTGCGTGAAATGAAGAAGGCAATGGAGGATCTACAGTAGCCTATTATGTTATAATCCTACATTGTGTTTTTTACAAGGAACACAAGATAACCTACTTAATTATAGGAAGAGCACTATTGAGAGAAAAATGAGGCTTATCTGACTAAACAACTACCCATAAGCTTACACTATCCAGAGACACACTACAGTGTACCAGTGGATGACAAGGAGTCTGATTTCGAAGTTTAAGCAGAGAACTTTTAAGCCTAGCCTACACTCATCTGCTCCTCTCAGAATGTGTGTAGACAAACACATAGTCCTACCAACAATTCATATCAAGCATCTGCCATGGCTATATGACAAACAGGGGTCTGAATACAACTTCTGATATGAAAAATAAATGCGAAAATATCTCGCAGCAATATGACCGAAAAGAATGGGTGCGGCCACGGCCGTGGCCGTATGGTGCGTCTCTCGGAGAAGGCAGAGAGTGTCGGCCGGCGGCCCGATGGTAATAGTCTTCTCGCGGCCCGGTACCCATAGATTGAGAAACACTGGGCTAGCCCATGTAGAAACGTGTAGTTAGTGTTGTATTATGATGCCTATCGATAGCTTGCTTAGCCTACTACTAGTGGTGCTCAACATTTAGCACCAGGCAAATGCTGGTTGGTTTTGAAACTGGCTGATAGGTTCAAGCATTAAAAAAAATTACCCCGGGCTCGGCTCAAATTACCCCGGGCTGAAGCCCCGGTAAAATCGACTGCTGACGCCACTGGTGTACCCAGAAGCTAGCTTGGCTAGCGCCAACCACTTTTCAAATGAGACGTTGTGTGGCAACCAAACGTTCATTTTCTCATATTTGAAAAAATGCCCAGATCCGTTCATTGGGCGCCACGGATATCTATCAAATGCTTCTGTGCATAGCTCATCATCATCTTGCTTTCCCCCCTGTCCTGTGGTTGGTCCCCTATCTCCAGACTGCCTTAGCGGCGTGAATGAAATCGCGCGCAAGGCAGCATGGGAACACCAAGGCTACCCAGAAATCCAAATTCGCCGGCAGGTCAGGCAACAGATCTCTGGCATAGATGAGTGAAATCGGTACCTGCTCCTCGCATATCTGGCAGGACTCAGTGGAGAGTTGTCTGGCAGGTTGCCGGCCTCATCTCCGTACAGTCGGCTAAGCTGTTGCCCACTGGTGGGAAAATGAGTCAGATATCTTTATTTAAAACTAAAAACACGTTTATTAAAATCATTGACACACACACACCACTGCACCCCTCCTCTTACACATATACATACGAGCAACAAATAATAATAAGGGGAAATTATATAAAAAAAAAAAATTACAGCTGCTGACAGAAGACTGCGTATACCTTTTGACGTAGTTGTTGCCGTAGTGGTCCTGCTGAACCAGTGTTACCACAGAAAAGCCACATAAGACGATGAAACAGAGGGAGAGACTCCATATCAGGTCTTGACCAACCGGTGAATCCACATAGCCCATTCTCGTCATCCTACAATGAAACAACATTAACATTAAGATCAGATTTCAGAGATAAATGTAACTGTAGCAGATGTAAGAAATAATAGATATTTTTCTATTCAAAATGCTTCAGCTTGTCGTTTTTTCATATTAAGCCTACCTTAAATTGACAGACTTTGCAAAGATTTGGAAAAGAGTTTTGCAAGACTACAGTCTCAGACCCTCTCACATCTAAAGACAATTTATCGAGTTTCTAGTCAGTCTAGTCACGGGCCAGTCTCAGATTAGGATTTTGCTGTGGGACTGTGGGTCACTATTTACAAGACTGCTACTAGATTCCTTCAAATTATTTCCATCGTGCACTAGGCTACACGTCATCATCAACAGAACTCTGCAGCATTGTTTCATGCGTGACATTCCTAACATATATAGAGCTGTTCTGTCACAGAGAATAATTAGACTAATCATTTATAAGAAATGAAATAACAAATAATCATATAGGCTACAGCTGTCGCCTATTTTGCCCCTTCCTGTTTAGTGTTGGAGCGAGGTCACTATTGGTTTTTAATGTGCATGTCACTATTTGCATGAGCCACGACTGTCACAGGGGCGCTTGCAGGAATGACTGTTATGATACGCACCCCTTACCAGAGGTTGAAAGTAACTAAATACATTTACTCAAAATACTGTATTGAGTAGTTTTTTTGTGTATTTTGGATTTTTTTGAATAGTTTTAAAAATCTGTTTTTAAAATTTTACTTGATTACATTTTGAGTGAAGTATTGTACTTTGTTACATCACAAATCCAATTAGTTACTAGAGTTAAAAAAAAAAGAAAAGAGGAAAAAAGTGAATCGTTGGAACTGCTAAGGTGACAATGATCAGCATGTCTTTCAATATGGCATGAAGCGGTCCACTAGCGATGCGCAACTAAATAAACAAAAGATAGCCTATTTTATGAATCGTTGTGCAGGTGGACTATTATAGGCCTACCATTTTGCGCTTTAGAAAGGGAGAGTGAGAGTGACCTTAGATAGTCTTTATAGCCTATTTATATTAGGGCTTTGACTTTTGGCCAAAAATCGTATTCGAAGTTCGTTTGGTTATTAATATCAAACTTCGAATGTATTCGAATATTTGTTAATAATATTTTGACCATTATTTTTATGCTATTGGAAAAACACGCAGCATTCATTAAGCTGAATTTCCTTTTCCTGCTCTCCCTCCGTCTCTCTGTCACTCATGCGTGTCTCTCTCTCTCTCACAAACATACACACACACACACACACACACACACACACACACACGTACACAGCCCCTCCACTCCGTGCAGACCGCGTCTGTCTCCATGAAAACAAGATCCCTGGAAGCTTGATTGCACCGACATAACACTGTTCAGGTGGAGGCACTATGTATACAACTTTACCAAACAGTAGCCTAAGTAGCCTAAACTCATTCTCCATGGCCCGCTTTCTCTCGTCCTCCCTCGTGCGCGCTCAATGGACACCCGTCCCTCGACATGCATCCTAAACATTCACAATCGTGAAAGCAATGACGCATAGTGACAACAAGCTAAATTATCCGGTTAGCATGATTAGCATGCTGCACAGATTAAAACTCTTGCATTCAAGTTGATTGACCATCTCAATACCAATGTCTTCCAACTCCAAGACTTAAAAGGGCCTGTCCCAATGAGGAAGTTACTATTAGCTTACCTTGAAACTTACACACACGTGCAGAGATGTATAGTAACGAAGTAGAACTACTTAAGTACTCTACTTAAGTACTGAAATGCAGTATCTATACTTTACTGGAGTATTATTTTTTTCTCCTACTTCTACTTTTACTTCACTACATATTTTTGATGAGTAGGCTATAGTACTTTTACTCCGATACATTTTTTTATGTGCTCCATCGTTACTCGTTACTGGTGTGTCGGTCACGAACAAATCCGTTCCGGATTGCTCACAAAGTCCTAGTCACACTGATGCGTGTCACTTTCCAATGGGAGTAAATAGTTGCTGTAATTAAGGGTTCGCGAGAAAATCAAGGTGAAGTTAGGCTACATGAGAAGCATTCATTTGTACAATAAGTCATTCTCGAGTAATCCCGTTTTTAAATTGCAACATTTCTTCTTGGTCTCCGACTTCAGTCTGTGTAGCACCCCACAATAACTAGCCTACTACTTGAATATTGTGTTCTTCCACTTGTTTGGTTTTAGAACATTTATTTAAACTACATAGATTACATAGAAATCATAAGCATCACCTCCACATATTCCTATGCATTATGCCTATTCTAGACTAGCCGGATAACCTACCACGACTGAGGCCTAATTACTCTCATGTTCTTTTAAAGTGACAGGCACTCAATTAGACAATTGACATTAAAGATAAATGTAAGTCAATATGACAATCGTGTAAAATGTGAGTCAAAATAAAAAATCAATATCAAATACTCAACATACTATGTATTTTAACTAATTGTGCAGATCATAAATAGGCCTAATGTAAACTTCATATGAATTTCAAAATGTTTGAAAAACAAACATATGATATGAAGCCACCTTTTCACTGAGTGTGGGGAAGTATGCCTTGTAATGTCTGGTCTCCACTGGTGTGGTGGGGCTCCCATATCAAATCAGTATCAAAATTCTTAACTTATGTTAAAACAATTGTGACACTATAGTCTTATCATGTATTTTGCATGCTATGGCTACTGACTGATGCATTAGATAGATAGATAGATAGATAGATAGATGGCTACAGATGATCAATGATTCTGTGTATACCTATTATTGTATTAAAAGTGAGTTGTATCGGTCATAACACCCCTACAAATGACATTGGGAAACCCATACAGTTATATTTATTCACCTTGTTTAACTACTACCACATGTTTATAGCCTAGTCTAGGGCCTAGGCTATGGCCCCCGTGTGTCTGCCAAGGGGCCTGCACTGAACGATTGTGCTGATACCTTTTGGACCCATCTCGTTCGCAAATCAGCTAATTACACAATACTTCTACTTTTACTTCCAGTACTTGAGTAGTATTTTAAAAAATAAACTACTTGCAATACTTAAGTACAAAACATGTTTAATACTTTAGTACTTCTACTTAAGTACGGTTTTTAAAGAGCACTTCTACTTCTACTCAAGTCACTTTTTTGATAGAGCACTTGTACTTCTACTCAAGTCTGGATCTCTAGTACTTTATACATCACTGCACACGTGGGGAAACTGAATAGGCTAGTCAAACCACTCGCTAACATCACCTACAGGAGCCCAGATGAGTAAGCCTAATAGCCTTGCTAATGAGCTCATGATTCACGACTTTACCAGATGTGAGAAAGCCGCTGAATCTGAAAACAACGTTTGCATGCAAACACATGTACAAAAAAATAATGCTCATAACAGGTTCGAATATTAAGAGCTGCCTAAAATTCGTTCGAATATCATATATTTTTCAAAAATTCGAATTATATTCGAATAACGAAGTTCGGAGTCAAAGCCCTAATTTATATACAAAAAGGCAAACTTTACATTTTGTCTGACATTCATTTTGACATTTAATTTGGACATTGAAATATTTAGGTAAAATAAAATATACAGTGGAAAGCATACATAAGCAGAAATAGCACCTAATTCTAGAAAGGAGAACTTTAGTGTGATTTTTCATATAGATCTCCATTTCTCAAGGTCATGGAGTAGCCATACTGTCAGTATAAAAAAAAAACCTGAGACAATCAATATTATCTAGCAATTTAGCCGCCTTAGCTGCCTCCCTAAACAAAAAAAGTAACTAAGTAACTTTTACTTAAAGTACATTTTTAATGAACTACTTTTTACTTTTACTTGAGTATATTTTCAGATGGGTATTTTAACTTAAAGTAATATTTCAGCAAAGTATTGGTACTTTTACTTGAATACAATATTTTAGTACTTTTTCCACCTCTGCCTCTTACCTTGTCAGACCCGACGACAGACACCAATTCACGGACGGGTGGACCTATGGAGGATGTGGACGTGCTGTCGAGACTGGAGCTGGAAAATAATGCAAATAATGGAAAATACGAAACCGCAGACTAAACAGAATTTCTTGTCCATATCTAAACCACTTTCAAATCGAGGAAATGGAGTTAGCCCCCGAAGAACTACTACTACGAATTACGATATGAAACATAGCCTACCTGCGATGATAAAGTAGCCTACAGTGCGCCTGCACTGTCACATCATGAAAACTGTTTTAGATAATTAGTTCACTTTGCAATCAGCAGTGTAAATATGGCACAGGTAAGCTGTCCGTGTGGAGTACAATGGAGGGAACAGGAAGAGTGAGAATTAGAGAAGGCCTAGTAAGAGGACGCGGAGGTGAAGAAGTATGAGGAAGAGGAAATGGTTAATGGTTAATATAGCGCTTTTATCGGCTTCTGCGAGCACTCAAAGCGCTTTACATATCATACCTCACATTCACCCATTCATACACCGACGGTAGAGACTGCCATGCAAGGCACCAACCTGCTCATCGGATTCGGGAGCACTGGGGTTAGGTGTCTTGCTCAAGGACACTTGGACAAGATCAGGAGGAATTGGGCTCGAACCAGCAACCTTCCAGTTACTGGATGACTCCTCTACCACCTGAGCCACTGCCGCCCCAAGGAAGGGAAAGAAGAGTAAGAAATAGGATTACTGATGACATCAGAGCTACAATAGTGGACCATGTAATCAACCATGGAATGAGCCTGAGGGCCTGAAGCTGGCCAATGGATTCAGCCGAAATGTTTCCATAGCTGCTTTGGCCCGCAGCTGGTTTACAGATCACCCACTCTTTATTGTACTCAACCTTCCGTCATACTCTCCATTCTTGAATCCAATTGAAGAGTTCTTCTCTGCCTGGCAATGGAAGGTCTGTGACAGTCATCCCCATCAATGCATAACACTTTTACAGGTGATGGATGAGGCATGTGGGGATATTGACCATACATTGTGTCAGGCCTGGATATGGCATTCCAGAAGATATTTTCCCAGGTGCCTTGGACTAAAGGACATTTTAAATTTTGAGGGCCGGACCCAGAGACAACATGGGCGCCCGATGCGGCCATAGACAGTAAGGATGCTGCTGTAGTTGTGATTACTTGTGAGTCACTTGTGAGGTCACATTGACAAAAAAAAGGTGTGGCCAGAAGGAGTGCCATTATATAAATTAGCAGATTACTTCAACTCTATCACTGGTCTGCCATGGAAGCATCAATATTTCAGGCCGTCATACTCTACAGCAGGGCTATTCAAATAGTGAATGCAGCCTGTTGGATTTTATCTGTGACCAACCCGCCAACTGCTTTCAAGTCTTTCATGAAAAAGAAAAAAACAGCCAAAGTAACACTATACGTCAAAGGAGTAAAGTGTACCCCTCGGTCACTTTTTACAGAACAAAATAGAGCTGATAGCATTCCTTTGTGTAGCCTGGACATTGACCCGTCGCCCGACATAAGAGACCCCTTTACGAGTCTCTTTTACATAGAATACATATAATATATCACCGGATTGAGGCTTTACAATGCTGTTTATTGTTTGTCAATATAGTTATACGAGATTTACGTTGCCTATCCTAAAGTAGATGAGGAAGTCTCAGTTGAATGTCCTTTGTAGTTAAGTTACCTGTTTGCATTTGATTGCTGCTATAATCTTCTTGGCACCATGTCAAGCGCCCCCCCCTGTCTTCCCTCCCCCCAACCCATGGACTATTCTTGAACTGCTATTGAAAACTGAAAAGTATCTGTCAAATTGCAAATGATAATGTAACTGTGTTTGATATCATTTTTAATGTCTCGAGAAGTAAGAGGGTTGTAGATTTGTAAAATAAGTGTATGTTTTCCTGTGGTCTAGGGGGAAATGGTCTGGGTTCTGATGAAAACACTCCCATCGCCTTTTGTTGTTGATAAGAAATACCCTGTGGAGGTCCATGGTCTTTCATATGTAGCATCTGTTCCTTTCTAGTTTGGAATATTATCTAAGAAGCCCCTGTTCTGAATAAGGATAGGCAAAAGGCAATTCTAGGAGCATATGCTTTGCAGAGCTCCAAGGTGAGTGTAGCTGAATCTAGACACTAGGGAAGTCTCTGCTTCTCAGGGCTTCCACATGTGTAAGGGCCTTCTGTGTAGTCAAATCTATGGCAAGCAATATTTCTGCTTCTCAGAGTTTTCACTTCTGTGTATGGGCAAACCTATGCCAGGTATGTTATTACCTCCGCCAAGGAGGTTGTTTTCGTCTGTCTGTCTGTCTGTCTGCAAGATAACTCAAAAAGTGATGGATGGATTTCGATGAATTTCAGGGAAGGTCAGACATGACCCAAGGAAGAAACGATTACATTTTGGGAGTGATCCGTAACACCGTCGGGATTCCGGAGCCGTTTACGTGTTTCGCTTAGTGGTGTAATGGCATGGTATGGCCACGTGGTGGCGATCTGAATAGTTTAGGTTCAAATGTATGACAACCTAGAAAGAACAATACAGGCGTAGGTCTGCGCTCTCTGAGTGCTTTTCCAGTTTTGACTATTATAGTCAGGGGGCCTACTGTATATGTGTCTAATTTTGGGGGCTCGTGGGAATCGCATGTTAATTTTTGGAGAGTGTTATATCTTTGTTGTATGGGTTCATAAGAGTAAAAAAATATGTCTCCATTTTTTCTTGAAGGTTTTAGTGACCCTAATCAAAGGTCAAATTCTGAAAACGGTCAAATTAGGCGTTTTGCCCATATACCTCACATTTCTGGTATTGTAGCACAGGGTTTGGTGTCAAAAAGCAAAGATATTCTACAAGGTTCTGTGCAAAAGTGGACCACATAAACAAAACAGCATAAAAAATGTTTGGCTGATAATTGATCCCTTTAACAACACATTGTGCCTAAAATGCTCAAAATTGTCGGTCTAAAAATACTTCAATATCAATACTATAAATTCCAAATTCCAAAAACTGCCCATTCAGAGCACAAGTGCAGAGATCTCTGTTAAATCAAGTTTAATCGACTTCTACATAGCCAGCACCAGCTGAGGCCTGTAAGGCCTTCCGTAGCCTAAATGTGAAGAAAAGTAATTATAACGCAATCAATTTATCAAACCATATTGTGTTACAATGACTTTTCTATTATTATTATTATTATTATTATTATTATTATTATTATCTATAATTACCAAAAATAGGGTTAAAAACAGGTAATAACAGAGATATAATTTCATGTTCAATGACTACTGAACTCTGAACATATGTACAATGAATACTGAATCCAACCACTCTCCAAAAATTAACATTTCAGTCCTACGGAAACCACATAGGCCCGGTCTATATCGAAATTGATTGAATTGTCTTTGATTGTTGATTGCGTCTTGAACATTGATTGATTGTAACGTAAAATTATTCTTGACATTACAATAAATTGTAACATTAATTGGTAATCTGTAATATTACTTTCCTGAGGTTGTATTTCTAGTAAGGAATTTGTTTAATCAGATACCTTAGCAGTGAGTGAATTGAATTCTCAGTTAAACCACGTAATTATGAGGGGCCTGTTAGACTCGAGTGGTCCCTAGGTTATTTCAGTAAGATTGCACCAAGCCAAAGCCTCTGAGACTTAAAAGCCGGGCCCAGCCTTAAATAAATAAACTGCTAAACGTCACTGAACGAGTACTGGAAATTTAATAGATGTACAAAGGTCACTGAACTGAGAAATATCGTTAATGGTATGGGGTTGGATCCTTTATGATTAACAGATCATATGAGAGCTATTCCACTGCTCGGTTGAATTCCCTGCGTTCTATAAGGGGGTCATTAACCAGATGTTATTTGAACAGTAGATCCATCTTTTTGGCCGTATCACGCTTGTACAGTATATTAATTCGCCTAACTCGTGGTCACAATGCATCCAAGCTGTAAAATACAGACGTTCAGAACATAGTAACATTTAGCATATGACGGAGATGGCTTTTAGCTAGTTGGATGGCAGTAGGCCTACGCTAAAGTAAAATAGCGATTGCTTTCAAAGCTAAAGTTCATCAGAATCCTGGGATATACCCCAAAGATTCTAGAGCGGAGCGCTCTATGATCTCTGATATACCCGACTGGCATTTGGCCATAGCAACCATCCATTTAGAACTACAGTAGCAACGGCAGTTTGTCCTGCAAGTTGAAAAAATTAGTTTAAATGTGTCAGGGAAAAGTAGTCTACAAAGACAGTTCTAGCGCTAAATGTTTAAATTACAATATTTAGAAAATATAATTCCAATAACTGTAGCCATAATACCATCTTGAAAATTAACAGTCTGAAAGCCCATTTCATACTCTTTCTGGAGATGCGTTCATTTCATTATAGCTTGTCATACCTCTGTTTTGGGGAGATGAAATATCATCCAAATAGATTATTTTTCAGTTTTGTGTTACAATAATTACAATAAAAATGCAATATAGACACCTCTAATTACTTTTTTCAAAGACAGCTGAAACACATCTGTAAAATTGCCCAACATTTTGTTTTGTGTAATGGGGCAGCCAATGTGAGGGTTTGAAAAAAATCTGCAATTTTTCTTCTGATTTCACAAGATTGTATCACAGTCAGTATCAACACATACGGCTTACAAATGTAGAATCTATGGGTAGCAATCATCATTCACAGAATATTTGAAGTCTTTAGCTTGAATACATTTTGAGATAATGACATCTGAATTTTGCTGCAGATTTAGATGAGCGTGCAAATGTGCCAAAAATCAGAAGGGTTCAGAAATGTTTTTCTCTGGATGTACAGTATTAGATATATCAAGCTAATATTTTGGCTAAGCTAGGTTACATGGTTACTCTTTAGATGGTGGAAGTGATGGTCTGCACACTGCAATGGCTCCAAAAAATAGTTTTTTATTTTTAAATAATAAAAAACTATTTTTTGGAGCCATTGCAGTGTGCAGACCATCACTTCCACTTTGACACGTTTTTTTGTCTGGCACCTGCTTAAGAAAAATCTGTGGATGTGCGCACCCGTCTCTCTAAATACTCTTTAGATGGTAAAAGTTAAAAGCAAATCTGAGGTGGTCAAGCAGAAAGTTTCTCTCTGAGGTGGAATGACCCCACAGGAATGTTATGCTATTAGGTAGAGCCCCTTTAGCAGATTAGGTTCCCAAATGGAATGCCCAAAATTCCACTTTGAGAAACAGACAGCTCTGATCGCTTACCGTTGTTGGCACACGTGCTCGCCTTTTCTTTCTGCCACTGATGCAACAAGTTGCACTCTGACAGAGCCATATACTGGGCTCTGGATTTCAGCCAATCATGTGCATGTCTAAACTGGTTGAATGGACAGGTTGAAAAAAAGGGGCACATGTAGCACTGTAACAAATATTTTCAAACATGTCAACATAATTTGCAGTTCAATCTGTTAAATGATAACGATCCATGTTCAAACAAAATGTAATATGGGATCCTACAACAAATTACATCAAACTATATCTTTATACCCCCACAGGTGAAATCTATATCTATTGTATGTGTACTGTATGTGTGTGTGCATGTGTGTGTACAGTATGTGTGTGTGTTACAGTACATGCAAGTTAAAACTGTGGTATAGGTTTTGTTCTTTCCAGTAACTCTGCAGCTTAAATAGAATGAAATGTGTCTTAGTCATAACCTACATATTTTTTCAGTTGCCATTGTGTATTGACATGAACACAACATCTGATTACTAAATGTTCTGAGCTTCAGGCTGCGTGAATTGAAGTGTCAATACAGTAGGCAGAACGCCTGTGTTTGTAGCTTAAATGAGTTGAGTTATTCTTTTAAGCAATAATTCCCCACCGCCAACATGAAAATGACAACTGGTTTTGCTCACACTCACTTTTTTGGAAGTGCATTTTAACAATAACGTCAGCAATGTATAGCAGACCTCACAACATCCAAAAAGTAATTTCAGGGAGATATCTCGAAAAAAAAAAAAAACTTTAGCCTACTTAGAGACTGAAATACAGAATATGTCAATAATGTCTAGCCAGTACACCAACTGAGGAATGCCTATTGATAAAAAAAATTGATAATAAAATATGTAGATTTTGGTAACATTTGTTTGCAATTCTGCAACACACGTATTGCAAAACACTACACATGATTTCTTACATTAGACACTTATATTCAAAAGTGAAATCTCATTGAGTAAACACTGGTAATTGTGTTACCGTACAAAGGTGGAAGTAATCATTGTTTGTCTTGTGCATCCATATCAAATACCTGCTATAGGATCACTTAATACCCAAGTTAAGGCTTGCAGCCTCGATATGTCTAGATAGCCTATAGACATGTCTAAAGCCTACCTTACATTGCCAGACTTTGCAAAGATTTGGAAAAGATTTTTTGAAAAACTACAGTCTCAGACCCTCTCACATCTAAAGACAATTCATTGAGTTTTTAGTCACAGTCTAGTCTCAGATTAGGATTTTGCAAAGACTGTGGGTCACTATTTACAAGACTGCTGCTAGATTCCTTCAAATTATTTCCATCGTGCAATAGGCTACACGTCATCATTCACAGGAAATCACATGATAGCCTACTGATATCAAAGTAATTTTTCGCGTTTCTGCAGCATTGTTTGATGTGTGACATCACTAACAGATATAGAGTTGTTCTGTCACGTAGAACAGCCGACTAATAAATTATAAGAAATGAAATAACAAATAATCATAAAGGCTACAGCTGTCGCCTATTTTGCCCCTTCCTGTTTCATGTTCGCGCAAGGTTACTATTGGTTTTTAATGTTCACGTCACTATTTGCATGAGCCACGACTGAAAAGACTTCCGATAATATCAAACATGTTTGATATTGTCGTAACGGCAAAACTAGAAAAAGACTGCCTCCGACGGACTTAAAACCGCTAAGATTGGCACCTTACACTAAACGATTTAGATGATGGGAGCGCGCTGCGACTTCAGTACAACTCCCAAGATTTCCGACCGATTTTGGAAATGTAGTCGCCGACTGTTAAAACAGACCAAAATCGTGCAATGTAAGCCAGCCTTAACTTGCTACGTAGGACACCCCACTGAGTGCTTTTCTAGTTGCTTTTGTAGCTAGCTTACAGCTACCAGGTCAAAGACGCAAACTGGTGCCCCCTTGTGGAGGAGATGTGTTTGTGAAAGCGTATTGTAAGATGACACTCTGTTCAAAAGTGAAATCTCTTGTCATTGAGAAAACACTGGTAATTGGTTCCCACACATAGCTGAAAACACTTAGAGAAAACGGAACACCAAGCAGTCTGAGCCTTAGCACTACAAATAGACTTCAGGTAAGTTATTGTGTAACTGTTCAATACGTACTTTTACACCGAGTACCTGTGTACTATAACAGTTCTGTAGGCCTATTTGCTACTTTACTCTCCATTGCTCAGAGGTGTCAAGTAACGAAGTACAAATACTTCGTTACCTTACTTAAGTAGAAATTTTGGGTATCTATACTTTACTTGAGTAATTATTTTTCAGCCTACTTTTTACTTCTACTCCTTACATTTTCACGCAAGTATCTGTACTTTCTACTCCTTACATTTTGAAAATAGCCTCGTTACTGCTATTTCATTTTGGCTTGTCATCATTAAAAAAAAAAAAAAAAAAAAAAAACCTATCCAAATAAATTGCACAATCCGAATAGTGTTTCCGACACCCTATACATAGATTTCTCGAAAACATGCGCGCGCACACAAGGGGCAGAAAGCACCATGAACAGCATTAAGCAGCTGCTCTCCGTGAAAAGATTAAAATGAATTTTAGTGCCGAAAACAGCACTATTCGAAATGACGATGGTTAGAGAATGTTCAGGAATGTAAAGTAATGCATATATTTGCCAGAAACCACCAAAACCGCCAAAAAGACGATGTTTTATAAATAATGAAAACGAACGACAAACTCTGAAATAAGCTCATAAATGAGATGTTATCATCATTTAGACAACAGTGGCATACAAAAAATGCCGATTATAACTTACAGCAGCTGGTTATTAGGTTAACTTTATAACGTTAAGACCGGCCATTCGGCGTCTTCTGCCCCATGGGTGCGCGCGCATCTAGTTTTGTTAGTAAACACGCGATCCATCACACCACCTGTAGGAAGAGCAGCCAACTCGTGTATAGGCTATCCCTCGTCCCTGGAAGAATTTTCGAAATGGTTGGATGCAAAAACAACTCATTTCAGATGTACTGCTGCAAGGTCTGCACTCAAGACCTTTCAAAAACTCGCCGTCTAATTTGAAAAGCATATTGAGGTAAGCTGAGAGTTTGTTATTATCAGTTAATTGTTGGCACAACATTGTAGTAGGCCTAGCCTAATCTATTAACGTACTAGCCGAATGGTATATTTTGAATGTTTGCTATGGCTATACTGTAGCCTACATGCTATGATTCAATGTTGCCAGTTTGTTTGGGGGCACTGTGTGATTTGCTATGGCTTGCTAAATGCTTGGTACATGGTAATTAGCGGTAGGCTATGATTTAACGTTGCAAGTTCGTTTGGTGGGCACTGTGTGAGATTTTAAATTCAACTTTAGCCAAATTGTATCTGAGCTTACTGCTATATGGGATATTTGTAAGTTATTTGTGTAAAGATATATAGTTGACCAAGGATAACATGAATCTCAATATGTGCCTGTGCATTCATTTTTCTCTACAGGAGAAACATCCAACTCGTCTGTAGCCTACAGTAGGCTACACGCAGTTTACTTCAGCAGCCCTCAAAAGAAAGTCATCCACTGAAGGTTCTTTGGCCCCACCTTACAAACAAGTATTTTTTTTTTTTTTTTTTTTTTTGATGAATCACCTGGATTAGTCGTACATTTTGACAGCACTAATGTATACTGTATAACCAAACAAGGGTAGCTGCCACTAAGCCTGCCCTGGGTACACCAATTTGTCCAGTTGTCTTGTCCAGTTTTGTTCTTACATCCCTTGCCCTCACAAATTCCTGCAGCTAAGCTTGGATGTGCATGTACATTCTAATAAAGGTTATTTATTGATAATTAACATGCCTCTGAAGTTTGACTTTTTGCACCATTAATACTAAGGAACTAGTCATCATATCTTCCGCTCCATGAAACACATTTTAATGCTCAGTAGTACACATATGGTTCTTTAATGTATCTGCATTGTTACTAGAATGTGTTCATGTTCAATGGGCACATAGGCCTACAGTATGCGGCTGAAACAGATAGCTAGTGGATCCCACATTTTTCAACATTAACATTTTAATGTATCATTGTAGGCATTATGGCCTTTAGAAAATGTTTTGTTTTTGGGGAAGTGGGGTAGTGTACAATAGGCCCCTGTGGCGCGGCCTAAACTTTTGTTTTTAACGGCATTTTTTCCCTTACATTACTTTTACTTTTATACTTTAAGTAGTTTTGAAACCAGTACTTTTATACTTTTACTTAAGTACAAAGCTTGAGTTGATACTTCCACTTCTACAAAAGTATTTTAAAAACCTAGTATCGTTACTTCTACTTGAGTAGTGAATGTGAATACTTTTGACACCTCTGCCATTGCTAAAACCTATCAAAGTCTTATTTTCAATGGGCATATAGAAAGCATGCTTCTTTTGCAACCAATGGAAGGGGCATGCAGAGTTTGTATTTGTTTGAAGTACATTCTTACACCCTTGTGTAACAGACAATAAAGTATTATCTAATCTAATCTAATCTAATCATTCACTTACAGCATTGCCTTGATAAGTGTGATTCTACTTTTCTTTACTTCTGCTGCAAATAAAATTCTCAGTTGATTACAGCATAAATGCTACTTTTGGGTCTCACAGAAGACGGAGTCCAAGAAAATGACAATAGAAATAGAAACACAGACTGTAGTCTGACAGGTGTTACATGGGAATCAATAGAACTCCAGGAATAATACCACAGAGGTAGGTTATGGTTGAAAATATAAAAAATATAATTTATTTCACATGTATTTCATGGAGAACAGTTTGAGAGCACATGCGACACTTTGTAAGCCTTCCCAACAGTTAGCTAGATCCACTACAGCTTCTAATCATCCACCTCTGAGACAGAGCAAGGGGGTTACAACCAAAAAGGGCTCACATACCAAACAAAAGATCAAATACGCTCAGGGCCTCACAGCGCCAAACAAAAGATTCAAACTCAAGCAAATGGGTCACAAGCATAAGCCCCGCTCCACCTCCCAACAACCACATACATGTACTAGATGCTGGGTTAAACAAAGACACTTCTAGGGAATGGTTTGACAAAACAAACAAACAGTATAAATAACCAGCACAGCAGTAGTTCACATAATTCACACAAGTTGATCCATAGATCAGCATTACCACTGCTGCTGGCTAGCAGAAAGGAAAATACAAGCATACACACTCAGTCACATATAACCAAAAGAAAAGACACATACAGTATAACCAAAAGACAAGACACAAAAAGGAACAGCCATCGCCACAACCAAGCCTCTACGCTGCGGTCCTCCCAGAAGCAATGGCCAAAGATCCCCCTAGTCTCTACAACAGACAAAAGTAACATCACCAGCATATTCTTTAAAAGGTTAATATGCAGAAACTGAACAGAAGAAATTCCCATTACCAGCAGAAATCAATAATACATAGGCCTACCACCGGACAAAGTACATCTGCTTACATCTGTTACAAGATAAAATAACTTTTACAACAAGTTTTTTTCACAACCTCTCCACAAACAGAGAACAAAAGAGGCACCCTGAAACAAGGATGACTCAACCCAGCGAATCAAGGAATTACAGTACTTGATACTGACCACTGAAAAAAACATGGAATTGGTGAATGAGCTGGAGAAAGATTCAAGGGTGTCTTACAAAAAGGAGAAAGACCAGCTGGCGCTGAAAAAGAAAGATTTCCAAAAAATAAAAAAATCACAGCTGCCTGACAGTCTGAAAAGGAGCACCAAGAAAAAGCTGCAGGTAGAAGAGGCTGAATTTGAACAAGGCCAGAAGAGGGTTGATAAGGAGCTGAAACGACAGACAGCCAACCTGAAAGCTTGCTTGAGCCAATATAAAAAGGCCTTGAAAGACGTGGAGAAGAAGGAAAAGGAGAGGCAGAAACGCCTGGAAAAACTCCACAAGGAAAAAGCAAAGGCAGAGAAAATCAAGCAGAAAAAAATAGAAAAGGAAAAGGAGAAAAAACTTCAGATGGAGTTGGCTGAGGAGCGAGAAATTGCAAAAGCACGATTGATGGCACAGCATAAGAAAGACAAATTCAAGAAGCTTAGCAGCAAAATAATGGAAAAGAGGGAGGAAGAGGTACGCAAGACGGCACATCTAAATGAGAAATACGAAAGAAGGCGCCAGAAATTCAAGAGGAAGTGGACAAAGCGAATAAAAAAAGCTACAAAAATAAAAAACAAAATCACTTCAGCGCCAGGACGTTTCTTCCGGCTTTTTAAACCAAGCTATGGAAAGAAGGTGGACAAAGTCTTGAAGGAGGAACAGGTGGAACGGCTGCTCTTGCAACAAACTGCAAAGGACAACGAGCAGTGGCTTCCTGAGGAAGAGGTGAGGAAGAAGCAGGATAAGGAGCGAGCAGAGGAGGAGAGGCGCAGAACTCTTGCTGCTCAGCAGGAGGCCACGGAATGGGGCGGCAGGATGCTGGTTGTGCTGGCATCAGCAAGGAGCAGCACAAGCAGTATCAATTCAGAGTTCTGAAAAAAGACATCAGGACACCAAGAAGGAGCAGGTCAGACAAAAAGGTCAGTGAGATGGCTGGCAGATAGAGACCTCCTTTATAAACATGCAGGTTCTAACACCCGGGCTACGCCAGGTCCGCAACTAAAGCCTACCTTACGCTGACAAGATTTTTCAAAGAGTCTTTTAACTAATGCCCCTCATTCAAACTTTACTCAAAAGACTACAGTCTTTCAATACTTTTTCCCAAAATCTTGTCAGTGTAAGGTAGGCTTCAAGTGTAAATAGTTTTAAATCAGGTCTGGTGTAGTCAGTTTCATTGATTATAGTGCAAATTAATTGTTGCGATACTCGTGCACCTGGTGTAGCCTCCCTGTAAGGATGAGACAAACAAAGAGCAGCAATTAGAACTGTTTGTGTTTCATGCCTAGTGGTGCAGAAGAAGCATCTCCGGAAGATGGAGTTTCCAGGGGGAGGAGAGAGGGCATTTTCACAGGAACTGCTGCCACCAAAGACACAGGAACTGTCATTATAAATCTCCTTGTGTGGTTTGTATGAGAAGTGTAGGGACGTTGTTGCCAAGGTAAGGAAGATTCGGTTCATTTGCATGGCATGATGCCAGGAAAGTTTCTGTACTGTTATGTTATCCAGAGATGAACACACTAGCGATCACAGCCTATGCGTGTTGATATCATTCAGACATTAGAGGTGAATCACAGGTACATGGGCAATGCAAAACGATGAGGTGCCGAGCGAGCGCTATCAGTGTGTACGCAGTTTTAGACGGCCTGACAAAGAAGGTTAGTTACACTAATCACCGGCATGTCTTCCCCCCTCCAAGTAGACTTGGCCTAAATGTGTCCTGACCACACAAACATGAGTATCATACAACAGAGAGGACGAGGAGAAATTATGGTGGAAGCAGAGCTCCCCGCCCCAGTTGGAAGTCTCTCAACTAAGAGGTAGCAAGTTTAAAATTAGTTGAAGTGTATGTATGAACAGGAAATCATTGCAACTGTAAATTGTGCTTCTGTCATTATCTGGGAGTTTCTTTGTACATCTTTCACAACTATATGGTTAGATGTAAGCAGACTTTCATTTGTTGAACAGATACTGGCAAATGTTTCACTGTCTGGTGTAAAGGAAACCATGGTGCTGTAAAACTAATAAGCCTGACTTTTCCTGTTTCAGCTTCTCTCGAACATCACTCCATCCATCTGCTGTCCCAGCACCAGCCCAAGGAGGATGGGTTCCCCCAAAAGCCTGGGTCCTCCCAAGGTTTCTTCCAGCTGGGAGTTTTTCCTTGCCACCGTTGCCTATGGCTTGCTTTTGGGGGCATGACCAGGGCTGGACTGGGACCAAAAAACGGCCCGGGCATTTTTGGCCATAGTGGCCCACCATGATAATTTACACGATAAAGCATATGTGCACACTGTTTTGTTTGTAGAAAATATTTAAGCAAACCGCAGCCTGCATGGAAGCGAGTAGGCTAGCCTACCCTTGCTAAAACAAATATTAATTATTATTATACTCTCTCTCTCTCTCTCACACTCACACACACACACACACACACACACACACACACACACACACACACACACACACACACACACACACACACACACACACAACCACGCACCCACTAGAGTGACCTCTAAACCAGCAAGGATGAGGTTGTGCACAAAACTCATATGCTATTAAATGCTTCACTAAATAAAACCTGCTATAATTTCCTATGTTGAGCATTTGCATAGTTTTAGCCAACAATTCACCTTGATACTATTTAGTGAAGATGTATAGGCTACACATCCCAAAACATTGTCATTGTTAATTCCATGGGCTATCACCATTCATGTTTCATTCTTTCATTCATGCGTCTGACTGCATGTCTGTGTGTATGGGTGTATGGGTGTCTGCTTGTCTGCGCAAAGAAATTTGATAGTTTGCTTGTTGTATTGCGTCAAGATTGACAACAATTTCGACCAATCGTGACTGTCTTAAGATTTCAGAAGGTTGATTGCGTTCTTAAGCCCACAACTCGTTAATTTGATGGGTATCGCAATTCAAATGCATGCGAGAGGGGTACACACAAACCACACAAAAAGACGCGCTCACACTATAAAACTTTGTTTTGCTTAACTGGGTGCTGAATCCTACATAGTAGGCAGGTTACTACATCTAAAAGAAGCCAGGGGAAGCAGCAGTCGCAGATTTCAAACTTTTAAATGTTCGTTGTGCGCCCAAAAAGTTCAGCCAACATTTCGGCTACTTCTTACCGGGCTCACGGTAGCTATTCTGACCTCCTCAATCTGTCCCTGCTGGGTCACGTCTCTCACCTCTTCCTCCTCCTCCGAATCAATTTGAATAGCTACTCCTTCCTCTGTGTAACTACTCTGTTGCACACTCGCATGTGCCTCTCTGACAGCCTGTGCACTCGGGGCTGCTTCTGCACTGCTGCTATGTCGACGGCCCTGTTTGAACTTGTGGTGGCAAACATTTCTGTAATTTTAGCACATTTTTGCTGCATCCACTTGTAGGCTTTTGCCTTTTATCTCGCAACTTCTCTGCGCCCCCTTGCGCTTTCGTGGTTTGTCTTTGTACATTTTCATATATGGACGGTCTCAAACTCCGGTCGAACTCCATTCAAGAGGGAGATGAGGCCGGGAGGGAGAAAGGGAGGGGCCTGAGATTTCATTGGACTAGCCCAATGTCTATTAAGGCAGTCAACCAATGGGCCGCGATTCGCTACCGTTGCGGCCGTACGCTATGTAAATGAGCCTAATATTTTTTAATTATTATTAAATTATGACAGCCTCGGCCCGAATATATGCGTCGGCCCACCGGGCATTGCCCGGTATGCCCTATGGCCAGTCCATGCCTGGGCATGACAGTAAATAAAACCAAAAATATTTACGTTGGTCTTTTACTCAGATTTGTCATCTAGGTTAACACAAGCTGGAACTTCTAAATGATTAAATGCTTCTTCCATGTAAACACAAATGAAATGGCAATTGGTTTAATTAGTGTTCATGCAACCAATGGTTCTGTGTGGGGCGGGCCCCACTAGTGGGGAGTAGAGACAGGATTTTTTTGTTTTGGGCCTATCTTTAATAATACCTTTAGTTTTGACATTGATTAAAAAGAAAAAAGAAAATAACCACACACAAACATAGGAGTCATAAACAGACCAACATATGAATCAAAGCAAAGATCCACTTTAACCCTCTCTGATCAAAGTAACATCTGATCCAGTGGACAGGGGTGGTTGCCACTGTTGTTGAAAATGACTGCAATCAAAGCTCAACAATCCTTTCTAAAAATGTTATTGTTCCAACAATAAAAACATGCACCATTTGAGTTACTCTTTCAATAACAACACACTGATGTGTTTTATAATTCATTTTATATAACACTGCAGTTGTGGCACTTGGGTCACTATTGAATTGATGGCCACTAGAGGGGGCATGCTCTCATTAAGATGGCTCTACTCCATATGAGGGCGAAGGGAGGGAATGATGAGTGCCACTGCTGCAGCTCCTCAGACCAAGTGTGTAACCACCAGCCAAAGGAGGTTATTGATTTCCTTGCCTGGAGGTATGGCCTCTTTTGTTCTCTGTTTGTGTGCAGGCCAGTCAAGTTCATCCACACCAAACTCTGTCATCCATGTCTATGGACCTTACTTTGTGCATTGGTGCACAGTGATGTTGGAACAGGAAAACTGAGAGCCAGTCTCTTCGCCCAATATCAGTGTGTGACCTCACAAATGCCCTTCTGGAAGAATGGTCAAAAAATCTCTTAAACACACAACAAAGTTGAAGCTGCAAACGGTGGACCGACATCATATTAAACCATATGGATAAAGATTATCACTTAAATTCATGTGGGAGTCAAGGCAGGTGACTCAATACTTTTGGCAATATAATATATATGATGTATAATGACTTTAACCCAATCCCACTGGTGTAACTTATTAACTGACATGGCATTTCAATGTTTTAGACACTCCTCGTGCAACCAACATGATGTTAGGTAAGTCAGGGTGAAAAATTAGCACAGATTATAAACTGTGATGTGGAACTTTAAACAAGCTGCATTGTTTTAACTTATTAACTGACATGACATTTCAATGTTTTAGACACTCATCGTGCAACCAACATGATGTCAGGTAAGTCACGGTGAAAAAATAGCACAGATTATAAACTGTGATGTGGGTTTATAACTTTAAACAAGCCCCATTGTTTTAACTTATTAACTGACATGGCATTTCAATGTTTTAGACACTCATCGTGCAACCAACATGATGTCAGGTAAGTCAGGGTGAAAAATTAGCACAGATTATAAACTGTGATGTGGGTTTATAACTTTAAACAAGCCGCATTGTTTTAACTTATTAACTGACATGGCATTTCAATGTTTTAGACACTCATCGTGCAACCAACATGATGTCAGGTAAATCAGGGTGAAAAATTAGCACAGATTATAAACTGTGATATGGGTCTCTAACTTTTAACAACCCCCATTGTTTTAACTTACTAACTGACATGGCATTTCAATGTTTTAGACACTCATCGTGCAACCAACATGATGACAGGTAAGTCACGGTGAAAAATGAGCACAGATTATATACTGTGATATGGGTTTCTAACTTTAAACAAGCCCCATTGTTTTAACTTACAGTACTAACTGACATGGCATTACAATGTTTTAGATCCTCCCCGTGCAAACTACATGACGCTAGGTAAGTCAGGGAGAAAAATAAAATCAGATTATAAACTGTGACGAAAAAGGTAGTACATTCATCTATTCCTACATATAGCCTGGATATGGGTTTGTAACTAACTCAATCATTCTGGTATATACTTGTTGACTGACAAGACATTTCAATGTTTTAGACTCACCTCATCCAAGCCACACAGTGCTAGGTAAGTCAGGGGAAAAGGGGGGGGGGGGGGGGGGGACGACGACGACACAGATTATAAACTGTGATATCGGTTTTTAACTTTAAACAAGCCGCATTGTTTTAACTTATTAACTGACATGGCATTTCAATGTTTTAGACACTCCTCGTGCACACAACATGATGCTAGGTAAGTCAGGAAGAAAAATGAGTACAGATTGTGTTAATGTGATATGGGTTTATAACTTTAACCCAATCTTTAACCAACTTGTTAACTGAAAATGTCAATGTTTTAGACACACCTCAACCAGGCCAGATATTGAGGGGTAAGTTAAGAAGAGAAGTAAGCATAACTATATGTGATCAGTGTGAAAGTAACATAACGCTGGAGTCAAATAAGAACATTTTGATTTATGCAAGGTGTGACTGTACTTACAGACATAGGCATTACAAAGGTTCTGGGGATGCTGGCCCAGGTCCTGCAGGAAAATAAGGAGATGAGGGGAGAGATTTCTAAACTGTCTCAGGAGGTCAGATGCCTGAGAAGAGAGATCGGGAGCAGGGAGTCAGAGGAAGCACCGTGCTCTATAAAATTACCTCTGGGTGACGAAGAAGGGTTTGACCAGGCAGAAACAATCCTGCGGGAACCTTCCGAAAAAAAAAAAAATGGTACGGCTTACAACTGTAAAGCAGTAAGAGTTAGAGGGAATGACTATAAACCCACCTCTAAAATAATCGTCTTGGCTCTCTTTTCGGCAGGCAATATCTTCTGATATCCTTGGATTGTATAATTGAAGGGAAAAAACACAGAAAGCCATGATTGATGACAGATTGATTGTGAAACAAGCTAATCAACTAACCCCAATATTTCTGTGTTGTTAGGTGTCTTTCTTTGCCCTCGTTGGCGGCCACACGGCCGAGATCATAACTCGAAGAATGCTGGGCCAAGCTATGACTAACAGCCTGGCCTGCCACTTCAATTGGGCTGGCAAAGGCCAGAAGAGAGCATTTAAAAACACTGTGCTGCATGATGTCATGTTTGGTAAGTTGAAAGTGGGCTGTGCCATTAAGGAACAAGTAATTGAACACTGTATATTTCACAATACTTTGTTTGCACAATTATGTGTTATAGGTCAACCAAGTGTATGGCTAAAATAGGCCCTAGATGTGATTTGATATGAATTAACTCTTTCATTATTGAAGATAGCTATGGCAAAGCATGTCAATAACTACCAGACCAGATCTAGATAGATAAAAGAAGGGGGTGGGGTGGTAAATGGTAATGTAGTGGTTAAGGAACTGGGATGCCACACATGGCCACTTCTTGGTAGCCCAGTTAATAAGAATAATTCTGTAATCTGTAGTGAAATTAGTGCCGCCACAAACTACTAATAATCTTTCGACTACTTTTTCAGTCACTGTGCTTCTCAAGAGTCTATTACCGGAGTTAATTAGGCCTACAGTGAGCCGTTTGATAAATTGCCAAATTGCTTACAGCAATGCATTTTTAATTATTATGGCTACGTACAATGAAGTATATGTAGTAGGCCTACCACCTTCTATATTTACCTGATGTTTGTTGTCCTTTGTTCGGTTTCAGCGGCACTCCAGAAACAGCTTTCCGGAAGCACAGCAGTGTTTTTTGGGGAAACGGTGAAGAAGTGGCTAAAATATGCCCCCGAGAGGGAAGGTGGTGTTCCCAGGAACGCGTAAGTAGGTTCAGATTGTCATTAATAATCAGCTGGAGAATTTTGTCGATTTGTTTTTTTTGTGATGCGGTGTCAGACATGCAAACTCCTCACCTTTCGGCGAAATTCGCCGTTTTGAATCAAAAATAGGTGACTTACATGGTTCGTGCAGATCCGATGAGAAAATATTTAGGGGGGGGGTCAAGGTGAATTTAATTTACAACTAAGTTTAGAAATCATGCGCAGATGCTAACGCATCTTGAGGTGTTTCTAGAGCCGCATTTAAAACGTGTCTGATCAGCAAGGGATGCGTGAATGTAGCCCCTATGCGTTTAATAAACATTAGTGGAAGCAAAGACGCAACGCGAACAGAACGCGCACACCAAGCCTCTGTTGTGAGCGCAGATAGATGCGTCTGAGATGTCAGGTGGAATTCTGGCGAGAAGAGATGCCGAGGGATTTCACAGGTGGGCTAGTTAAAACTTTCAACTTCTATTAGAAAAAGACGCTGAGATTAGTGTAGCAACGTAGCTAGGTTGTTTTCTTCTAATAATGAAAGTTAGCGAAATTAGACAAACATGTATAGACATGACGAGTTCTTTTGATGAAGAATGCGTGCAGTTTGAACCACCTAGATCGGCAAAAGGTGAAGCAAATAGGCAGACTGTATCAGTATATCAAAGGCTAATGTGACAGTTGAATTAAATGCTCATAAACTGGGCTGGTTCGTTTTGTCCAGAGACGTAGTTGATTGACATGATAATGCTGTCTTTAAGAAAAGTGGGCCCTGTTACTCGAAGCACACTGCGCATAGACCTTACGCAAAGCCTACGCAAAATATATGCAACTCAAATGATTCGCTATAGTAACGTAGCCAAAAAAAGTTGCAACTGCTTCAGACCACACGTAACGCACGTAACCGTGTGACTTGCAACAAGTTTCAGTTGCACCTGGGCCGGATCATTACGAGTTCGTAAGCCAAGCGTAAATTACATTTACATTTGATTGTCGAGTTACAGGAGGACCCTGATCAGTAGCCTAGTCTGTGCCTAGCCTACAGTTTAACATGTAATATGAAGACAGTTCACATAACTTTATTGGTTGGTTAAACATACTAGCACAATATAGCCTAAAAAACACAATCTGTAGTAGCCTAGGCTGCATATTAAAACGTTTTAAAACTATTTGAAAAATTAAAGTCTATCTACCCTATTTTATATAATAATATTAGTTTGAAATAGTGTGTGTCTCAAGCAAGATTATTGATGACCTGGTTTGGTCCAACAAATATTCAGACTTTTCCTTATCCTGATAGTTTAAGTGTCCATTAGGCCTATGAAATCATCAGAAATTTGTAATAAGTACATAATAAGTACATAAGCACAGAAAAAGAGAGAGATAGTAAAGAAAGAAAGAAAGCGGGTCCCTCACACTGGGGGGGGGGGGAGAAGAGTCTCACCTTTTTCACCCCTGACCAGTTATGCAAGTGTATTCATTGGGCTCTGTATCTGTTTTTGTATTACAGACAGCAAGATTGACAGTGAATAAGACTGACGAACGTTGAAAAGAAATAAATACATTTTTTTTCCTGACAACTGTGCTGTTATCATTGGCCAAAAAGCTAAATAGTTGTAATAGTAACCTTAACCTGTTGTAAGATAAAAACAACGAGGGAAAAACACATGTTGTGTAATTGTGTTTAGTAGGTATGCCATTAATTTAACGTCAGTTTAGCTGGTTGTTATCCGTATGAATAGCATACAGGACGTGCGTGTCTCCTACAAAGTTTATGAAGCAAAAGGATCCTGTCAGAAGGTGGTAGAGAGAAGACAAGGAAGTCGCAGTAGGCTACGGTAAGAGCTACCCTGTTGTAGATAAAACAGGATGTTATAGAATGTTGTAGATAAAAACCGGATGTTCTAGAATCTAGACCAACATTCTACCACAAAAATAATAGTTGAATAAAGGTTGAACTGGGGTCGATACACCGTCATTTCTTGTCACGTTTTCAACGTTGATTCGACGTAGAACAGTATGTGCAAATGTTCGTTGTTTCGACGTTAGACATCAACGTTGATTCGACGGTGATTCGTTGAACAGCTGACGGTGATTCCACGTTGATTCAACGACCTTTTGCTATCTGGGGTGGGCCTCTGCTGTCCGCGCGTTTTTGTTGGCGGGACGTTTGCGTTGCTCGCTTAACCTGTCCCTAACCCTCTGCATAAGAGTAGACTGAGACTCTGTCATATCTCCTCTATGCGTCCTCATAGCTTGCTGCCGACAAAATGCCCTCAGAGCAAGCCGATCCCCATAGCTGATGATATATCTGGCTAACTCCTCATCTGTCATTACATCTATGACGGTGATGTCGATCTGCAATGCAAAAGCACATCATATCTTAGCCTAAAGAAAAACCTAAAAACACATCATACCTTAGCCTAAAAGACTACTGTAATTTAACCTAAGAAACCTAGCAGAACAACTAGGCTAATGTAAACAGACAGAGCCAAGACTAGCAATAGCCTATAGCCTAGCCTACAATAGCCCGTAGGCCCTATAGCAGTGGTCCCCAAATGGCGGCCCGCGGGCCAGATCCGGCCCGCGCACAGCATTTTTTTGGCCCGCGACGTAATGACTGAACAAGGTAAATAGACATGCGCTATCTATGGCCATGCATGATTAGCGATCTCTCCACTTCAGTGTTACATAGGCCTACATCTCTGATAGTCATTCACAGAGAGTTAAATGTTATCTACAGTATAACATGATATAGCCTACAAAAAAACGTAACGTTGATAGCTGTTTTAGAGTGCTGTTTTAAAACTGTTCGCAATATCCCCGACGTCCATGTCAAATCCATTCCACTTGAATACAAATGCTACAATGAAACTCCATCTCATTCTCGGGTTTTCATTGCTACCTGCACAGATGAATGATCGGTCAAATTCAACCGCTGGAAGAGTCAAAACACTCGCAAAATCGTGTTTTCGTTACGTTAAATAAAACACTGCTAATATTAATTAACAGTTTTTGCGAGCGCTGTGATACTTTATTAATATTTGTGAAACTGATAATGGGTGACTGTAGGCTACTGCTGAGGTGTCACGACGACACAGCAAACGAGCTTCAGAAACAATCTTGAAGCTCACGACATTCAGACTAGCCCAAAACGTTAACGAATCCTCCCGAAGCCTGCATTCAAAACATTAAAGAAATTAATTTAACAGATATTGCAACTGCATGCAAGATTAGGCTCATCATGAGGTTATTAAAGCTGGTTCCGAATTAGTCATTAGTCACTTTGTTAGATAGAAGTAGCCTATCTAACAACCAGTGTAGATGTACCAGAATCGAGGAAATTGTGTCTAGCTCATAGGACCCCCACTGACCTGTCCCAAACACTTTCAAAAAGCCTTTGGGTGGATGGTATTGTCCATTTTGCCTCTGTTCACATCAGCCACTTAGATAAATGTGTGCCAGCTGATAATGCAAGTTATAATGGGGGGGTGGGCCGGCCCTTAGCCTCACTTGCTGTACATAATTTGGCCCTCGGGGAAAAATAATTGGGGACCACTGCCCTATAGGCTACTTTGTGAATCGAAAGTTAACTTTTTGTTGCTTAAGGCTAGCTGCTACCAAAGTTGAACATTTATCTTCACCTTATCATCTTGCAGATGCTTAATTACACTTTCAGATATTTATCTTCCTCTAAGAAAGTCAACTAACAGCTCCTGATCCTGCCCTCCTTCTGCCATACTGCAAACGCGAATGGTAGGCCTACATGACAGTCTACCGATTTCTTCCCATAGACAGTAAAAGATTTTAGGTGCGAAACTTTCAGGTGCGCACGTAAAACTTTCAGGTGCGCACGTAAAACTTTTCACGTGCTCACGAGAAAGTTTTAGGTGCGCACGAGAAAGTTTTACGTGCGCACGTGAAAGTTTTACGTGCGCACCTGAAAGATAAAAGTTTCATCAGGTCACTTTAGAGGCTCCGTACACTACAGCCTTGCGTAATCTATAAACAAATTTCATAGGGTTTTTTTTATTTAGCTATTAGTTTCCCTGAGTCAGGCTTTTTTCCTATAACATGAGCGACGTCCATTGGTGACATTCTGCGAGTCGTAGGGAAATGTTAGGGTAAGTTCTTACACACGTCTGCAGCAGCCTGTCTGAAGTAATAATATGCTTGTATGCATAGGCTACCTTCACACTGGAGGCATCTCATTTTATATAATAGACCATTTTGTTTGGTTTATTTTGGTTTAGCTTTACAGTGTAATAGTTCACCACTGTTAGCTGGACGCAAACTAGCTCTCAAAACAAAAGTGCTTGTCAGAGGAGAAATTCATCGCTTCATCTAACACAACGCAAGAGGGTAAACACCGCTACGTATGCTCCAAAAACACTGACGGCAATCATCAAATCCATTAACCAAGCCAGAAAACAACACTGAATTGTCCGTTGTCACGTAGAAGGTGATGTGTCACATCCATCAAGGAGGATAAAAAAATAAGTAGTTAAGTGTCAGTTGTCATGTGGGAGTTTGCTTTAAATACACCAACGATAGTCTACTCTAGTACTGTAAATAAAAAAACACAGCGATCTGACGTTTCAGTTTGGGGTTACCATGGTTTCTCAGAACGTTAGAGCATTCTTCAGAACGTTAGCGCATTCACCGGCAGTTCCCTAATGAATATTCATGAATCTTCCCCTACCATCCTGTAAAAAAAAAATTCGCAGTTGGCTAACAGCGGTGAACTTATTAGCTGGCCTGCCTAACACAAGCTTATATCCTTTTATTCGATATTAGCTACTGAAGCAATGGATCTAAATAGATTTCCTCTTACTCAGATGGGCAATTTCAGGAATTTTCAACCATTATACCTACCGTAAAAGTATGTGGTCTTCAGCACAGGTCTTCACTATCCAGCAACGGGCAAAAGAAAGATGGCGATGGCACTGGCAGCCAAGTTTATTTTCCAGTGGGCGGAGTATCAGAGATTCAACTTGATATTGTTTGTTGGGTGTTTCAACTTGATAAGATCAGCTGGTATAACTAAATAACCCATGTAAATGTAAGAAACTCACAATTATACCTGTTTTGAACAAATGTAGATTAATATCAAACAATATATTTTCATGTAAACACACAAACTGATTTGTTGTTGTTAATTTCACACATTTGAATCATGTTAAATCTACAAGGGGGCAGAATCATTTTTTCCAGTGTATTAAATGCAGAGTATGTTTCATGTTAGAAATTAAACACCCATTTAGACCATTTAAAAGTTTCCAAGGGTGAGGGCTTGCCTGTAAATGACTTAAAACAAATGGATATCATCATAAGAAGATAGCTCAGGACCTAAGCTTTCTAAAGATGTATAATATGACGATTCTTCATGTAGCTTGGTAGAGTGCAACATTCATTTGTCATCACCTGGCCAGTTTCAATTTCAATTATACTCCATGGGTAGCCTTAGAATGTTCTATAATGGTAGTTCTATAAGGCGTTCCATGGGGAAAAGAGTTAAAAATAGCATGTTTTCATTTAATATTGATGAGGCCACGGACAAAAATATGGACAAATATACTTTATATTTGTAAAATATATTATATTCTTACAGTAATATAGGCCTACTCCGGTTTTATGACGAGGATGCTGGCAGTGTGAAAACACAGAACCTTGCCAGCAAAAAGGTCAATGTTGCAACTGCCTCAGCACTGATGCTTCAAATGAAAGATGTTCTGCAAGCAAATGGGCTGGAGTGGAGACAAGTCACTAGCATTCTTCTGGACAATTGTGCTGTACATGAGGGGAAGAAATCTGGACTTGAAACATTAGCAAGGAAGGAGAACCCTAGTATCCTGGATATATCAGGAGACACTGTTCACATGATGTCCAATTCTGCTAAAGCCCTCATGAGACCGTTTGGCTCAGAAGTGGATGACTTTTGCTCTGATATTTATTAGAGCTGGTTGAGTCCTGACTCACTCGTATCTTTCACCCGTGTCTTTAAATTAACCCATGAGTCGCGAGTCTCTAGCATCATTAACCCAGATCAGTTGAGTCCTACTACAATCTAATTTCAAATGAAACCAGCGCCACACACAGACATCTTAACCTAGTCCTAGACATCTTACAGTAGCTGCCAAAAGTTGTAGGCCTATAACTTACAATTTTGTAGGCATCCACTCCACAAGTCAACTCTAGCGAGTCTGTGTGCACACATTCTTTTAGGTCTATGGTGCACGGTTCCGTATCATTGGTCCGACATCCCATTAGTCCGAAAATGAACCATTGACCAGAGATACCGTTAGTCCGACATCCCATTGGTCCGAAAAAAAGAGGCCCATTGGTCCGACATCTCATTAGTCCGACCATACAATGAATAAACAAATCCATACTTTGGTCTATTTCCTAAAATCTCCGTCTGCCACTGTTTACAGTTAGACTGATGTGACGCTATTGTAGTTTGATTTCAATAGCATAGTGTAGTGGGTGGGTGCGGTTACATGTCGCTATTCAGACATGTCATTAGTCAGACATTAGCACCCAATTGTCGGAGTAGCAGCATTTTCATTTAAAAAAAAACATACCACTACTCCGACATTTTTTATTTCCATTGTCGGAATAGGGGCATGATACTATATAGTTTTGAAACATGCCGCTTTTCCGACATGAATAATTGTAATGTGCTCATGCGAAAATGTGCCCAAATCAAAACGATTCCTAACCCTAACCATCAGTACAGGTGGATATGCTTTATTTTACATTAGGTGCTGCTCAAGCGTAAATGTGCCTAACCCTAAAACTATGCCTAACCTTAACCGTCAGTAAAGGCATGTGTTTATTACAATGTGCCCAATCCTTAACTATTCCTAACCTTAACCGTCAGTAAGGGCATGTGTTTAGCCTATATGTGCGTAACCCTAAACATCAGTAAGCGTACATGTGCCGTAACCGTCATTAAAAGGCATGCGTTCATTACCTTAGTAATAGTTGTGTAAATGTGTGTAAATGTACGTAATGTGCGTAAATGTGCGCAAATCAAAACAATCCCTACCCTTAATCGTCAGTAAAGACGTGTCGGAATAACGGCATGAAAAACTGTCTGAACACCGGGATGTCTGAATAGAAACATGTCTGAATAATGGCATGTCGGAATAGGGAGTGAATGCCGGTGGGTGCATGCATGACTGTCACGCAGGTGACCCAGGCTCGCATCCCGCGGTGAACTTCATCTATAGATGTGTTTTATATTTTTGCAAACGAACATCGAAGCTAACGTGTTTCAGTCGTATAAACTTTCACACGACAAAACCACAAATTAACCTAGGCTACATTCCAACATAGGTAAACGTAAGGACAATGAACTCTTACCTTTATGGTCTAGGCTACAAGTTATCCACAGTTATTTCCATCGTGCATTCTACTTGATATGAACTAGAAATAGAGCCTTGCCATATTCTTCTACAGGTCTGACTAAATTCAAAGTTTCACTCCAGAAACATGTCGTTAAATTTCGTGGTCCTGGCTTCCCAAAATGTCGCACAACACACTGCCACATTGGTTTGTGCCATTTCTTAAATATTACATTGTTAATTGCATATAATATCTCTGTAGTTCTCATGTAATATAATTGTATGTATATATGTACTTATTTATATGTATTTTTTTATATGCACGCGCACCCACGCACCTTACCCGGTGATGGGGGCGGTCTGAAGAGGGTATAGCAAGTGCGTCTGTGAGATTTTGAATCTGTGGCGCCAGTAGGCCTAGCCTAGTAGCCTACTCAGTGCTGCGGCAACGACTGTTTGTAAATGTTTTCCTGCGAGTTTGAAACTAACAACAATAAAAGACTACTGAGGAAACTTATTTTCACATTAGTTAAACGCTGTGCGCAGTTCGGACCGGTGCGTTACCAAACAGAGGACGCACGAAGAGAAAAAGCCTTCGTGGACTGCTGGTGCATAGACCTCTGAAGTTCGCCTACAAAAAAGCTACCATCTTTGCCCATATAAGGAGTTACGGTATCTGACGATTTTTCCTATGGGAAATTAAAGGGATAGTTCGGATTTTAAGACACGAAGTTGTATGGGTTCCCTGTCAGCAACGTAGTGCATCAGCACTGACTTACCCCCGACAGCGTCCTGTGAGCCGAGATCCAGCCGGTTTTTGATCGTTTTTGATGCCGGACTATTTTCTTCAGCAAGTTTCTGGGGTCACGAAAGTAAAGTGTTTTTCTTCTCAAAACCATATGCGTTCAACAGAGTGATATATTTGCACCACAAAAACGTTGTCCAGCTGTCAGTAGCGCGCAGTGATAGGAATCGCGAAAAATAAGTAAGTGATAATGAGATTTGAATTTTTCCTGGACAACGTTTTTGTGGTGCAAATATATCACTCTGTTGAACGCATATGGTTTTGAGAAGAAAAACACTTTAGTTTCGTGACCCCAGAAACTTGCCGGACTACTTTCTTCAGCATCAAAAACGATCTAAAACCGGCTGGATCTCGGCTCACAGGACGCTGTCGGGGGTAAGTCAGTGCTGATGCACTACGTTGCTGACAGGGAACCCATACAACTTCGTGTCTTAAAATCCGAACTATCCCTTTAACATGGGGATTTGGAATTATCACACCTGTTAAACTCTCGCGGGGATGACAAAATCGGAAATTCAGGTGTTTTCCTGAACACACTTTTGTCCTCTGCCTTCGAGAGGAATATGTGATCTCCGGTACGCGAAGACGGCAGACTTTGATTTTCGCTACCCCAGAGCTAACTTGCAATGCAACTTGCCATTAAGTTAGTTAGCCAGTTAGCTCTGGGGTAGCAAAAATCAAAGTGTGCCGACTTCACGTACCGGAGATCACAGTATGCACAAGAAGGCAGAGGACAAAAGTGTGTTCAGGAAAACGTCTCTATTTAAGACTATATCGTCCCCGCGAGAGTTTAACACGTGCGATAATTCAAAATCCCCATGTTATTTTCCCATAGGAAAAATCGCCAGATACCGAATCTCAAAGATGGCAGCTTTTTTGTAGGCGAACTTCAGAGGTCTATTCACCTGGGGCCTCATTTATAAACGATGCGTACGCACAAAAGAATGCGTACGCCTCGTTCTACGCAAGCTTTGGTATTTATAAAAGGTGAACTTGACGGTAAAATGTGCGCACCTCCACGCAAGCTCTGACCCATGCGTACGCACAAAAAAAGGAAAAGCAGAAAGTGCGACCTCAGGAGGAAACAGGTACAACGACCCGAAATTGGTTCAATAATCGAAGTTTAACACAAACATAACATCGCGCAATGACGCGCATCAAAGACATAACTGCCTTAACCTAATCCTGTTTAAAATCTAAAACGTAGTTGATTGTTGTTTCGTGCGCCCGTCAAAAAATCCATCTTATTTGAGGCAAGAAAGACATGTTGATAGGCTATACACATTGTATGTTTTGTTAATTATCCACTTATGGCTTTCGTGCATGTTGTGATATTTGTCAATAATACATCAAGGCTCAAACATGTTGCTTGTTAGCTTGTTAGCAATATATACAGTAAGAGGGATTTGCCGAGAGGTACCCGCCCGAATCATGCCATGCAGTCTCGCTGCAAGTGCTGACTTGCATCGGCTTTCTTGCCACTGGCTGAATCGAGAACTGGCTGACCCGAGTAGGATAGCCAACCTTCAGCCGAATTTTGCCAGACGTGTTAGGAGGTGTAATTGTTTTATCACCAAACTACATCAGCTTTCCTTACACGGTGAACAGGCAAATAAAAACGCAGCAAAGTCTAATTTCCCAAATGTGATCCGTGCTATTGACTGCAATAATAGTGCTATATAAGAGCACCGAGTGAAAATAAATGTGTCTTTGTTAACAGGAAGCATATTCATTCCCTCAATGTCCATGTTATATATGTGCCACGGACATGTTGCTCACAAATGTTGTCGCCCGGTGGCCTGATTCATATTGAGACATAGGCCTACTGTAGCAGCGTTGGGCGAAGACTGAATGCTGGAGCTGTGCGCGATGGTGGCTTCTACTGTAGGTGCGGGTGAATCGTGTTTAAATCCTGTAATCCTAAAATAATTTGGAACAATTTTTCGACCATTTCTAAACATTCAACCCTTTACTCATTGAAGTTATGTTGTAGGTGACAGTGGATATCCGCTGAAACGGTGGCCTCTCACGCCATTTATGAACCCACAAACAGTCAATGAAGTTGTGTTTTTTGTCTTTCCCGCTGTTTTCGGCATGTTGTCCACAGACATCAATATTCATTAAGGGCGTTTCGCTGAATATTTATAGGCAATTATGGGTGTGTCTTGAGGTACGCACAGGTACCGCAAATGTAGAGTAGAGCTTGATTTATAAAGGGAAATTGGCGTGGAACGTGCGTGCGCACGGTTTTATAAATCAGAATATTTCTGTGCGCACGCACTTTCTGAGTTTTGAGCGCACGCCATCTTCTGGCGTACATCCTACGCAAAGTTTTATAAATGAGGCCCCAGATCTGGTGAGATCGATTGCTTTACTGTGTATTCATATTGCTTGGTCTAGCAGAGAGACAGCAATCGCATTTTCCCTTTTTTCTGAGCATTATATTTTTTGTTTGCTACATCGCGGGACGTTTGGACTCTTTTGCGCGGTCCTGGCAAAATACAGGACATCTTTCGTTTAGTTTGGACTTTTAGGTTTATTTTCGGGGCTGAATGAAAGGGGGAATTGCAACGCTTGGGATTGTTTGGGACATTTATTTGTGTGTGAATATAAAGCGCCGCTGTGCACGACCTGGGTTATTGTTTGGTGTGTGTCTTCCTTTACTGTTAAACCGAAGAAAGCAACATTGTTTCATTGTTATAATCAAGAGACGAACTCAGATGCTACGTTGAACTTCATTCTCAGAATTATCTGTTTATTGCCATTCATATTTAGTCATATTAAGAAAACCTTGTGCGTTTAGGCCTAATTAACACAGCCGAAGGTAAAAGGTTAGGCTATTTCCACCTGTTGTTAGACACACGATGCTGCAAAAAAGACGTCTCCTCTTTTCCACGAATTTTGCATCTTTCAGTTTCAAGTCATCCATGCATCTCTACTGTGTATGGTCGGACTAATGGGATGTCGGACCAATGGTTCTCTTTTTTTCGGACTAATGAGATGTCGGACTAATGGGATCTCTATTGAATGGTTCATTTTCGGACGAATGGGATGTCGGACCAATGGTGCACACAGGCAGTCCGAGATAAGAACTTCCCGCAGAGCTGGAAACCGAGCCTGTCAGTTGAATTGAGCCGCGCGAATCAGCCGGCTACATTGTCATGAGTGGATCTGTAGCGCGAGTGTGTCTCTCGTGTCAGTGTGAAATGCAAATCCACAACAAACGCCATTCTTTCACTTCTGAAATAAAATACTGTTCTGAATCAAGCCTAGACATATTGTAGGTTTGGTGTAGATAGATGTAGTGTATTAAAATAAAATTTGGTCCTGAAACATTGCAAGCTGCATGAGCCTCTTGCGTCCTTAAAGGGATAATCCGGAGTGAAATGCACTTTAGATCAATTTTTCGGACTATTGGGAGTAAATACGTTGAGTTGACACCAAAATCATGTCATTCGGATGTATTTTGAGAAAGTTCGAGCTCCCCGTTTTTAGCCAAAACTCGTTAGCCTGGAGGTGACTCGGGCATGTCATTTCGCCGCTACAAAACGCTATTTTTATACCTCTTCTACTGTTCCAAACAACACTACACTTACGTGGTAGTGAGTAGAGGATCCCTAAAGCCAAACCGAAGTATCCCCACGCCTTTATGTGGTCGGATAGAGAGTCCAGAATGAATTTAATCGAGTCCGTACCTTTCCGGAAATGTTAATAAAGTGTTGTTAAAGCGTTGGCAGCTGCAACAGCGACATTTCCGGAAAGGTACTGACTCGATTAAATTCATTCTGGACTCTCTATCCGACCACATAAAGACGTGGGGATACTTCGGTTTGGCTTTAGGGACCCTCTACTCACTACCACGTAAGTGTAGTGTTGTTTGGAACAGTAGAAGAGGTATAAAAATAGCGTTTTGTAGCGGCGAAATGACATGCCCGAGTCACCTCCAGGCTAACGAGTTTTGGCTAAAAACGGTGAGCTCGAACTTTCTCAAAATACATCCGAATGACATGATTTTGGTGTCAACTCAACGTATGTACTCCCAATAGTCCGAAAAATGGATCTAAAGTGCATTTCACTCCGGATTATCCCTTTAAGTCGGGTCGCGTGAATCAGCCGGCTACGTTGTCATGAGTGGATCTGTAGCTCGAGTGAGTCTCTCGTGTCAGGGTGAAAAGCAAATCCGCCGAGATGTGTAGGCTTTCAAAGTGGACAAGAGAAGTGAGAGTGGTGTCAGATAGAGTTTAAGTTTAAGGAGTTTAACATGAGCTCACGAAAGAAGAGCAATGTGTGGATTTACTTTAATGAAGAGAGCAAAAATCAGGCTAAATGCTGCATTGCAAAAACCTGATCTCAACTGGAGGGAGCACATCCAACATGAGGAGGCATTTAAAAACAAAGCATCCTGCTTGAAGACACCCTAGAAGGAGCAGGAGGAGCAGAAGCAACAACAGTCAGTTGCAAGCACATCTGCTAGGCTACAGCATCTGATAGGACTGTGCCAGGTAGGTTATGTCACAGGAACGGAGAACTGCCGGCAGTAAATAAATGATTATATTATTAAATTATCTAGCCTAATTATTAAATTATCTATTATATTATCTATTACATTATTAAATTATCTAGCCTAAATTGTCTAGGCTACATACAAAACAGTATGTTATTTCAGAAGTGAATGGCATTTGTTGTGGATTTGCTTTTGGCATAAACAGCAGATCTGCAAAAATAAAAGAAACTGTTGTTAAGCAAATGCAGAGGGCCCTTAAAGGGATATTCCGCCATTTTTGGAAATACGCTCATTTTCCACCTCCCCTCGAGCAAAACAATCGATATTTACCTTGTTCCCGTTCATCCAGCCATTCTGTGAGTCTGGCGATACAAGTTTTAGCTTCAGCCTAGCATAGATCATTGAATTGGATTAGACCATTAGCTTCTCACCTGCTAGCTTCATGTTTAAAAGTCAAGATTTCTGGTAATTTTCCCATTTAAAACGTGTCTCCTCTCAAGTTAGAAAGTGCAATAAGACCAACTGAAAATGAAACCTGGCGTTTTTCTAGGCTGATTTGACATGGAACTACACTCTCATCTGGCGTAATAATCAAGGCAACTTACAAACTACTGGCACTATACTGCTTGTTGTCTATGGGGACTATTTTCAGATGCTGCGTACGATATCACTGCGCCTATGGTACGTTTGCAAGTTGCCTTGATTATTACGCCAGATGAGAGTGTAGTTCCATGTCAAATCAGCCTAGAAAAACGCCAGGTTTCATTTTCAGTTGGTCTTATTGCACTTTCTAACTTGAGAGGAGACAAGTTTTAAATGGGAAAATTATCAGAAATCTTAGTCACTTTTAAACATGAAGCTAGCAGGCGAGAAGCTAATGGTCTAATCCGATTCAATGATCTATGCTAGGCTGAAGCTAAAAGTTGTATCACCAGACTCACAGAATGGCTGGATGAACGGGAACAAGGTAAATATCGATTGTTTTGCTCGACGGGAGGTGGAAAATGAGCGTATTTCCAAAAATGGCGGAATATCCCTTTAAAGCTGCCAGCACTCAGTTTCCACACGTACAAACTTAGATACCCATGCTCAACTACTCTGCAACATTATCACACAGCGAGAGATCGAACATTGAGTCCATGAACAAACATAGCACGCAATTATAACTCCATCCCCATGGACCAAACAAACGGCAGAGAATACACACTGATTCGCCCCACAAGCTCCACATCGGGAGAGGGGCCTAAGAACACAACGATACCAGCTAACGTGCTAACATTAGCCAAACACTTTACACCTACAGACACACAGCTCAACTTATTCTATAAAGGACTTACATTCATACCAGCACTTAATTTATTTAAAGAACAAAAACAACAACTACAACATGATTCACAAGAATATCACAGAAAAATTAAATTAGCTATTTATTTTGAAAAGAGACAGACTCACCCATACTACCGTTCCTACCTAAATCAAAATGGACTCCAGATGACAAACACCTGACGCAGTACAAGAATTAGTCAAAAAAGACCTCACACACCTACACAGATTACCTAAATTCCAAACAGAAAAATACAACTTCTATCTATCTATTAATGCGAGGAACGTCTGTCTGTGCCACGCATAACTCTCGAACTACTTATCCGACTAACCTACAATTCACACGTCTTGCTAATGACATGCGTGAGTGCAGTGCAAAGTTTGGTTGGTTTTGAACAAAAAATGTAGCCTGGCTAACGCCTCCCACTTCTCAAATGAGACGTGGTCTGGCAACCAGACGTTCATTTTCTCGTATTTGAAAAAAAATGCCCAGATCCGTTCATTGGGCGCCACGGATGTCAATCAAATGCGTTTCTGCATAGCTCATCATGGTCTTGCTTTCTCCCCTGTTCTGTGATTGGCCCCCAACATCAGGCGAAAATGGGGGCGTTAGTTTCCAGACTGCCTTAGCAGCGTGAAAGAAATCACCGCGCAAGGCAGTCAGACATCGGCTATGGCAAAGCCATCGATGGCTTTGGGCTATGGGCATAACATTCATTCAAACATCCAAGTTCATAGCACTGGCATTGCCATGGTTAGGCAATCATTTTCCAACAACATTAAAAATGCACGGGTAGACTATGTAATATGTCTAATATTGCCATTAGCTGCAACTCAAACGCCTTTCCCCTTCACAGTAATAAGCTCTACTAACTGCACAGGCTTTCTTGGAAAACATTGTTTGTACGGGCATTGCACTAGTACCTTTGAATGAAGTTCAGGCCCTAAAACTACTCATGCACAATCCAAACATAATAATAAAACCAGCTGATAAAGGTAGCACTATAGAAATATATATATATACACACACAAAGTATGCCCGGTTGCTGCAAAGGTCCCCCCAGCGGGCGAGCGGGTTGGGTTAAGTTTAGGATTTGGGTTGGGGTCAGGGTAAGGTATTCGCCTCCAGGAGCACCCTGCGCAGCCGAGTGAATGGCACGGTCCATCCCTGTCTGCTAGCATGGCTAAATCCACCTCATGTTGAGCCCTCTAGGTTGTAATGTGTTTAATTTGTAAATCCATAAATAAATTCTCCGTGATGCGCCGAGATAATTTTATAGTCTTGTAATAATCCATTGTTATGTATGCTTGTTTCAAAATAGTTTTTACCTATTCTGTGCATCTGAGTGGTCATAGAAGAGAATGTAGTAACTAATCACATTTTCCACCATAATAGGTTTAGTATGTAAAAAGGTTTTTAAGCATCGTCTTAGGCCCCGTACACACGTAGCCGGGTATCGGCTTAAACCAGCGTTTCTCAAACTGTGGGGCGCGAGCTGACGTGAAAAACCGGAGATTTCTTTTTAATCTGTAGCCTGTGCCTTCCTTTATTGATAATTACGAGAATGCACCTCCATCTCACAAAACAAACACAAACAAGGTAATCTAGACTCTTAGGCCTATCATTGACCAGATGAAAATGTTAGTCTGTCCTGGAACCATAGTCCGAAAAAAATGATTGATGTCGGAATTTTAATTGCAGCGGAAACAAAAAACCTGTTTATGTTTGAGACGAGCGCAGTAAAATTTAAGGATATCTTGGCTATCTGTCCGACGACACAATTGCTGTTCTGCGATCTCGAAGAACAACTGCTTGACAAACGCAGTTTGTTTTGCCTTGCAAGTGGACAAGGCCACCGACAGTTACAAAGGTGGTTTAGTTATTGCTTATGTCCGCGTTGTTAACTTGACAGCGGGCGAAGATTCTATTCTGCGAGTATGCCAAAAGTAGGGCCACTGCAGATGAACTATTCAACATTGATCTCGACAATTAGTCTACCTGGCAGAACAGGACATCAAATGGGAAAACTGTGAGGGACTTGGTTGGCGCACAAACGATAGCAGGGGGAGAGTGGGGGCAGTTGCAACGTGTGGCAGTTGCAACACTGTAGATTTCTCCAATCAGAAACAAGCTAGAGTGATGAAACTCATTTTACACATGCTTAGTTGGACCCTCCATCTTTCTGCAAGATTGCTGCCAGTTTTGAACTTCTCTTCTGGGAGAACCAAAAAGCAAGGTCAAAAAGTAAGTTTTTTTATGATCAGAATTTTTCTCCTAATGTCAAAACTGTTTGCAGAAAGTATTGTTAAGTTGTATCATTTAAATCTGCAGTTTCTTAGCTTTTAATAGGCATATCTACCATGTATCAAAGCTAATGTGCTAAGCTTGTATGGCTTGTTTTAGAATGACTGTCCCTGTGGGGACGGTTGCAACGTTTTGTTGCAACTGTCCCCAAGGTCCATTCATGTATACCACAACTGTGAATCAGACAGTGAGTAATTTTCTGTCTGATGTTGATAAAGTCAAGATGGCTGTTTTGTTAGGCCTATTTCTTTAAATAATTAATGCTGAGCTATCAAAATGAACTGTAATTATTAAAATTAAAAAAAGGTTTTTTTTTACACTCTTCAAAGTCAAGATGGCGCGTTACAACAGTTCTGAGTGTTTGTTAGGTCTGTTTCTTTAATTAATTCATCAATTAATACTGAGAAGTCAAACTGTGGTTTCAAAAAGATAAAATAAATGATAATCAAGAGTGATTTTTGTCATTTTTAAGACTGTTGCAACCGTCCCCTTGTGTGGGGACGGTTGCAACGTTTCACTCTCTCAATTAAAATGTAATTTATTTCAATATTATAATATTTACACATGTTGCATAATTATGCATGGATAGGTGACAGATGTGGGCTAAACATATACAAATTTTGTGTTTCTATTGAAAACGGTCTCTGAGATATACAAGGAAAGGTAAAAAGTGGTGCAACTGCCCCCACTCTCCCCTAAAAGAAATGCTATCGTCGTGATAAAGAGGGTAGTGCCCGATGCGCAACAGACGGACTGTTTCATTCAGGGAAGCGCTCGCGTCAAGGCTTGACCTGAATAAGATTTTGAACGAGGTTGTGAGAGTGTTGAGCTTCATTTATAACACAATGGTAGCATAGTTGGCCCTTTTGCTGTATTATTGGAAATCAGCTTTTTTTGAAGCAAGGATTGACACCTTGTCAATGACAAAAAATGACGTTATTGATCATTGATTTAGATTTTTATTTTCTCTATTTTTGAACTGATATTTATCTTTAGTAGCCTAACTGTTATTTGTTAGGCCTACTGATGTATATTTAGCAAGTGACGTTATAAATATGACCATTTTGAGCTTTTTTTTTTTAAAGTATATTTTTTTGGCTTTTGTGCCTTTAATTTTGACAGGACAGTAGAGAGAGACAGGAAGCGAATGGGTGAGAGAGTCGGGGTGGGATCCGAAAAGGACCTCGGGGCGGGAATTGAACCCGGGTCGCCGGCGTGTGGTGCAGGTGCCCCAGCCAGTTGCGCCACGGCTGGGGCCAACCATTTTGAGGTTGACCTATACTTTCTATAGAGCGATGATGGACAGGTGGGGCTCGAGAAAGCCCCCTTGATCAAAGTGGGGAATGAAAGAAAAAGTTTGAGAACCACTGGCTTAAACAAAGGTATTTGTCTACGTTTGGACCTGTCATCCACATGACAACGCATATAAACGAATGTTTAAAAAAACTCCGGGCAAAGTGAAGATCTGCGAATTCTCCATTTATAAATTGATGTGTAGCCAGAGATAACCGGAGATCTGTGGTTTCGAACATCAGAATATGCGCCAAAACAACAACATATCTGCTCTGACGTTAAACGTGCGACCTTTGTTCACTGCAGAAGCATCGAGTGCCTTCTGAAAGTGCCTTGAAAACGGAGATGTTTGGTTATATGTGGAAGGTTTTTTTCAAAAACGAGGTAATGTGGATAAAATTATTTTATAAACGGAGGGGGGGAAATATTCGGATTTAAAAATACCCGGCTACGTGTGTACATAGCCTGAATAGCGTAAATTATGTCTCCCCAGGGATACAATAATAATACCAAAGATACTGACTAACCCGTCTCTGACAATACCCCTTCAAGGAGACCATAATAATATAAGTGGGATGTTGTCAGTTTTCTAAAAGATGATACTGATGGTGATGCTACTAGGCAATGATATGAAAATACCATATACCCTTAGCTTATGTTAGCATTTAATCAAACGCAACCAGTCAGCAACGAGTTTGCTTTTAACTATACCTACAGTACTATTATACCGCCCACGTTATGATTTTCACAATCAAACAATGACACATTTCAATTTAGCCTGTAACGTGACTTACCTGTCAATAGAAAGCAGGCAAGCTCTGCGTTCCTTTTGAAAGCTTTCTCTGCCATTAGCGCTTTCCACCTCGGAAACACGGCCCCTATGTTAATTCTTTTGTTACTTTGCCGCTCCCGTTCTCTTTTTGCTTCTCTTTTACGCTTATTAGACGATGAGGATTCGCTCTCCTTTGCACCAGCATATGTGTGGTCTTGCATGATGGCCAAAAGTGCAGTGCTTGCCTGTAGGTTAAGTATGGCCGTCTTCACGCTGCTTCTCTGTGTAACGCGAAATGGAAAAACGCGTTTTTCCCTTGCGGTATTAACAGGTAGTGTTATATGTCCCTCTCGGCAGTTCATATTTTTCTATACACCGGAAAGACATGGAAGCCTTCCTGTGAACGTCCCTTTCAATGTAAATGCCGGGAAGTGATTCTTCGGCCAGTAAGTCAGATCATTGGCATATGTTATTTTACACCAAAGACGATCTATTTATGAATGAAGACGTTGACTTGAGGTACTAAAACACTTAAAATCCTACATAATGTACCTTTAAGATTAGAAGTTGCTTTTTTTGTATGGGAGTTATAGTGAGTGAGAGGGACCAAGGGTCATGACAAAAAAAAAAATCACGAAGTCAGAGGACTGTGAAAAGCCCAGGAATGAGGGCGAAGTGTCTGCGGTGTGTTTTTTTGCATGTCCTCCTATCTCTTCTCTTATCTGCCTTGTACATCCCAATGGACCGAAGAACAGGGAGACATAGGAAACACTGACCCACATCAGCACCAATCAAAGGTCGCAGGCACAAGGAGAAGTGGCCATGGGCTGCAACTAGTGCCCAGAGCAGGGGGCACTGCTCATAAAAGCTTTTTCATCAGTGTAGACCACTGATGGAAACAGTCTTCAATCAGTAGGCCCTCTATGGTGTCCTCCATGTCGGCCGTCAGATGGAAGAGTGCACATGCCGGAGAGACTTTCGATAGCTCTTTAAAGAGAGCATTAAATGACACATCCGGCTTGTGTATGTGGCCCTCCCTGGCCATTTACTGCCGAACAGGGGAAATAAATGGAGCCTCCCTCTCTGCAATGGCGAGCAGGTCATCCCAGTCCCCAGGTGACAGGCCATGGCAGTACGTGGCCAGGAGACTTCTGAGCTGTGGGCTCCTTATTGTAATCCGTGTGATGTGACTAGTAAAAAAGGGAACATGCCCTGTCAATTATGGTAATATATGACATGAAATATGAGGTATATGAAGTAATTTGATGATTAAAAAATGTTGAGTGGTAATCATTACCTTACACGCCATAGTAAGAGTAGAAAAACTTATCTTCCACTATTCAACCTCTGATCTTGAGGCGTCGGGTTGTCTTGAAGCTTAGTGGAATACTTTTGATGGTACCCAAGAGTGGTCCCATCCATGATTACCGCTCTGAAAGGACACGTGCACAACCTGGGGTATGTATGCACCACATGCATGGCAATGAAAGCCCTCAGACGCAGGGATCTGAAGGAGGCTCAGGTATCCCAGCCATGCCCATCTAAACCTCTTGTAGCACATAATGTCTGCAGTCCTGCAGGGTTTGTCTGAGGGTCTGATGATAATTATACATCAAAGGAAATATGTCAAGATGGACAATGAGAGTAACACATTCAGTGATAGTATTAAATAAAAGAGTAATGCACTCAGTGATAGTATTAAGTTGGGTGAGGACTCATCATGAGGAGAGTTGTGAGTCTGGAACACCAGATACCAGCGTTGAGCATGGAGGTGTCATCATAGGCCTAATTCATCTATGAAGTCTGTTTTGATGGTGATGTTTTTGTTTTGTTAGCAATTTTGGTTTGAAAAGTAAATAGGCTTGGTTGTAAAGATCCCCTACCTATAGCACAAGGAATTTAAAGCAACACTAAAGCACTTTTCCTCTGTCGCACACACGCTATTTGTTTATCCAGCAAATAACAGACAAGGTAGAATATGTTGCATGATTTTATGAAAGTCTGATGTATTGCGACATCGAAGCAAGTCAAATGTGTTGTTTCTGTAAGGATCTAAGTTCCCAGGCTGATGACATTCCTTTCAATCATATATGGACTCTTGATTAGCTACTGAGTGTGGGCCTATTGTGGACCTCCTGTCACACGTTTGTCCAAAGTCCTCAGAAGTTAACTTGGACCAGGAAATGTAACCAAATGTATTGTCATGTCTTGATTGATTTACTCAAGTGGTTTCACTACAACAATGGTCTCAGTTTCACCTACAGTACTCATCATGTGATCTCCATTCATGTAACCCCTGTCACTGTGTGAACCAATCACAAACTTTGTAGCCTATAAAAGGGTAGACAAAACATTATTCATGGAGTCTCTATTAGCTATGAACTCCCACACTTCGGTGTGTAGTCATCTTCCTCTGAGCTGGTAAAGTATGTTTCATTCTCTGTCTGTTTTTGTATCTTAGCTTGAGTATTTCTTGAACCTGTTTTAAGTAACTTTCACACTTTGCATTTAGATGTACTTCTGTAATGTGTTGGATGACTAGCTTGTACCTGTCCAATAAATTTGTTATGCTGATCCGCGTAGCCATTAGTGCTTATACGGCTGTGTCCGGTCCCAGGTAACGTGCTAGCGTAATGGATGGCTAGGGTTTAACTACCGCCGCCGTAGGAGTTAACCACACTGGAAAGGGCAAGTTGTCTTTGAAATTGACTGTAATATTATGAAGCGGTGGGTCGCTTTGTTTACGGGGTCCGCCATAGATTAAAATGTCTATGGTAAATCTGCATTGAGTAATCGCATCCTAGCACAGCCAGAACCCTCTGTGCATAGCATGTGGTTGTGGGTCAGCACGTAGACATATATAGTGATCCGAGTCAGCGGGGCAGCCTCTGCATTCCTTTCTGGAAACTAGTAACAATGATTGCGTCGGGAACCGCCCGAATATAACCGGCAGTGGAGGAGAATAGGACCCTCAGCATATTCCTGACGATACGGGGTCGGTAAGAATGTCTGTGGCAATACACAGTAAATAGTAATGATCAGACGCTTATGACCCACATGAGCCTGATCCCGGATAATTCACAATGTTACTTTCGAAGGCCACCAGGCTCACCAGCCTGACCCCTGAGAATAATGTTACTTTGAACTAGACCTTCTTTATATTTGGCGGAGTCAGCTTTATTAGGATTCAACAGGGGTTATCAATTAATGTCTCAAACAGCGCGCGGCTGCTTCACGGATTTTCCTTCGACCACTCTCTGTTCCCTCATTGGTTCAGAAAAGTGACGTCTTTACATTTCTGATGTCTCATTTCATCGAACTACATACACTACCCCACCTCGTAAAGTTACATAGTGCGGTTATAGCCGATAGAGGGCCATGAAGTGAAAGCAGAAGTGCCGTTCACCCTGTTACGAGTTGATGAACTGCTGAAATGATTTTGGAAACATTATTCTAAGGTACGAAAAACTCTTTAGTGTTGTTTTAACATCTCTCCAGTGTATACTGTATGTGAAAATGAAATGTGAAACGTTTTTCATTTTTTATTCTTCCAATGCTTACCCAGAGCAGAGGAAATGAAACATGTAATCCCTCAGGAGGCTATGGTGGACACAATATGTTCCCATGTCCAGAATGAAAGGATGCCTGCCATGACTTACCATGCCACAACTGCATCTAAAGTGGCAAGCTGGGGTGAATGGGAACATAAATGAATGAGGAAAATTAAATGTGATTATTTTAGTTGTTTTTGATTCATTTTGATTGCATAATCTTTGAAGTGAACTCACGCTGGCATATAACTGTTGCAGCTTTGGAGTACAGCTGCCTCACAGTGCCAGAAGGGATTGGCTCTGGGCCAAACGTGGCTCCACACTGGCATACAGTGGACTGTGGAACAATGTCCACATGTTGCTGTGGGGCATTGGCAAACAATTCCTTAATTAAAACAAAGTTATCAAAAATGAACATTAATTTGTGTCATAATGCATGTCATTAATGTCATTAAAATGTCACAACACCTTTAATTGGGGGGGGGGGGGGGGGTGTAAAATGGTATCCCCCCCACCAACGGCCTGTCCTTGGATTTCCTTGAAGTTCGGCCATGTGTGCAGTGTCCATTTATGAACACAAAGCAGTATGGATGTCCGAACTTTGGGGACAGATAGGCTGCCTCCTGACCGACAACCGAAACAAATACATCCAGGTCAAAAGTTATTATCTGGATGAAATGTCTGCCATCCTAGGGAACACAAGAGAAGAAATTACACGTGTGGGCGTTATGTTGGTGAGTGACGTAAAACTCAACGCATTTTGGGAATCGGTGGCCCAAAACTTACGTTGTTTTACTGACGTGTGGGAACAACGAAGTGCAGTTGTCGAAATGCCATTTACCTGCTGTGTTATAAAATTCAATAGAGTAACATGAAGCTTATCTTTTATCGTTTTCCAGCGTGGAAAAATAATAATACACGCCATGTTTCAGAGGTGACAAAAAGGTGAAGAATGGTAAATATATATATATAGTAAATCCCACACTAAATTGTAGTATATTATAGTAATGTATAGTATACTACACTGTGTAGTGACTTACTATAGTATTTACTACAGTACACTACAATGTCTGGAAAATTACTATAGTAAATCCCAGACTATATTGTAGTATATTATACTAATGTATAGTATATTACACTGTGTAGTGACTTACTATAGTAATTTTCCAAACATTGTAGTGTACTATGGTAAATCTATAGTAAATTCCACACTATATTGTAGTATATTATACACTGTGCAGTGACTTACTATAGTAATTTTCCAAACATTGTAGTGTACTATGGTAAATACTATAGTAAATCCCACACTATATTATATATTATAGTAATGTATAGTACACTACAATGTCTGGAAAATTACTATAGTAAATTCCACACTATATTGTAGTATATTATAGTAATGTATACTACACTGTGTAGTGACTTACTATAGTAATTTTCCAAACATTGTAGTGTACTAGCCTGATTGCTCTGCGAGACTTTAGTCTGACCAAGAGTCTGTGCTAACACGGTTTCTCCAAGCGCTGGTTGACCCGCCTCCTTTAAGTGCCTCGATTTGCTACTGGTCGATGTCAGAAAGCGGTTTGCCGAGTTTAAACCAATGACAACACTCTTTCCTCTGCCTTGAACACGCGTCTACCATGGAGGTATAGAGCTCCACAGTCCCGCCCACAGCCTTGTCCGGAAGTAAAAATCCAATACAATTTCTCCATTGACAATTGGAGAATAAGCCATCGTAACCGTCCATGGTAGACTTAAAACCAGCTACGATGTGACTAAGCGATTATACCTGCTCATATAGATGTCAAAAGTTAATGGGGGCATCAACCTTGTTTTGAGAAAACAATGCTTTATTCACGATTTAACGAGAGAGTACTACACTACCCGACACCCTAACGTGTAAAACTGGTGAAAGCAGAGCCTTTGATTGGTAGAGATCGCCGTTGCCATGGCAATGCCAAACAAACTGTACTCAGCTTTTCCCGCGCCTATCGTTCAGCTTCGTCTCGCTGGAACTTCAAAACTTAAAATGGCTGCAGGGCTGATCAGGACCGATGTGTGGTCTTCCGAAAAATAACGGTTTTCTCATCTTGAAGGTTGAATTTACTCAATGGAAACGGTAGGAAGTAATCATCTTCTTTTCTCAGATTAATATGGAACCATGTTAAACTATCGTTAGGCTGCAAATGTTGGAAATGTGTGTACGTTTGCAAAGCATCCTGGGATTTGAGTTCTCTATCTCGGAATTTAAGATAGGCCTATGTACACAGTCTTGTACCTTTCGCTTTTTTTACATTTTCTGTTCATTTTTTCACTCGAAATTATAAGTTATATGCTTATGAGTCACATCGTAGCTGGTTAGCCTAAGGCATGGTCTAAAACTCTATATCCGAATTTTTCCAGAAGTCAATGTGAGAAATGAATGAGAATTTTACTTCCGGACAAGCACCTCTCTCGGAGGAGGGGCGGGACTGGGGAGCTCTATTATCCACGATATTCCGCAGCCAACAATGGGGGTCGCCATGACACCGAGACGGTTTTCTATTTCCGGCGAAGCTGCATTGTATCTGTTTTAACGTGACGGTTTACGGTGCTTAACATATCATAACGCATATAAAAGTCAACTTTTCTATTTTATATCGGTTATATGTGATGCAGTATATACATGCTGAGGGCAGAATTGTCAACATTTCGAAAGAAATCTAAGTTGAGGCATAACCTAGTTTGCTATGGAGAACGCACATGTTAACAGAATGAACGGAAGTTGAAAACAGTATCGTAACCATCGCAACGATACATATTTCCGGGTTAAGGAAAGAGGTGGATAAGAACTGGAGAAAGTGAACAAGTCCCGCCCCCATTCATTTCAACGAGAATGCTAGGCTAGTGAAAATTGCCAAAATTGAACGATTTTTTCAGGCTTCAACATGGCGTTTTAAGGGGCTTGTTTCCGGTGCCGTTTTACTTAGCCAATGAAGTGCCAGGTTACTGATTGACGTAAGGTACAGAAGGAGAGCTCGTGCCCACACTAAGATCGTGCATGAGCTGAGAGTGGAACAGCCACCAATCAACATGAGGAAAACGCAGGGAAAACGGCACCGGACATGATGTATTTCTGGAAAATGGCGACGAGGAAGTGCCTTGCTAATCGGCGAAGCTAATCAGTCAAATCCTGACCCCCTGGCGTCTACCCAGAGCCGTTAGAGCTGCTCAAAGTTCATTGTTTCTCGACCAAAGGGGGCAGTTCCGCAGATTTGGGGAATTCAGAAATCCTTCCCGATTAACAGTTGACCAGACCAGCGAAAGCAACGCAGAAGGTGTTACGTCACTGGGAGGGCGTGCCAGGCTAGTAGTGTACTATGGTAAATACTATAGTAAATTCCACACTATATTGTAGTATATTATACACTGTGTAGTGACTTACTATAGTAATTTTCCAAACATTGTAGTGTACTATGGTAAATACTATAGTAAATCCCACACTATATTGTAGTATATTATAGTAATGTACTGTGTAGTGACTTACTATAGTAATTGTCCAAACATTGTAGTGTACTAACCTGATTGCCATCGACTTAAAAAGCTCTGCGAGACTTTAGTCTGACCAAGAGTCTGTGCTAACACGGTTTCTCCAAGTTGCAGCCCTCAACTGATGTTGATGTTGTTATGTTGTGTTTTGGTTTGATGCGCCGCCCTACACTTATCTACGAATCACGAAGTCAGTAGTATTTCGCCATCCGGGTTGCCAGCTATGCTAGTTACCACCTTAGACAGCTGCAGCTACAAACGTGTTGGATAAAATATGTCTACCGTTATGGAACCTAAAAGACCTTGTTATGAATCCGAAATACGTCTAAATAAAACAAGGATTTAGGAGATTGAGACGGCTGAAAACGGAGAAGAATTTGAAGACAGACGTCAGTGTTGTTAATTTGTTCCTGGACAGGTAAAGATTCATCAGTTTGGCTAACTTACTTGTAGGCTACTGTAAATGGACATTTTAAATAGCCTATTCATGACAGTTGAACAAATTATGCAAGTTCGTGCAAAGTAACGTTATGTTGACCATATGGAGGAGGTGGGTCATTGAATTGAAAAGGTAGGCTAAGGAATTGTTTGGGAAATAAAAGCAGCTATAGTCATTACTAACGTTAGCAATGCATTATCAGAGTGAGTTTGTTTCTCTGTCATTATGCTGAGGAAAACTTGCCAGTGAAAGCTAGCAGGCTACGTTCCTGCTGCAGCTAGCTGGCAACCGTGACTCAGAGGGGAGGGGGAGGCGATTCACCGCTCTACAGTATTTTGAAAGTAATTGCAGTACTCGTTTTGGCCAAAATCCTACATACGGCTCCTTTAAACCAATAACAACACTCTTTCCTCTGCCTTGAACACGCGTCTACCCAGAGCCGTTGGAGCTGCTCAAAGTTGATTGTTTCTTGACCAAAGGGGGCAGTTCCGCAGATTTGGGGAATTCAGAAATTCTTCCCGATTAACAGTTGACCAGACCAGCGACAGCAACGCCGAAGGTGTTAAGTCACTGGGAGGGCGTGCCAGGCTAGTAGTGTACTATGGTAAATACTATAGTAAATTCCACACTATATTGTATATTATACACTGTGTAGTGACTTATAGTAATTTTCCAAACATTGTAGTGTACTATGGTAAATACTAAGTAAATCCCACACTGTACTATATTATAGTAATGTATACTACACTGTGTAGTGACTTACTATATACTAATCCAGCGAAACACGGAAGTAACACAAAACCGCCATTACTGCGTGACTGGCTGCTAAGAAATTAGCCGGTTGGTTTCATAGGCGGCTGTTGCAGAGGTTAGCTGTCATTAATACACGTCTTAATACCTTATGTTGTTAATAAATTACCTTCATTGGTAAGTTTTGGCACAGTCTGACATCATTGATCCAATGTTCCCTTTCACCTGACATTTTCTTTCATGAGCGGGATCTCTTGTTAGACATTCTTTGACAGGATGCTTTCATTGAAAAGCACAGGCAAGTGTCACTCGTCACACTCGCAGGCACGCAGTAATGGCGATATTCAAGATGGCAGCGCCCATAAAGTTCGCGCTGGATTAGTGTATAGTAATTGTCCAAACATTGTAGTGTACTAGCTTGATTGCCATCGACTTAAAAGGCTCTGTGAGACTTTAGTCTGACCAAGAGTCTGTGCTAACACGGTTTCTCCAAGCGCTGGTTGACCCGCCTCCTTTAAGTGCCTCGATTTGTTACTGGTCGATGTCAGAAAGCGGTTTGCCGAGTTTAAACCAATAACAACACTCTTTCCTCTGCCTTGAGCACGCCTCTACCCAGAGCCGTTGGAGCTGCTCAAAGCTGATTGGTTCTCCACCAAAGGGGGCAGTTCCGCAGATTTGGGGAATTCAGAAATCCTTCCCGATTAACAGTTGACCAGACCAGCGACAGCAACGCCGAAGGTGTTAAGTCACTGGGATGGCGTGCCAGGCTGGTAGTGTACTATGGTACATACTATAGTAAATCCCACACTATATTGTAGTATATTATACTAAAGTATAGTATACTACACTGTGTAGTGACTTACTATAATAATTTTCCAAACATTGTAGTGTACTATGGTAAATACTATAGTAAATCCCACACTATATTGTAGTATATTATAGTAATGTATAGTATACTACACTGTGTAGTGACAAACTATAGTATTTACTACAGTACACTACAATGTCTGGAAAATTACTATAGTAAATCCCACCCTATATTGTAGTTAGGGCTGGGCATGTTAATGCATTAATATCACGTTAACTCATCAATCACTTAACGCCGATAATTATTTTATCGCGCATTAACACAGTTTTTATTATTTTTTATACTGTAAAAGTCTGTTGCTCACAGGCTTGTCACAGGCGTCTCATCACGCATTGAAATTCCATAGCCTACATTCACGAAATCAGGAGATGTTAGGCTGATAAGCAAAACATTTGCGCATTTTATGCATGGATTAAAGTTTTCCGTCATACGACGGATTTCCGTCAACCGGAGGCGCTAGAGGTCAATCATGAGATTGATGCAGATCCGGGGAGAAAATATTTAGGGGGGGGGGGGGATGCGGCGCGATCTCCCTTGCAAGCTGCAGTGATGGTTACACCTCTTGTTGAACCCTGTTTTGTGATAGGCCTGTGTTTTAGCCTATGTTAAAATCTTCGTTGTGCGCAAAATAAATACATAAATAAATGCGTTCGTGCAACTGCGTTGATGAACATTAGGCTACTACTAGGCTACTACCACTATTAGGCTGCTACTAATAATAATCATCATCATCATCATAATGATACAATAATAAACGAGAGAAAGGCCAATTGAAACAGATGAAAGAACAGTCTTGATTTATAGCCGGCTACTTTGGAGCCGCAACAGCCTATTAGACTTTTGTAGGTAACAAGCTTTGCAGAAGTTCAGGAAAGCTGTCGTTTTTTCGGTTTAATTAGTTTATGATTTGGGCTAATTATTCTTCATAAAAGTAAAATGAAAATAAACAGTAGTTTCGCCAGTTGTAATAGTAAGCTATAGAATAGCTTCAGGACAGACATCCACGCACTAGCTGCGCAAAGTTCTGCGCTGTTTGCGATGACTTCTTGTCCGCACTTGCTAGTTCCCCGATCTCATCAAATTAGACTACTTAGAGGTCGGCAGTGTTGGGGAGCTTAAAGATGAATAGTCAAAAAGAACATGGATATAGCCTACTTTCGATCATTATTAATAGAGTCGGGTGCGCCCGAAACGCAGAGACAGACAACGGAAAAGTGTGTGTCTGCGCCACGCCACTATTAGGCTATCCTACTGTTTAGTTTAACTGCTAATTTCTCTAAAAATAATTATAATAAGCCAACAAGGTTAATTTATACAACTCAAAAGGATCCAGTAGCTTAGGCTATGTCTATACAGTTTGCCTAATTTGTCTTCTTCAAAGAGAAAGTCGTAGGTCCGCTTCCAATAAACGAAACTTATATAATAGGAGTCCTATGACTGACGCGTGTTCTTATAAAAACGTCTTGTCTTCCAGTTAATATTCTTGAATGTTTATTGTAACAAACAGCACAGTTCTCATACAATTGACACGACCAACACGGTCAGAAATACCGTGGAACTCCTAACATTTCTGCCGTGCATCACGTTCTTACCCAACAACTAAAACGTCTTAAAGTGACATGCACCTTTAATTAAACAACATGTCACCTAATCACACTAAGTTACACCAAATTATATCCTGACATCAGAAAACATCAGAATTCTTTAGCATATTACATTTCAAATCAGTTATTCCAAATCTTCAATAACAGAGGCCTATCTGACGGTTAACCTATGGCTGTGAGTTTTAATTGTTTTCATGCATGTCTGATAACAGGTGAGGAATGTTTTGGAGACATACATGCATTTTAGGCATAATGCTGGCCCTAATCTCTGACTGAAAGTGCACAGAATTTATGCATTTACATAACAGTATTTAATAAATGTTCTCGGGGGTGACAGTGACACTGGGGGGGGGGGGGGGGGGAGGTGGGCTATGGCCAGCCCTCGGAGCACTCTTAATAAGCAACAGTGTGCAGTATTGAATAGCTAGGCCTACTTTAAAATGTGTTACTTGTAAACAGAGGGTACAATTAGTCTGTATGGCCCTATTTTATGTAGGTGTACGCTAAGGCCCTTTTATTTGCCTCACTTGCGTGTGTCAATTTTTTTTTTGGACAACATTTTTGCAGTCAGATGAGTTTTTTTCACTTTAATCCATGATTTTATGACTAAAGCATGAAAGTTATCTATCTATCTCCAATGACCCCTACCCCCATTATGAATGAAGAGTACAGAGTGAGTAATATTCAGCTCTGAAAAAAAAAACCTTAAGAGACCATTATAAATGGGGTTTACTATTTACAGTGGTCTCTTAATTTCATCAAAAATGTATGTTTCATGACTATTTTATGTGCACAACAAATGAAACTCTTCAATCACTTCCATAACATCAGATGTTTTTTGTAGATTATGTGTGCAAAGGTTAGGTTAAATTAGGGAGTGCACACATTTACAAAGACAACAAACTATAAATTGACTAATTTACAGAAAAGGCTTTTATTGTGGCCAACAACATACCTCAATACAAATGGGAATTCAAAACTGAAGGTTATAGCAGAGGCGATTGCTCATTGAGTGCAGGGGAGGCTCAGCCTCCTCTAAAATATCACGGAAAATTGCATGAAATAATGCCTATTATGAGCAACATTAGCAAGCCTATTCCAACTAGAACATGCTAAAAACGTGTTCAACTTCATGGCTATATCGTTATAGTTTTGTTTTGCAACAAGGTTTTGCCTGTCATCTATCGCGATTTCGCACATCTAATGCATTGCTGTGACGACACGATCCATTAAAATCCCCATAGAGGCTCGGCCTCACTGGACTTCGATGGCACTACGGAGTGGGCTGGTCTTAGTGCAGGAAAAGCTAGATTAATATTGGATAAACGCCACAAAATCGTCATATCCAGGGAAGCCCGGCCTCTCTGGGGGTGAATGGGACAGTGGGATGGCTCGGATGCCGAGCTTCTGTATGATGATTGGAGGAACCGTCATATTTTTTGATTGACAAGCATATTTTGCGATTGCACAGGAAGTTTCAACAGAGACGGGCTCTGGTTTCAGGGATGCGTGAAAGTTACGGAACCTTACAGGGTTGGCAGGTGAACTCGAGAGGCAAGGCTCAAATTTTTAATTCTATTGCATGTTGTACAATCCTATCCTATCAATAAAACCGTAATGTGGAGTTACAGAGTTCGTGATTTGCATTTGTTTCAGTTGTGTATTTAGGCTAAGTTGTAGGCTAGCCACATAGCTCGCTATAATAACTGTGTTGCTTGGCTAAATTGCTAATGTTTACTTGAATTTTATAAGCTATTTGATAGCATTCCCCACCATGGGAGATTCCAAATAAAACAGCAAGGCATATGAACGTAGAATAGTCACGCACTATAACTCTAGTAGGCCACCAAATAGCATATTTAACCCCCCAAAATGAACTGGTAAAATGTAAGCTTAGTTCTAATCTAACCAAGCCAGCTGCAATGTCTACCCTACACTGTATCTGACGGATTTGTCTATAGGCTACTGTTTGGTCTATTTTGTTTTAGGATATATGCGCCTGAAGTGTAGTTGCCTCATCATTGGGAGTAGGCTCTTGAGGAACTGCTCATCGGGGTCTTCTGTCTTTTTGGCCGCCTGGTCCAACACCTCTAGGACCCTGCTCTCAAACGCATCCTCTCTGGCCCTCTTGGTTGGCAGCCTGGCTGGAGTATGCATGGCGCTGCGTGGGAAGGACACAGACCTACCAGGAGTGGATGGTGGTAGGGTAGGTGCGGACGTTGCAGACTCCCCCAGAGCGGACGGTGGTAGGGCCTGTGCGGACGATGCAGACTCCCCCAGAGAGGACGGTGGTAGGGCCCGTGTGGACGATGCAGACTCCCCCAGAGAGGACGGTGGTAGGGCCTGTGTGGACGATGCAGACTCACTTTGAGTGGACAGTGGTAGGGCAGGTGCGGATGACTCAGAATCACAAATAGAAGAGGTTGGCATGTTGCCACTAGTGGACCTCCACTCCATGAATGGATTTAAAAATGCCATTATGGCAGTATAGCGCCATATCCTCTGGAATGAGGCCTCTGCACCACTTTTCGGACTCCTTGCGCAGGACCTCCCTGTATGTGTCACAGAGGTTTTTCCAGCGCCTCTCACAATCATCCACTGGAAGAACAGAAGCAGAAACAACATAGTTACAAAATAATTAAGCTACTTTAGTTACCTGATTCAGGAAATAGTGAAGCTACTGAGAATTGTAGTTAGTTAGTTACTAGCTTAGCTACAAGTCTAATCTAGCATGCTGATTTAGTCATATGAAAAACCCACAGAAATTAATTTGCACGTTTCTTGCATCAATATTAAGGGAGATTCAGACTAAGACAGTTTGAATAAATTGGGGTGGGGACTATACCTTTGACTTATTGTATCTCCTTTACTATAAGTCACACAGAAATGGTACCAAAATGAAAGGTAGCCGAGTTATCAGAGATTATAATATTAAAAATTGAAGAGCAAAAAAACCCTATATTTTAAAATTCTGGTGTTTGAGGCATTGCAGAGATATTGTGACCTATAAGGTGGCATCACATAGATTTGTCACAAATGGGCCACTTTGACATGCCAACATCAGGCAATCTGACAGCAACTTCCCTTTGTACATATCCAACAAAGATGTTCCATCAAGCTATTGAAAACAAATTGATACGAGACATTAAAGGAACACTTCACCGTTTTTTCATATTAAACTACGTTATTCCCTTAACTAAGACGAGTTGACCTCTCACGTTTTAATGCGTGCACTCACTGGCTCTGGCGCGTGGCGCAACTTTGATAGCACTACCTAGCCCAGTTCATTCATTAGGACCCAAACAGAGATGAAGTTAGAAGCGACCAAACACCTCCATGTTTTCCCCATTAATATACAGTTACACGAGTAGTCACATGAAGTATGTGAGACAAAATAAAACGTGGTGCATTTGTAAGCAGATAAGAGGGATAACTATAGCCTATTGTGTGGCGCAGTAATATCCTCACTCTTGCACTTTCAGTTTCTCTCTGGAGTGAGGACATTACTGCGCCGAGTCTAAGGCTGCGTTCAGACTGCCAGCCAAAATCAGATTTTTAGCCCATTCAGATTTTAATCGGATGTCACTTTTGAAGTCTGAACAGTGACCGATCACATGAAATCTGATTTTTGCAAAACGGATCCAAACCACATCCAGAGGTAGTTTCATATCACATTCGTATCGGATATGGACAGATGTGTCTCAGTCTGAACAGCTTCACGTTGTTCTATTAAATGCTGTTAAATAATTAAATAGCCTTCAGTTTGAAGCGGAGCTTGCCACCGATTGGTTTCGCAAATGCGCGCATGCATGCATTCAATGAACACTCACACTAGTTATTGTTCTATGTTTAATCACATCAAATTAGCAACTATTTCCTCCTGATGGCAGAAACGTTTGTTTTTGTTGCTACAGCAACCTGTCAGATCTGTTACTAATGTGACCCAGTCTGAACAGAGCCATATCCGATTTGGACACATGCTAAAGGCAGTGTGAACAGTCAGCCCTAAAAATCGGACGAGAAGGAATCAGATTTGAATCAGATTCGTCTGCAGTCTGAACGCAGCCTAAGTGCTCCCAATCGTTATTCCGCTACACAATAGTTATCTCTCTTACCTGCTTAGAAATGCACCACGTTTTATTATGTCAGAATCATCCTGGCTCACAGCAAGCAATGCTGAAGCCATACAGAGAACATTCTAAAGCAGCCAAATTGCAGCAACAGGATCAATCTTCGAGATGTCGGTGTCAACCACTCGTTTGCATCCTAAGCAATACCAAAAAATGGGCTTAAAGTGTAAAATACCAAACTATTCCTTTAATCTGCCTCATAGTCATTTTGTACACCATTTGAAAGCTTGGACTCCTGGGAATCAAAACATGACACAACATGACTTTCATGTAAAATACGTGTAGTGCCATGAAATCTATCTTACTATGCCCGTGTGGTTATCTAGACAGGAGAACTCAATGGTGAAGTGTTTTTGTCAAGTCAATCTCTGCAAAGTCTGATAAATTGTTTGTCCATCCCTACACAGTCAAAATGTATTAACACAGTTTATTATAATGAGAAAAAATATGAAAGATTATTGGGAGAGGTATGGATGTTTGATGTGATTTAATGACATGTCACATATTGTCAACATGAGTATAATGAAATGAAATAATTTTGTAAACACAGATATTGTGAGGTTGTGTAAGGTTATATAATGAATGAATGAATGAATAAATAAACTAAATGCACCGCATAGTGACAATATGTCCACCGCTCAGTTCTGCACATTCTCTCCACAAAAATAAATGACGCTTGTCAACTTTCCCCTTTTATGTGCAATTGATATCTCCTACTCTTGCAGCTCGAGTGTATATAAATGAGTGTGTGTGTGTGTGTGTGTGTGTGTTTGCTTTTGTGTATTAAAATGTCTGTCTGAGTTTGGATGTGTGTGTGTGTGCATGTGTGAAATCTGATATGTGTTTATCTGTGCGTGTGAATCTGTTGATGTGTGTGTGCATACGCGTGAGAGTATACCAGCAGCCCTTCGCTAGCACCATCTGCAGGCTGTTGTACACATAAATACATTTATTATAGCCCCCTCATGGATAAAATTCCACAAAACTTGGCAAACTCACAGAGGATGTCAGGTTAATAATACACATGCAATTTGGTGCACTTCATAACATCTCGTCTGAAGATAGGGGCGATTAAAGCAATATTATATTGCATTTTTTACCATGGGGTGCAAATCACAAATGACTGGTTATAAGCTAAGTTGATGAGGACTCTTGAGACCAATATACCATAAACATTTCGTCATCCTCGGTGCGGGGGTGGAGTGGCCCGTAAAGTTTTCGGGTGAAAGTCTACTGGGGCTACATGCCCACCAAGTTTCATGTGCCCCGGTATTACAATATCCCGGCAATCGTTGACCAAAAATTCAGGAAGTAAATGACGGGGGGAAAAGAATTGAAAAAAATCACTATATGACAGCTACGCTAGTGGTGGTCATAGTAAACATGTTTTTTTTTTCCAGGGCAATGTTCTCTGTTATGGATACAAACACAACTAACATCTTCAACACTACTGTGTCTTCTTCAGAAGACACAGTAGTGTCGAAACGTCAGTTCTTTTGTTTGCACCATTAAAGACTGCAAGTGTATTCAGTGTGCTCCAGTCTCCTTCCTAATTGATTCTCCTGTAAGTCCTACTGAGAAGCACCTGAAACAGCAGAAGATTTTGGATTTTGGATGCGCAGAGTTCTTCATTTATACAACTAACATCTTCTCAAAAACGTAATGTCTGTTTCTCCTTTTAAAGTTACCCACAGCATTTAAACTGACTCATAACTCATCTGTAACATCAAAACTCATCAAACTCAAAACCCCCTAAAAAAAGAACATTGACAATCCTGTGCAGCAGCGGTCATAAGTCATACACAGATCAAATAAGTAGAAAGTCAACCATTTTATTGCTCAGATACTCTCATCCACTTCCAACATATTGAACACAGAACATATTTTAGGGGAAAATGAGATATACAGTATGGTCAGTGTAGTGAATGAGCTGTCTGAGTAAAAATGACTCTTCGTGATCTAGCATTTGTGTGCCAGCAGCACACAATTCAATGTCCCTCTGACTGTCCACTATGTCAGTTGCAGATTGCTGGCGTTGTCCAGTCAGCAGCACACTGCTCATAGACATTTCATGTAGCAAACACACATCTGGGTACAGTGAGACCCATGTGTGAACCATGGCGGCCATCCATATGTCCTGTTGTCCAATACTGTACTGGTTAAAACAATAAGAACAGATCAGATTGCATCACCAATTTTACCGATCAGAGAGGGTTCTGTCTCCGCCCCTGGGTGTGATTGACATCCTGTTGCCATGTTTCAGTCCAAAGAGTAAGGCTGCTCCTTTATCAGTCAGAGACTAACATGAGTGGGGGGATTTGGAAAGAGAAAGGAAGAAAAAGAAAGAAAGATCATCAGAAGCTATTTTGGATGGACTTTATATTTCCGTGTTTTTGTGTATGCATATTCCAAAATTCGAAACCTACTTGTGAGTTCAAAGATGAAACTGGATTCCCCTGCAAATGAAAGTATTGTGAATGACACATTGTGAACATTTTATAGAAAAAATTACAAATTTGGTATTAGCTATTACTAGACAGTACACTACTATAGGATTGACACTACTGTGGACGGGGTTCATCAACAAACTAATGCAATAGATCTGTGTGAGTGTGTGCATCTGTGTACCCGTGTATAGTTGTAGATGTTGTATAGTGGGTCCATGGCTTTCACCCATTCTGTATGCATCAGTTCATGTCCAGAATTCTGTTGAAATTCACTGCACAAGAACATAGTGAGCATCAGCAGCACTGAAGGATTTTAGACACCCTGATCTTATACACTATACAGTCGGGCTACACCAGGACCACTATAGGGCTCGGGCACACGCCTTGCATTCTAGGAATATTGCCGCCATGTTGGTAGCGCACCGAACTTAATATCCATTCATTCAGATGCAGAAGACAAGAAGCAGAAATATAGTATTAGCGATTCTTTTCCTCTTGCGATCATGGGTTGCGCTGTTACACCCCACTACATAGCAACATACGACCAAGAAGGCAAAAACTAAGTAACAGGAACACACTAATAGGCGGGAGTAAATCCATAGTAATCCATAGTAAACTAAGGAGTGAGGCTGCCAATATGGCTGTGCCCGCAAAGTTTTCACGTCATGATCCCGAGCTCTATTGAAGCACTACTTTCATGGACTGTTAAAATAGTTTTAGAAGACAGAATGTTTTTTATTTTTTATAGCCAGTAGAGTGCTCTCACCTCTGGTGTAGCCAGTTTTATTGATTATCATGGAAGCCAATTGTTGTAACTTACAGTATTCTCCACAAACAGAGTGCCATGTAGCCCCGCTGTTAGTCTTACTTGCATACAAGATATGCAGAGGAAAACACACTCACACAGCTCGCTGTATCAGTTCTATCTGCGTCTCTTGCTCTTTCTGAGCATCCCGGAGTCGGCCCCTCACCGCCAGAGCGGCACTGTTCTGAACGGCGTTCAGGTGCAGCACGGAGAGACAGACAGAGGACAGAACCATAGAACTAGGAAAGAGAGAGGGAGAGAGCAAGAGAGAGAACAGAATCATAAAAAGAAACTATTTATTACTATTGACAAATGAATGTTTCTTGTTATGATAGGCATGAGTACATAAACATGAACACAGAATGCATGGACTCTATGGTTGTCCTAACCACCTGTTGCTGGTGACCTCCTTGCGCATGGTGATGATTCTGAGCATTCTCAGTCCATCCCTCCTCCTGTACTTCACCTGGAGCTGTACACATACACTACCTGTAGACAAGAGAACTGAAAGGGACAACCACAGATAGCAAAGGAAAAGTCAGTGGAATGAAAGAAAACGGAGCTACCTAATAGCTCGAGTTGCTGCAGCCGACTCGGTGATCTTGAGAAACAGAGATCTATGTGAAAAATCGCTAGAATTCTCCTTTAAGTATGTACTGTAGTATCTTGCCCACTATCTTTCAGTAAACACCCTTTTTCTTTTTCTGTCCAGATCACTCACTGCTTAGCCTGGCTGTGTGTTTACCTGGGCTGTGTTCCTTCTGGTCTCTCAGTCCAAACTGGAGAGTGAGCTCAGTGTGGGGCATCACGTTCCCAACCTTTCTGACCACACAATGCCCCGTCTCCCTTTCCCCTTTCACACACCTGAAGAAGACACAGTCACGCAATCACTATCAATTTGCAATCAAGTGGAATCATGCACACACAAAATCGTCCTTCCTTCCTTCTATTCTCTCCTTCCTTCATTGTTTTCTTTCTCATTCACACACTCATAAATAATACTCATTTGCATTGGCACACAGTCCCAGTCTTACAGCGTGGTGGGCAGCAGCAGAGTGGCTGTGCAGTGTGTGGCCTTGGTTCTGTTCTCAATCGCGCCGTGAAATGCACTGTAGAGCTGCTCAGGGCTGGAAATGACCACCTGAGGAACACAGACAAAATGTAATATTTGATATACAATTAGATACAATATACAAACAAGATCTAAATCTTTTAAGGGTAGACTGAGGGGACTATGATCAAAAGCATCTTGACAATGGCAGCTTTAAATGCAATGCTGAATCTGTTCTCAATACATCGAAGATCAATTTACAAAGCTGTGCTGCATCAATCGGCTGAGATTGATATAATTACTCGCGCGCACACACTTCCAACACTGTTATTGTCATCTGAATGGTCATAGCCCAGATCATAAAGGGACATAGAGACATATGACTAATCTACATTCATATTGCTGGCAACTCCACAAAACTACATTAGTCATACCAGCCATACAGTAGCCTCATACTAAAATCATAAAAATGTACTGCAGCACGCACACACACACACACACACACACACACACACACACACACACACACACCTCTCCTCCTGTGCAGTCTGCCAGTCTACCCAGCTCATCCAGCCTGCAATCTGTCCCCTCAAAAGACATGACTGACACGGTCACCCTGGCAACATGGGAAGAGAGACAGACATATTAGACCACTTAATGAGTAATTGTCATTTAAACAGCCTTGAGTTTGGTGTGTGGCATGCATGACTGTGTGTGTTCAACAAACCCATTGCTGGCGGCGTACTCTCCCAAGTCCTTGTAGAAGATGGTGGAGGAGACGAGTGTGCAGGAGTCCTTGTCCTCTGCTTCCAGGTCCCCCAGGTCGGTGTTAGCCCTGCCATCTGTACAGATCAGCACCTGACAACCATGGGCTTTACCATGTTAATTGGGCTATCTGCGATGGCTTATTGACAATTGTTCATTGAAACTAGATATATAATATAATAAAAATGTATAAAAATATAAATATACATAAATATAAAACTTCATATAAATTGTATTTGAGTTAAAGCACAGTTAACTTCAACCCAAACTGTCATTCTCATCTTACATTCTAGTAAAATAAATAACCTTTATTTGAAGTGATTAAGAATATACAACACCTTTGACCCAGGAAGCTGAGAGGCCATTCCTATGGCAACAGCAGCAGCAGGACCTAACGCTGTGGCTCCACCTTCTTGAAGCCTGTGATTGGGTAAGAGGGCAAAGCTTATATCAGACAGGCAGCCATGTGATGGCAGGTGAAAAAACATGCATGATAGTGGTACTCCTGACCTAAAGTCAAATATCAGTACTGCATTGTTATACTGGTATTGCCTATTACTGGTATCATTTTCTCTTAGTCCAGACCAGAAAGGGACATAGGGACATATGACTAATTTATATTATTCATATTGCTGCAAACTCCACAAAGCTACAGTACAGGAAGTCGTTGCCAGCCAGAGCCTTTTATATCAAAATCACAACAATTTCTCACGCTCATGATGCATACCAAATACTGTAACTTGTTTCAAGATTCAGATATAGCTTTAGAATGAATAATATTGGTGTCATTGTCTCTGTCTCTGTGGCAATCAGTGTCTGTCAGTCACAAGGCCTCGGCACCAGACATGCAAGTGGAGGGAAACAGAAGTGATATGGGGTGCATTTGCATCAAAGTGCACCCATCTTTGATGTGGAATAAATCTAAGCATGTACTGTAGTGTTTTGTGATTTATCTCCCTACATTACCCATAAATCTCTGCTTGAAAGCTGTCCCATGCTTCACTGATTGGGGGTGGCATTGGAAAGGTGAGGCCTGCGTTCTTCAAGAATTCACCGTCTATTAAGTCATGCCCAACTATTTTCCAAGAGATCACATCGGTATGTCCATGCATTGTAACCTAGCAATATAAACAGACTGGCTGTAATCACAAGTTAAGACTGTTGTCTTTGAAAGCAATAATGTAAATCAGTATAGCGATAACTATCATATTTCCATCACATCAAGCCACCTCTTCCTTATTTCACATTAGTTACAGTACGTTAACTCACCAAGGACATGTGAACTGAGTCATGCCATGTGGTGACGTCTATCCATAATTTATCAAAATGATAAATAATTGCACATCCCTGGGCAAAGAAGCTGACTCTTACAATCCATGGTAGATCGTGGCAGCAAGAACACTGTGGTCGGCAGTTTGAGAAGTAAGCGCTGTTGAGTGGACTGATGTGTCGGCTATGATGATGTTGTAGGAGGAAGTAGTGGAGGACAGAAAAGTTACCTCATTATTGAAGGAGACCAGAGCCACTCGGGTGCTGGATTCGGTCCGACTGAGATCCCGAACACACTCCAGCAGAGCCTCCTGCACAAACTGTGACCAGAAATGACACAAAGGCTACGATTTACAATATTTAACCCAGTCTTAGAATATTTCAATCAGATTTAGCAGTGATTGTAAATCAAATTTTCAAAAAGTTATTATTAAAGCTATTTCTCCAGACCAAAACTTGGCTGTGATCTTAATAGATACAGTAGATGAATAAATCTGTTATTTCTTGAGACAATAAAAACGTTACTATGACATTGTGGCCTCAAACATATGCATGTATGTCTTTTTATTTCAAAATAAATAGCATGATGAAGCAAACGACTAGGCTGTACTCACCTCCAGACGTGATTTGTAGATAAGTCCGTCGGCTTGTTGTATCTAAAACAGTGAAACAGAAATTACATTCAGTAATTGTGCCACATATTCTCAAGAACACTCCAACACACACACACACACACACTGTCAAACATTGGACACAGTAACATTTTCTTTTGTTTATCCAAGCTCTGGGTGACATTGTTTATGTGTCTCTGTGTGTGTGCACACGTGCACAATAATTGAGCAAGAATGAGACACAAAGGGTTTGTGGCCATTGTCATTGGGCCAGACTGATACTCCCACATGAAAGCTGAGTGTTTGCTGAAGGCCAATCTGAGTGTGCCCGCCCTGTGCAAACACTAGAGGCTCTTTAGAAAAGCATTGGCTTCATTAGCTCACGACTCCAGCAGCACACCTTGGCAGGGCCCCTCCACCCTGCCTGCCTCCAACCCCTCTCTCCTGTCTCCCACAGCAATGCCATCTATTCCAGGCATGTGAGACGCCTGCTTGTTGTTAGAAAGCAGGGCAGTCAGAGAGACACATGACAGATTTGGGAAGCCTGTGGGAACGTCAGCTGATCTGTGGGCGTGTTTCACACACCACAGTTAAGAGGGAAACAGGTGTTTCCACCTGGCTGTGTTTTCCTCACACAGAGACTCCCATGACTGACAGCACGTGCCCTTGAGGACTTTGTGTTGCATATTGGAGTTGTTTTCTTTTTGGATTACCGGCGTCATTTTTCTACAACTTTTCTGTAAAATGTGAATGGGAGATACCACCGGAGATTTGGCTGGCCTCCGGGGATTACAGATGATTGCACATAGTATGCTCTGTTTAGTCTCCTAATACTCACCCTGGAGGTTATGCTCATGGACCCCGAGATGTCGATACAGAACACGAGGAGCGTGTCCGGGGCCTGGGCCTCCTGGTCAGGGGTCAGCTGGAAGAGGCTGTCCTCGCAGGGAGCCGAGGGGGAGCAGGGCGGGGAAATGGCCGGGTTATCACCGGACGTCTCCCAGGACTGGCAGAAGTAGCAGGACCCCACCTGGAGCCCACACAGAGGATTGTCAGAGAGGTGCTGGAGTCATCAGAGAGAGGCTTGTTCACTCACACTGCTGCTATACTGGAAAGGCTGCAGCGTTAGTCACCACTGCTCCTGTAAGCTCTTTTTAAAATAATTTCCAATGACTGATTAGGATCTACGTGAAAGAAGTTATGCATCAGTGGTACGTACTGGTTTTTAAACCATACACATTCCAGACAATAGTATTTCTGTACACCCTATAATCTCATAAAACAAATGATTAGACTGAATTTGCGCACACCTGCAGGCCTGGTAGGTTCGATTGGCTAAATGAAGTGTAAAATTGATGAGGTTGATGAAGTTGCTTAGCATAGACCAAAGTAACATTATTTACTGAAGCATCAGTGTTTTATTACCACATTGTCATAGCAGGAATCCAGCACTGAACCACACGTAGGGCACGCAGGGGGCTCTCCATCAATGAACCTGTCTGCAAACACATGCTTCAGTCAACAACAGTACTGAGCTCTCCGCAAACCATCTGTTGTGATCTCGACAACGATTAAAGTCAAACAACTTTATTAACACTGTCGTTAATTCACCCACAAGCAGTTTTTCATCCCCTAGCAACCACCCTCACGACACTCCCCCGTACGCCATCAGTCCCTCTTGCTCTCACACCACACGCACACTCAGGCAATACCAAAACAGTACACAGTACCTCACATAAGACTCCCCGTCATGACACCATATATTTATGAACCAAATACATGCACAGTTGCACACCAAACTTGCAGTAGTGCAGGCAACTTACCATTTGTGTCTGTTAGTTTATCCAAGTCTATTAGTATGACGTTGGGGTTGCCTGGCAGCGGCTGCTTGTCTGTAGAGCCTGTGATATGGAAGAGAGACAGAACACTGTTAACGCCATCACTGGTGCTACTTTAACTTCATCAGTATTGACACCACTGGAAACACTAGGATGTCAGCATGAGCATCAACATGATCTGAGTACAGTGTTGAGATCATCATCACTGTCCTCACTTCTACAGTTTCAATCACTCTATATATAGTCCTCACTCACTTTCTCTCACACACACACTCACGGACACACACATATCCTGGATATGAACAAATCTTATTCAAGATACCAACCTGATGATGGGAAAGGGCAAGAACTTCTAGGAGGACCTTCAGAGTTGGGGGAGAGCGGGGAGGTTGAATGGGAAGGGGACAGGGGGGAAGTGGTGGGGAAGACATCGATGTACTCTGGGAACTTTGTCAGGAAGGCAGGGCGAGGAGGAAGAGGAGGGCCTGCAAAGGTCACAATAAATAAATAATGCCCTTGAATTTTCTTACTATTTACTCTTACAATCATCAGACACAAACACAACACCCCATTTCACACACACACACACACACACACACAGAGACATACACACACACACACCTATGAGAGGATGGGTTCTGGGGGGGTCAGCGCTGAAGCGACGTGTCTTGTCCGGTTCATGCCCTGGTAGAACGGAGCAGTAATGCTCTTCCTGTACTGGCTGGCCTTTGGCGGGGCCTGGGCTGACCCTGGGCTCTACGGTCGGAGGACTGGAGGGGGATGACCTCAACCTGGGGGAAGGTGGAGCTGTGGACGTGCAAGAGTTGATTATTCTCTGCAGTGTGACCAGTCAAGACACTGCACAGGTGTGTGTCACTCATACTGTAAATGATGCATCTTGGCATTACTCAGACGAGCAGTACAGATATTAGAAAGCAAGGTACCACATTGGGCTCAAGAACGTACATAGATAGCACCGCCATCTGGTGGGGGCAATAATCACTTCATAAGAACTCGGCGACAATGCGGTATCTCACTAATATCTGAGCAGCAACCAGGAAGAAACCAGGAAGGGTAACACAAATTCTAGTGGTGTGGGCACCAGCCACTCTATGCACAAAAGCAACTGGGCTGGGACTGGCACTTACAGTAGTATGCAAAGCATTCTTACTTCCTCTTCTTCAATTAGTTTGGCTCGTGTTCACATTTCAGCTGTGTTGTTTCTTATGAGGTATATAAGAGCATGGTGCAACGATCAGTAAACTGACCCTAAACAATGAGTTTTGGGCAGGAGAAGAATGAGCTGTTCTTTAAGACTCTTGCAAGATTTTTTTATTTTCAAGATGATTTCTTTTCAAGGTTGTAACAGGGGAAATGTTAATCTTGCTAAAAGTATAGCTTTTTCATACCTCACTTGCAATCAAACTTCTGGTTTTTCAACATAATTTTGCAAATGATCACTGCACTGTGAATGACAATTCCTCAACATTAATTGATCAAAACATTAAAAGAACAAATAGCCCCATGTTGAGATTTGTGTTATTTTAAGTTATTTATATTCTTTATCTGTTCATAATTATTAACATATAAGATATTATATGTGCACATTTCATGATTCACATTTTTTCAAGTGTTGATGTCCACAGTGAAATTCAGTTACCTTAATAAATGATGAAGAAGTAATCTGAGAGATGTTTAATGTTCATGGATGGATGATGAAAACCTACTGTATTGTACTGTACATCAATATGGAGAGAGAAGAAGAAACCTAAACACCCTTCTGTTGTGCGCAAGGCTCCTCATTCCATTTCTCACCTGAGCGGGGGCGTGGGTGGGGTGGGTGCTGCTCCACCTGGAGAGTGTTGGGGGAGGCTGAGGCCGGGGACAGGGGGCCCACCAGCTCTCTGGGGGGAGTAGGAGGAGGTGGAGGGGGGGTGCGTGGACGGACTTTTTTCACAGGGGGTAGTAAGGCTGGAGAAGAGACAGGTGACATTTCATATGAACTATGGTAGTTTCAATTTAGAAATACAATGTAATGGAGGGTGTGTGTAAGATTTGTGCACACAGAGTGTGAATATACCCAACTTGTTTCACTGAAACACACAGTAACTACTAATATGCAAGCATACCTCTGCAGTGTCTTTTTCTTACACACAGCCCCTATCTCTCTCAAACATGCAGAAAAAGTTCAAAGGTGTGGTAATAGTAAATGGAATGACATACCTGAACGTTTAGGTTTCTCAAACACTGGTGGTACGTAGACATATTTACATGCAAATTCCATTTCACATTCATGGATCAAGTTCAGATATTGAGACAAGCAGTGGGTGTAACTTGCATGTACTTTAACCTATAATCAAAACAATGTTTCATACATGATTTCACCACACCAGCATGGATTCAAACAGAGTCTTGAAGTGACACAAGGATATCAACTCAACTCTCGAGCAATCCTTAGAGCATGTGACCATTTCTGGGTAAAAGGCCAAAACCCACATTGATTTCCATAATCTGCAATGGTACTTGACAGGTGAGTCAGGTTTTAATTTGTCTTAATGTGTCCCTTTTTATATACCTTGATGAACATGCACTACCATTTAAAAGAAAAATACAGGAAAGACTTAAAAAAAAAAAAAAAACAAGCAAACAAACTAAGTTGTTAATGTAGGACATATACTGTAAGTGACGAGCATTTGTGATACCCCTCTCATGCAGTAACAGGAGTCATGTCTTACCTGTATTTGGGAGAGAGCTCCAGTCCTGTGTTCGTGAGTTGGAATCCTGAGTTGGAGTCATGGGTCAGTATGCTCTCAGCTGTAACACTGTACTCTGACTGAACCAGTAAAGCCAGTTTCTCCACTCCTTCCTCTGAACCAAGGAGTTGTAAATGTAACCAGTACAACTGGGATAATCTATTTGTGTGCATGAACATACGTGTGGGTTGTGCATGTATTGACCTGTACTTGATGGTGTACACTTTGATATCTTCTAGTGCAACTAAGGCAGAAACTACTCAGAACATACAGTACATATAGCCTACAGCATATTTTCTTGTCTGATGCTGAACTTTGCTCCCCCCTCTCTCCAGAGACTGGCATGCAGAACACACCTTGTGTTTCTAGAACACGTATGCAATGTGGCTTAATGTTTTTTGAACGTTTCCTTTTGAAATGCTGTCTGGGCTTCTCCTCCATATGTTCAAAACTCCTTTACAATGACTGATTGTTGCAAGTTTTAGATTCTAAAGGAGATGTCAACTCTTCAAAGGCAAAGGCAAACTTGAAGGTAGACTTTGGTTCCAGAAAAGACAAAAGAATCGCAGAGCTGATCCCATTTACAAGGCTTTAGTGTTTTTATTTTGTAGATGTCACAAGAGAGCACCGCTCCTAGTGGCCCTCACACAGTGCTTCACATCTGCTGGAGACATTCCATACGGCCTCTGCAAGAAGATGACATCAGAGGAAGGAACGAGACTGAGTCTGGAACAAGAGTTCTGCAGTGTCCAGTATTCACCACTGGGTCTGGACAACAGGGACGGGCATCGCCGAAGACTCATTTAAACACACAGTCCATCCATACCACTTGGCGGACACTGTTTTTTAGTGTCACAGTTGTGTACACAGGAAAAGTATATGATTTGTTTCAAAGACACACACTTTTGTTTAGGATTCACTTTCTTTGGCCTTGCACTTCAGCATCTGTGAACATGTGCAACTGACTGGGGAAAAATTAGGCAGTTCAAACCCAAACCAGGTTTAATTAGAAACTCTATTTAGATTTAATTAGAAATGTTGAATACAGTAAACCTTCATTCAGAGAAATGAAATACATAAATGCTTAATTGTTTTAAACCTCTTGATGTAATCCTATTTTTGGGTTAATATCAATGCATTACTTTCATATCAGAGGGGGAAATATACTTCAGGCATTTTCTTGGGTTCCAGGCACCGTGGCGCACACAATCAGCTGTCCACATTCTTTATTCCTGGTTGCTACGGTAACAAGAACCAACATCGGGAGCAGCTGCATCTGAGCCCTCTGGCTCCCCTAGTGCGTGGGAGGTCATTCTACAATCTCGACGTAATTGGCTGGGTAGAATCCCTCGACCCCGCCCTCCTTCATGCCTCTGCACCAGCCCTGGCCGTCCTCCTCCTCGATCTTCAGGAAGTGCTCGTCTGGAGAGACAGGGAGCAGACACTCCTTAAAGGGACATCCAGGGGAAGCATGTGAATCATGATCTAACAGAACACCATCCATATTCTGGGCTTCCACAGTAAGGAAAGGAAAACATATCGGAATGGTCTGAACACGAATCTTCTGAGGGTTTCTAGAGAATGGCTACCTATATATTGAAAATACTCTTTGAATACATACTGTACATTCATTATATAGCATAAAGCATTATCATTAATGATTTAGTCTATTTTGTCATAAGAAATGTAGCTTTAAGCAAATGGCTTTCCCCTGACCAGTCCTAAAAATCTCAAAAAATGTAGGTACCGACCGGATCTGGATCTGCATTCACTGAAAGTACAGTGAGGTGTTGAGGGGGAGGGGGGGATTGCACTAAACTGAACGTGTGAAGATTAAAAAGAGGGTGAAAGGATGTAGCATAGCCTCCCATCAGTGATTGAAGAGCCCTGTGAAATATACTGGGACTAATCTGAGGAGTGTGGCTCCTGTATTCACAGGGGAGTAGATAATTGGGCAGATAGCCAGGGGCAGGTGGGCTTCCTTTTGAGATGAGTTGCATTCAGAATGTACCTGCTTTGAAGGAGAGCTCATCCTCCTCCTCGCCAACGTAATCAAACAAAGCCCGGACTTTCACCCCTCCGATCATTACTCTGAGTGAGACGGACGGAGAGGGAGGCAGAGAGAGGGCAGGGAAGAGAGAAGGAAAGGGATCATAAAAAAACAGATTGCATTCTATTGCAGTATATTACTTCCTCAAATGCCTTCAGGTCTTGTGTGTGTGTATATGTGGCAGCAGCAGTAGTGTGCAGTCTTACGTCCTCTCCTCCAGTCCCCTCTTTGGCTTCTTGCCTCGCTTTGGTTTGTGCAGAGGAGGAATCCACTCCTGAGGAGACACACGCTAGCAATGAGTGTCACACACTCACATGAGCAGAATGGCGGAACACAGCACCATATCTATGTAAATATCACAGTCAAAAGATGTGTGAATTTGGATGGCTAAAGAATGAATAGCTCTGGATAGATAGATAGAAGGACAATGGATGGGGGTAATAATATACGGATGGATGGATGGATGGATGGATGGATGGATGGATGGATGGATGGATGTTACCTCTAGTCTGGGCCAATCGGTGGGCATGCCAGGGCCGTGGTTATTCTTCCACCAGCGCAGATCGTCTGGCTCACTTATGGACATCAGTGTGTGGTGCAGCTCGCTGTACACAGCCTTCACACTGAGGCACACGGAGAAGAATGCATACATTTAATGAGCGTGCTAAGAATAGATGGTGAGTCAGAGAGACATAATCATGCATCCACATCATAAACATAATATATATATATATATATATATATATATACGTACACTGTTGTTCACAGTATTCGCACTAAGGAAAAATGTAGACACATGCACTTGCTGTGCACACACCGACATGCGGCAACATAGACGGCTCAGCCAGACTTCTCACCCCAACACACACCTCTCATTGTTGGTGACGTCCAAGTGACGGTGTATTGACAGGAAGGCTTGTTTGAGAAAGCTGATGCGTTTCCTCTCTTCCTCCTGTGACTTATCAAAAATAGCCTCCATCTCCTCCATGTAGCGAGGGGCATATGATGTCACATCTTCCAGGACTTTCTCATACTTCCCGTGGGCCTGTAGGAACACGGTCAGAAATGAACACTGGTCTGTTCTCTCTGGCACACTTGGGAGGTGTGATGGGTCGCCAGGCCCTTTACTTTTTTTTTTCTGCTTGCCTACTTGTCTTCAGGTGCTTTAAAGGGAAACTATGTTTCGCTTTTCCTTTTGTTTTCACTCATTATACGCTTGCAGATTTCTTTGCAGAGCTTCCCCTACAGCTTTAGTGTGTATATTTTACAACACACCTCAATCGGTCAGTCTGCCTTTTCATGAGCAAGTTTGTCCCGGTGGCACAACCTTGCATGTGTGGTTTTTACACTCAGAGGCGCTAGGGGGAAGCGAGACAGCCGTCATTTAACCCAAAATAAGTCAAATAACCATTCCAATGACTCCGAAGCTGATTAGTTTAGGCAAATTAAGCTAAATAAAACTTGCATAGTTTCCCTTTAAGAGCTAACAAGCTGATGAGCCACACTTGTGGGCAGGTGTCCAGTTAAAAGGACTGCTTCCTCTCCCCTTGAGAGAGCTATTCTTACTATGGATTGTGGACATGCAACACTGCAGTCAGACTCATTGCAAACATACAACATCCATGCATTACTGACGACTGACTTGGTCCCATCTCACACTCTTTGTTTGGTTGTTATTTGGTTCATTTGATTTGGTAAATAAATCCATATTTTTGTTCAAATCCAACCTCTCGACTCCCTCTTTTGTTGTGGCCTCTACCCTAGGTCATTACAGAGGCGACACCAGGCACGTAACTGAGTCGCTCCATTCCCGTTGCATTTTAGAAGATGGGTCTAATTTTTCCAAACGTACGCCCCGAAGGATCATTACATAACATACAGTATAATAATAGTATATTGACCACAACTGACAATAATTGACTACAACGTCCGCAATGTAGTGAATAGACGATACATATGGCACTCATGAAGCAAGCATCTTGGCATGTGATGTGATGGCATGTGATGTAGGTCGTCTGTGTGAGGGGCCTCACTTTCTCCTTGTCCTCCCTGGCCGACTCCGTGGCCTTCACAATCTTGTTGAGTTTCTGTTCACTCAGGGCTGAGTTGTCCTTGGCCGCCTTCTCGCGGTCACTGGCGGCCTGCTCGCGCTGGCTGGCCTTGTGGTAAGCTGCACGTGCCTGATCCAGCTGACATCACACAGAAAAGACCATACCATCAACCCATTATCTTATACTGACATCATTTCATTGAATATTAACCGTATGAATGCATGACATTTCAAAATATATATTTATTTTAATCTTGCTATATATACCACTTATTAGAAACGTATTTTTCTGTATGTTTCCTCTTCCAATGAGGTGAATTGCTGTGTGTATGATTCATAATAATTCAATACAACATAATCATGAATGGATCAAATAAATACAGTATATTATAAAATAGTATGTGCATAAACAATGTAATGCATAGTCTAGTAGAAAAGCATGGAAGAGCAAAATTCAACTCATGTCAATTACCATCTTTTCTTTTTCTTATTGGTAGTCACTTGTTTTGTATTTCGGTTGGCTTACTTTCTTCAGCTTTTTGGCCCATGGCTTCTGAGCACGCGAGAACTCGGTCTCCAGGTCGTGCGCTTCGCGGAAGCCGTAGAACATCTTGCGCGGGAAGGTGTCCTTCTGCCAGGTGCGTACGCGGTCGCCTTCCTCAGCAACGAGGGACTGGGAGATGTTGGAATGCAGGGCGGAGAGACGCTCGGCGGAGCTGAAGAAACACTGCCATGCCCGCATGAGGGAGCCGTACAGAGGCCCTGAATGGGCACAGAGAGAGAGAGACAGAGACTGACCATGTGACCATGTTTTAAACATGTTTTTAAAATGTTAAACGCTTTAAACATTTAAACAACTGGACACAGCACACACACTAATTTCAAAACAAACGACAATACCAGATTAATAATAATAATAATAATAATAATAATAATAATAATAATAATAATAATAAAAACATGATTAATGTGGAAGGTTTTGCAGGTGTTGAGGAAAAATATTGATCCAATTTGTCATGTTCAAGCATTTTGTCAGGAAGGGGGCAGCCTACAGTACATGAAGCAGAAGCATCTTTTCTGTAAACACAGACTAAAGATGAGTAGAGACCTTTATTGAGTGGTCTATAGAATATCTTCTGGAAATTGAGCATTATAACTTAAGTGTAATATAAATGTAATATAAAATCTTCTAAGCGTAAACCTCAACAATTTTGCTACTATAGGACAGTGTAGAAGAGATGGTTATTTATTCTGGCTAGCGGGGCTGCAGCGGGCAGCGCGGGCAGCGCGGGCATGGGGGAGTTAGTGAGGGAGACGAGGATGAGGACGGACTGGTCTCGGTGATGTTCTTCCATTTGCTGCTCCACTGGCTGAGCTGCTGGGCGTACTGCTTCTCCACGCGGGCACGCTCCTGGAAGCAGGTCACGATGTCATTACACGCCTGGAATGAGTCAGGAGTCCTCTGCACTGTGCGCTGGTAGTTCCCAGGCTGTGGCAGAACCAGAGAGAGATAGAGAGGGAGAGGGGGAGATGGAGAGAGAGAGAGAGAGAAAAGAGAGGGAGAGAGAGAGGGGGATGGAAAAATGTAAGGCTATCACACTTCATTATGCGAGGTGTGGCCGGAATAAAAAACTCATTTCTGTCTAGATGCTTCTCTCTGTCCCATTTCCCTCCCCTCCCCTCCTCCCCCTTGTCCCTACCATCCAGAAGCTCAGTTTGTTGACATCCTCGGGAGGGTCCTTGGGTGGCCCTGTCTCATTTGCATCCATCTGTAAAAACAATCCCGATTACTGGAGCGGCCACGTGCCAAAGACAAGTCTGCAACACATGCTTCATACAGTAGTACATCTTCATACACCCAGCCCACACCAGCTGGGAGCCCCGGTCTCTATCATGTGTTGTGGGGTTTAAGTGGACTAGCCTGCAGAGTGTGCGTACGCCATTTGTGCTTGTTTGGCTCTACTGTAAACAGCCACGGCGATCCACACAGCTGACACAGTTGGCATTCTGAGTCTGGAAGCTGTCAGAGGGAATAGGGCCCCCACCGCATACCTCCATGTGAGACGGCAGCCAGCCCAAAATAAACAGCTGAGAAAGGTCATACGGCTCTCTCTCTTTCTCTCTCTCACTCACTCTCTCTCTCTCTTACTTACTCACCCACTTTCTCTCTCTCTCTCACTCACTCTCTCTTTCACTCACTCACTCTCTCTCTCTCTCTCTCTCTCATTTTCTCTAATTAATTGTCTGACTCTCTCTCTTTTGCTCACTGATTCACGACTCAAACTCCGCACATGATGTGTCATTAATTTTTCACTTTTCGCATTGTTTTGGCCAGACCATCAACTTATGCTTACAGTCACAGAAACATAGTGGATCACAGTGCAACAAGTACATCAGATAGGACCGACTTCAACACATCGCAATGTATATAAAACCTATTATTAGATTAATAATGACAGCAGCCTACTGTAAAGGCAGGAAAATAAGCGAGGTGATACTAGACAACCACAATATGTCGTACAACTGAAGGGATGGCACATTAGAACTGTAAACAGCAATTTGTTTTTAGCCATGCCTGTGTCTCTGTTCTTGTTCTATGCACTGCCTACTGTCTATCATTGTCTGTGGGTACCAGAGATTGTAGGCACCAGACTAACGATCATAAATCATGAACAGTTCTTTTTATAATACACTCATCATGTTTAATTTGATGCTGATTTGTCTGGAGGGCTGTCCATAATGATCTGCTATGGGACTACAGACTATATCAACGTATTCCATTGACAACTGCACAGTGAGCGTTGAGGTAGAGATCCAAAATATTTAAGTGCTTAAATTAGCGCATATGCGCCCCTCCCAGCAACGGACTACACACATTCACAGAGATAAACAGATGCATACACATGCCTATACCCACACACACACACACACACACACACACAGGCACACACATTAATAGTCCCCTCATATTTCTCAAGCGACTGCATGTTCACTCTTCGACCTACTTTCAAACTAATGTGTAGAGTCCCACTGATCCACACACACACAGTCTTTAACTCACACAACGTGGTTATGAATGTAAAATGACATGAACCACATGCTGTTGTCACACACATGAGGAGAACGGTAGCACAGTGTTTGACAGCCCTTGGTCCTGATTCAGTAAAAGGTAGTGTGGTGTAGAGATATCGCTTTACCTTTCAGTGTTCTCCTGGCCGCAGGTGGACGCTTGGTGGACGCTCTTCTGAGGGTTTATCTTCTCTTCTGCTTGTCAACTTTTCTTCTATCCCCTCATTTCTCTCCCCCTTCTCTCCGTCTCTCTCTCTCTCTCTTTGCAGCAGTTTGCTTCTCAACTTGGCTCAGTCAGTGTCATATGATGGCAGCTTTCGCTCTCTCTTGCTCACTCCTCAGTCTCTCTCTCACTCACTCACTCTCCCTCTCTTACGCACGCTCTCTCTCCCTCTCTTTAACACACACATACTTACATGCGTTCACACACACACACACACACACACACACTAACACACACACACACACACACAGACACACACACACACAAATTCACAGTGGCGTGTTAATGAATTAGTGTGTCCTCGCATGGAGTGTGTCTGCGGAAATGTGAACTTATTTTAACCCCCTCTCCCTAACAGGACTGTGCCAAGTGACGGCCAGTCATGCAAGCCAATTAGTGTGCATGTGCTTTTGTGCGAGTGTAAGTATGTGTGTGTGTTCATGTGTAACAAGGGGGTGAGGAGTTTCCAGCTCGCAAGTTCAGAGTTCAAACACAGCAAAGTGATAATACATTCTTTGAAATAACGGAACAAATCCAACAAAAATAAATCCAACATCTCATTTAAAGAATCAGTGTCTTATAAGGGGGTTTCTTAAAATCTACAACCTACCACGTGAGTAAAACCCAATTATTCCAGTAATGAGACACAATGTTTTTAATGACTGCATTAATAATACAAAGCCAGCCATTACTTCCAGTGAATTATTTCACTTTAAATGCATTTAGTGCCTAACCAATAATTAAATTGTTACTCCTAATTAGTGTGCACTTGAAATAACAGACCTGGAGGTAGCACTATTGTCTCGGACCAGAGAGAGTTAGACATATCGAACCTCAGAGAAGGAAACCAGGCCTCTTTTGGTTTATATAGAATGTGTGTTGCACATACATCTATCAAGAAAGGGTAGCTGTCCATGCAGGTAAGGTAAACAAACATGTAAAAATCAGACAGTGATAGTTTGTTTATCATTTATTCAAATATCTTAATAATAACTATATAGCATTATTATCTTTCATTAAAACAATAGAAATTCTGATATATTTCCTTACCTCTGCATACACACGTTCATACTGTATATTGTCTTCATATATAATTTATTTTATAGATTTGACTATGTTCTAAAATATTCTTTTTAAAATATATATAGAGATGCCCTCTACAGAACCCATTCTAACCTTCCCTTAAGCAAGAAACAAACACACACTGTGTGTGTGTGTGTGTGTGTGTGTGTGTGTGTGTGTGTGTGTGTGTGTGTTTGTGTGTGTGTGCGCGCGCATGTGTGTATTTGTAATCTAGAGTGTGTATGCATGTACTGGCAATACATCTCTCAACGTTCAAGTGTTTGTGAGTGGGTGAGTGAGTGAGTGTGTGTGTGTGTGTGTGTGTGTGTGTGTGTGTGTGTGTGTGTGTGTACAGTATGTGTGTGTGTGTGTGTGTGTGTGTGTGTGTGTGTGTCCACTGCATTCACAACAAGCTGATTATGTAGAGAGCATCTCAAGGAGAAACTAAAAGCCCAACAGACCCCCCGCAGGATTCAGACTATCTGGAAGACAAAGATCCTTTTGGAGCTTGAAAAAGGTGTACATACTTAACCATTATTACTATAACTTTAAACTATAATTATCATCATCTTTATCATGATTGCAATTAATGTCTTATTCCTCCGTCACAACGCTCAGTAATATCTGTATCAGTAGCATTGTCCAAATATTATCCTCACCTGATCATCCCAACCTTCACCCTTCTCATCATCCTCATCACTCCAATCATCATCACTGTGCCTCCAATATGGAGTCACAATCATGGTGACTGATTGTGAAGAGGGCAATGTTCCTTAACACAACATCAGAAAATCACATCATATCCATAACGGTGTAATAATAACAATTCCATAAACTGAAAAGTAGTCATCCAGACCCAGTGGAAAAGAAAAGACATGTAGTAGTGCTTAGCAAATGTAAAACAGCTTGAAGCTTTGCTCTTCCCAGCCACTTCCATGGCTTGGTCAACACTATGGTCAAGAGTCTTTGTCTAGCAGATGAAATCATGTTCATTGATTGGATGATCAGATGAAATCACGCTGATTGATTGGATGATCGATTTGTTCTGATCACTTTGAATGTCTTTGTTTGTTTTGTTAAGTGAGGTGTGTATGTGTGCATGTGTAACTATGTAAATCTGTGTGTGTGTGTGTGTGTGTGTGTGTGTATGTGTGATATTGATGTATCAGTAAGTTGTGTGAAAAGATCTGTATTCCTCTGTACATGATTGTACTGGTTAAACCACAGGTGTGCAGTGAACCACGCAGGAAATCACTTCAAAAAAACAAAACAAAACAAAAAAAACAGCTCTTTTTTTCTCGCTTGCGTTTCTCTCCAAGTTATGTTCAGTCATTTCAAGCAATCTCTGTCACCAGCCTCTCTCAGTTAGCTTAGTTTGTTAAAAGACTCTCTCCTCCCCCCATTCTCTCAGCTCTGAATCCCCTCATCTTTCATGCTTTCGCTCTGTCCTTCAGATGAAACAGTAGAGACAGAGAAAGGAGAGGAGAGCCTAGGAGAAAAGGGAGGGCAAATCAAGAGGTCAGAAAAAAAGAGACGAGAAAAAGGAAGAGAAGAAATAGAGAATAGTAAAGGGGAAAGTAGAGAGGTATCTTAACCATCTATAGACAGCCAACTCTATAGATATGCGGATAGATACTTGGAGAAAAGTATAGATCTATAGATCTATACACTGATAGATCTACTATATTAAGGGAAGTCAAAAACAATGGCAAACAAGGGAGGGAAGGAGGCAGGTAGAAAGCCAACAAAAGACGCTGTGTCTTCCATGCTAAATCAAAAGAACACTAAGACCAAAACAAAAAGACAGAGAGAGACAGAGAGAGAGATAAAAGAAAAAAGAAGAGGCCTTTTGTCTACGTCAAAAGAAAGAGAGAAAGAGAGAGATGATGAAAAGAAAGCTCCTCCCGCTTCTACACTCCTGCCTGACGCTCTCTGTTCCCTCACTCTCTCCGTGTGTATCCGCTGGTCCGGCCTCACCTGTTGGTGAGTTTGCGGAGCGCCCGCTCGATGTTCATCCGGTGGCCGACCCGGCTCACGCCCAGGTCCAGGAAGTCCTCTTTAGTCAGCGACGGCAGGTGCGAGCCGTCAATCTCGTTGTCCAGGAAGCGCTCCTGGTGCTCGCCCAGGTTCAAGTACACGAGCCAATCGGCCACGTCGTACTTGCTCCAGTAGGGGAGGGGCTTGGTGGCGAAGGGCCTGGCAGGTGGGGGCAGAGTGAGGGGCGGGTAATTGCCACAGGAAGGGGAGGAGACACCCGACAGGAAGTGAGTGGGCGAGAGAGAGCGGGAGACCAGGAGGGGGTTGGAGGCGGACGCTACGGTCGGGGAGAACAGCGGCGGAGGGGTGCTGGGGAAGTACGGATCGGTCAGGGGCATGGAGTGGGCCGGCGGGGTGAGCGGCGGCTGCAGCTCAAACGGGGCGTTGTACAGGGAGCTGGGGAACAGGGGCAGGGAGGAGGGCCTGGGGGGCCCTGGCTGGGGCCGGTCCGTGCAGGAGATGAGCGGGCTGGGGGCCCGGCGTCGCGGGGAGTGGTGGGACTCGGCGCGGCGGAGCTCCGCAGGGGAGTTGAACTGGAACTCGAGGGCTTTGCCGCGATACTTGGTGCGATGCTTTGGGGATGTGGGGTAGGGTGAGTAGGATGGAGACATAGGGGGGTGTGAGCGAGCGAGCGAGGAGGGAGAGAGGGGCGGAGCAGGGTGTGAGAGAGCAGACGGGGAGAGAGGGGGAGCGGTGTGGGCGAGAGGGGAGGGTGGACACGTCCAGTCGGAGTAGGGCGCAGGCTGAGTGGGCGTGGTGGACTGCAGGAGATTCAGAGGAGATGGGACCAGAGTTGGGGACATGTTGGGGTTGAGGGAGGGGGGTAGGGGTGGTGGAATGGGGTGGTGTATTGGGGAGAGAGGCAGCGTAGGGGACAGGGCCCTATGAAGGACATGAGGGACGGACACAGGGACAGGGAGCGGGGACATGGAGCGGACTAAAGGGGGACTCATGACAGATGTGGCATCCTCCTGAAACCTGACAGAGAGAATAACACACGCACACACAACATACAGATATCATTACATGATTTACTGCCAAGGGAGGCTAGAATGTGACTTTAATAGACTAGCGTGAACTTATTCATAGAAAGTGTGAACTTATTCATAAAATCTGCTATTTCAACATCTTTACATTCCAATGGAAGGCATCTGTGCTGTTCAGTGCAAACACCTGAAATGGCTCCCAGCAGCACTTCTGTCTGACAGGCTAGGAAGTTCCCTGGTGGGTACATACTGATAGCAGAGGTGCTTTATTTAGTTACTATTTATTGCCTAATAACACATTGTAAAATAACAATTTATAAACTCCACATTCTATAAATACACTGAATACTGACTGTTCCATTGTTTTAGCCTCTCAGTTTCCCAATTGAAATGCCCAAGAAATTCCCATACCCAGTTGGAGTGCAGGTAAATTAGCAAGTTAAGTAGCTAGTAGTAGTTTGAGAGAAGGGACATGAGTAGCTAACTTGGATAAATAGAATTTTAGCTAAAATCAGGGTCTGGCTATTTCTGTTTCAAATCCCCTAACTACAGCACAAATCAGTCATTCCGCTGAAAGCTCTTACAGTAACTAGCTGATAAAAGAACATATCAAAGAACATTTATTTGCAACTTAGTGAATCAGTTCATTAGAATAGGTTTTCAACTTGTTAGCTTGGCAGCTTAACTAGTCAACACATTTAGCTTGAATGATTGTTTTTTTTTTTTTTTTTTTTTTAAAACACAAATATTATATTCACAATCATCATCTATAGTTGCTTGTAGTGCCTCACAATAAGTGTTGCACTCTCAACAATGGGCCCTAATTTGAATGATGAGCAACTGAAGCTAATCTAAATAGACAAAAGAAATTTGCATGGGCAAGATCTCAAGCACAAGCATTGATGAGCCAGTTCCATGCCCCAAAATGCCACACAATTATTCATGCAGACTTTGCTTGTTGGCAGACTTTACACTTTACCTGCCATTTAAATTAGAATGTTTTCTTAATCCACTTTGTTAATTTGCTAGCCATAACCTAATCTACCTAGTGGATGCAAGTCGTTATCCCTCACATACTGTGTCTGATGTCCTACAGGAGCCAGGCTATGTTGCTCACTTTCACAGAAAATACCACAAACTTTACTCAGTAATGACGCTACCACTCAGTAGGCTACTAAACCTGACCCGTGTCTTTATCAGTGATCTCATTGCACTCACAACTAGAGGCCGCGGGCAAACTGAGTGAGAGCTGAGTCAGCAGTGAATGCAGCGCAGCAAGGTGTGCTGGCCGTGACCTGGATCGGCCTGAGGTATTCGGAGAGGTGTGAGGGTCGGGTGTTGTGCTCAAGCTCTGACCGCGCGTGGGTCGCTCTCTCACCTGCCTGAGGGGGCCTCCGTCTGGCCCTGCCAGCCCCCCATCTGCTGCAGCTTGCTGCTGAGCTCATTGATGATGCTGGCCTTCACGCTGGCCATCGGAGAGTTCAGCCGACGGTCTATAAAAAGCGGCCCCCGCACCCCTCCCTCGCCCTCGTCTGCTCCCCCGCCCTGGCCCAGCCCCAACCCACGGCCTCGGTCCTCTTCCTCCTGCGTTCTCTGTCTGTGGGGGTGCTGGAGGAACGGAGCGGCACTAGGCTGCCGCCGCAGTGGAGGGACTGGCCTGCCGCTCTGATGGGTACGGATGTGTGTTGCATCATTGTGCATTTTGTAAGCTGCCGAGGAGTCCAGGGACTCTCTCCTATCCATCTGAGCTCGATTCTTACCGGCCATTCTGCCTCCCCCAACCTCCATGATTTCTCTTCTCCTCTCCACTCTCTCTGCTTCCCTCATACCAAGCTTGTCCAGGTGGTGGTCACTGCTGCTGTGGCTGTCCAGCTCCTCGATTCCAGAATCCACCACGGCCTCCTGCCACTCTCGCCGGCTCTCGATAGCTTTAGGGGGCAGCTGATGACCAGGGGCAACAGTCGTGGCAGCAGTAGTGGTGGTAATTGCATAAGGGGCCTGGCTGGTCGTCATGGTGGCATAGGTGACGGTGGTTGTCAAGGAGGCGTTGCCACGGTCCTGGCCCTGGGCTGGAGCAAAGAAGAGAGGCTGAGGACGATGGAGGGACTGAGCAGACGTTGCAGAGGTGGTGGAGGTGGAGGCAGGCGGAGGATTGGAAGGGTTAAGAGCAGAGGGGGATGTAGATGGAGGAAAGGCTTGCGGTGAGGGCAGGGAAGGGGAGAGTACGGATTGCGTGAGATTGGCTACTTCACTGTCATAGGATGTTAGACTGGATGCTGCAGAGTCCCCCGCCTGAGGGGAGGGTAAGGGGGGAGGATGCGGAGGGTGAGGATGATGTGGAGGATGAGGATGGTGTGGAGGGTGATGAGGATGAGGAAGGTGAGGAGGAGGATGAGGAGGATTAGGAGGCTGGGGCAGCATGGGTGGCGGTGGTGGCTGCGGGGGCAACGACTGGCTGGGAACACTGGTCAGGATTTGGGGCACCACCACCTGATTAATCTGTGGGGGCAGGGACTGACTCGAAGGGTTTGAATCAGTCGATGAAAGAACCATGTTGGAGGGGGGGATCTTGGGGCAAAGCTGCGGTGGGGGAATAAGAGGCGAAGGGGGGAATAAGTAGGGGTGAACCACGGCAGAGGGGTGGACCGGAGGCTGCTGCTCCTCCTGAGGCAGGTCGGACAGGGGCTGAGTTTGCTGCAGGTGCTGGGGCTCCTGCTGGGACTGGGTGGGCTGCACTAATGGCTGCGGCTGGAGATCGGACTGCTGCTGTGCGCCTGATAGCTTATGTTGCTGTTGGGATTGGGATTGCTGATAATGGTGCATTTGAGGTTGCGGTTGCTGCTGCTGTTGTTGTTGGGTTGACGGAGGGGCTCCTCGTTTTCCGCGATCATTGCCATTAGCAAACTGCAGAGGAGGTGGCAATGGGTCCACAAACACAAACTCGTCGTCCACATCTACAGACGGAGCTGGAGGGGGAAGCACCATGAGCCCCCCTCCCCCCTCCTGCACCTCATCAGCACCTGCCATGGTGTCTGTGGTCTGGGTAGGAGCAGCCGAAAGCGGAAGAGGCGCTGTATGGGAGTTGGGAAACCCTACGGAGTTAGCGTTAGCATCACTCTCCATCTGCAGGAAGGAGGGTCTGCGGGGCTGAGACTGCTGATTGGGAACTGGTGGGGGAGCGGACTGCATAGGGCCCCTCACATACACTTCCCCCCTCTCAGCCTCTCGCTCCCAGTCCCTTTGGTACTGAGCCTGGTACTGATTCTGGTACTGCTGTTGGTACTGATTGTGATACTGATACTGGTTTTGCAGAGCTGACTGTCTGTCCTCAGAGAACCTCACTCTCATACCCTCTCTTGCCAAGCTCTCCTTGTCCCGATCACCCCCCTCCCCAGACCATGGCCCGCTGCCAGCCATTCGCATCATCCTGGGAGACTGGGGACGGCTCAAGGGAGACGGGGCCGCCGAGGTGGGGGAGGAGCCTGTGAGGTACAGGGCGGGAGGATGTTGGTGTTGGTATACATAAGTGGCAGGCGGGTTATGCTGTGGGTTTGATGGCGACACTGTCGAGGGAAACGCCCCCACGCTCGACAACTGCCGGCCAAAGTGTCGCTCTTCACGTCGGGTCCGCCGATCATCTTTTAGTGCCCTTTCGCGTGCAGCAAGAGCGAGCCCTAGAGGCGAGGACGGATCTAGAACCTTCCCTGTGAGAGGATGGATGAAGGTGGTGGTGTGCGTATGAGTCTGTGGTGAGGCATACTGAGGCAGGCCGAACGCAGGGGGCATGCTGCGTCCCTGGGTGGTCAAGTTATCCCCAGAGAACAAGCCCTCATCAATGGATTTGGAAGGACGCAGTCGGGGGGATGTGGTCTCTGTTTGGGTAGTGGCGACATCCTCCAACAAGTCCTCCTCTGAGGAGTAGAAGAAAGAGGCACTCTTTCGCCGCGAGTCCCTGTAACGCTCTCGATCCCGCCTGGCTTTACCCATGGTGCCACCGCCTTGAGGTCCAGATGTGTCTGTTCTCTCCTGGGGCAGGGACGAGGGTAAAGACTGAGGCAAGGGTGGAGAAGGAGGGGGGCTGGCGGGCTCAGGCACCTCCTCTTGCTCCAGGTCAGGGGGTTGTTCCGCCTCCATGCTGCTGCCCTGGCTGGACCGGCCACTGCTGCTGGTGGAGGGCGCTTTGACGATGATCGTGGGGATGGGGATGGAGCTCTTGTCGTTCCCCGTGTCCTGCACTTGCGCCTGGGCCCCTCTCTGTGTTCGACCCACAGCTGCCGCATCCTCCACTTTGGGCTGCTTGAGCAGAGGGCCCCTGCCGCCAGCTCTCCGTCCGGTTGTCTTAGCGACCGCTTGCTGGGGTGGCGGCACTGCGGTCGCCTTGGCAGTGGCCATGTTGCTTGGGGGCGTGGCGCTGCTGTAGCCCCGCCTCATCCCTCCCATTTTGCCTCCGCCTCTCCATCCGGAATCGGACGACTCCCTGCGCGAGGTGGCCCGGCTGTGCTGGGGAGCCATGGCTGTCTGTGCGTGGGGCAGGAAGTGCGAGGAGGGGTGGCTGGGCTCCGACCTCCTGCCGCCGGCTGACAGCGGGGGCTCCGGGGGCGAGGTTTCAGGCGGCGGCGGAATGTCCTCGGGGCCAGGCACAGACAGACTGCGCGATAGCTTCATGGCGGGGGGATGCAGGAAGCCCTTCTCCTCATCTGCCACCCCTGTCGTAAAACAGAGGGAGGTAGAGAAAGCAGATAGAGCTTGATCAAAGGCAAAGCAAAAAAAAACTGCGACAGAAGCACCGCAAAGAGTTTAATCAATCTTCACCACACAAATGAGCTAACTTCAGCTCACAACCTGGCTCCATTATTTGAGTATGCATTCCCTGCTAAAATTAGGTACAGTAAGCTCATATTTTACAGCAACCCAGGGCTACAAATCATGCAGCAAATTGAACTGTTATTTTTTGCTAAATATGAACATGTATTTCCTCAGGGTATGTCATACCGTGCAAGTAGCAGATTTTGCTTTACACAGAGTTGATTTGAGGTTACTGATTCGGTCCAGGCTTTTTCATGTGGAAAATGTGTTTTAGTCATTTGCAACATGGACCACAGACCATATTGTTTGTCGTCCCATAAAAGCATGGTCGTGAGAAACAATTGTTCCAGTGATTGCAAAATACCTCCATTAATATGGACCACTATGCCAGTGAGGTCTCTCAGGTCACCCACACACAGAGGCAGTGAGGTAAGCTTGTTCAAATTTATCAGCAGTGACAAACAGGAGCTAGCGCACAGTGATAGCCCTAAGTCTCTACAGACATTTAATTCGCTTCATGCAGCTCAACATTTATGGCTCTGTGTGCACATTTCTAAAAGCATTGCAGTGCTAGAACAAGCAGCGAAATACAAACATCGCTACAGTCACAGCAAAATGGAAAGAACTCTACAGCAATGTTTAAATAGCCGTGTGTGTTTTTCTCCCCTGATTATGTGTCTCAAAGTATTTACTAAATTCAGGATTACACTTTGCTACTTAAAGGCCAGAGTCCTAATGAAGCAGACACAAACTATGATACAGTACATCTTATTCACTATACTGATGCACAGATGCAGTCTGGTTAAGTACAATAGAGGGATCTAGTTCAGCTGCAAGAAAACATGCCGGCATAGAGACGACAGTAGCTAATTTGTATACTTACATAGAACATATACTGTATTATTAAAATAATTTATTCACATCGAATGTTGTTGCAAAAGCACTCGGCAGGCTTTAGTAACATAAACTCACTAGAGAGGTAATTAAATCAAGTGCAAATAGTAGTCCACAACAGAAAAAGAAAACATACAGTACACAAAATGCACACGGTGAAAACTATATGATTATGAAAATGACTGGGTGATGCTATTTCTGGACTATAGCTCATCCATAAAATGATATCACCGGACCCATGAATATGGAATGGAATAAGATGCGGGGCTTAAAATCGTACTACTCCACAGATCGCTCATAAACCATTAACTGGAAATTCTACCTCTAAATGAAACCCAAAAGGTCTAACACAACTATTGAATAGCATATAATTATCACTCAAATGTCCAGAACTCTATTCAATAAAAGATAAAGATGAAGCCGACCATATTTATCAGACAACTGTGGAAACACCGAAGACTATTGATGGATGTCAACACTCCTAATGGACATTATTAGTCTATTAGGTGAGCAACTTTGCACTGATCACCATATTATTCAGAGATAAAGACATGCTTGAGTTTACAAACAAAACCTGTTATTTTGATTTATGTTAAACTGGTTATTTGATGCGCAAATTAGTCAAGATTGCATACAGTGAACAAATTGTAGCACGTGTTCTGCATGCTGAAGAAGTGAAGTGACGAAGCACTGAAAAATAGCGTCAGGCTCACCAATGGACTTCTGCCGCAGCATCAGCCCATGCTGGGTGGCGTGGCTTGATGAAAACTGGACTTGGTTATAACCAAACCCAGACCCTGATGACATCATGCCAACACCTGATTGTTCAAAACTTGGTTGCTAATAGGACAGACAAGGAGAGAACAGAGGAAGAGAAGAGAGGAAACCACACTCAGTATATAACAGGAATGATACTGTACATACACCCACACACACACACACACACACACACACACACAGTATGCCATAGCTACAGTCTATCAATTGGAAATATTTAACAGTCAAATTAACCACAACAATCAACTCTATAAGGTCTTCCACAGTCTCTCTAACCCATTTGAGTTGCATGGGGAGACTTTGACCAATATCAGATACTGACGCTCTTAAATCTACTGACCATCACTGACCAGAACCTCATTGACTTCCCACGCCAGTATCCTAGCCTAGATGTGTACTGTATCATGTGGACGCAGCATGTCTCTTGTGCCTAGATGTGTGTGCTCATAGGTGTTTGAGGAGTGCGGCTGATAACAGGACTCCTGGCTGGCGCTCACGTCTCTGCCCACCCTCGGAGCTGGGGGTTCTATTGCCATGGCGACGGTACCTTGTTAGTGTAATAGCCCTTATTGCGCTCTCTCCTCCCCGTGTGACCTCGCTGGGCCCCCCCCTCAGATGGACTAATGGTCTGCTGAGCGGCTGCCAGGATCTCATCCAGCTTATCTACAGAGGGGGGGTGGAGAGAGAGAGAGAGAGAGAGAGAGAGAGAGAGAGAGAAAGAGAAAGACAGAGAGAGAGAAAGTGGAGTGGGGGAGGGATTGAGTGAGAGAGAGAGAACGAGACAGAGAGATGAGGAACCAGTCCATGGCTACATGCACCTGCCATCCCACCTGCTGTGCAGCATGCTTTATGTAAGTTGACGTGAGTGTAGCATGTGAGAGCAGTCATTTGGCGCGCTCTTACTCAGTGCCATTTGATAGACGCTTCTCTTCTTGTCGGTGGTCTGGGATGACTCGTACTCTGAACAAAGAAAAAAAAAAGAAAGAATCCAGAGAAGACATTTGACAGTGACCTTCAAAAGAATCCCAGTGCAGTGCTTCAGTCAGTGCCCAACAGAAACTCTCTCCATTGGGAATGATGCGTGTATGCATGAAGCATTCTGGCAGCATATAATCATCAAAGTTTCTTGTAGAGAGGTCGAGATAAAGGTTGCACTAAATTGAATTTCAATTTTTTCTTTTTTTTTCCAGATGGAGACATTTTAAAGGGAACACGTAATTACCCGCTTTCTTCTTCCAGGGAGAGGCTGCTATTACAGGGGAGAGAAAATTTGTTAAAACTACTGCACGAGGCGCTGAAATTACATGATGTATGATTGTAACACCAAACCACGCCGCAGCATACATACATAGGAGGTCAAATGACAATGACAATTATGCCGATGACTATGGTGTGGATCACAATGGTGGCAATGATGAAGATGACGATGGTGAGGAGGAGGAGGAGGAGGAGGAGGAGGAGGATGGGGTCTTCATGGTCATACTGTATGTGTTCGTGAGTGTGAGCAGGAGAGAGAGGAAGGTGAAAATGGAGAGATTCACACCTTTCTCCACTGAAGAGGAACCAGAGAGGAGAGCAGAGCAGAGGGAGTAGAGGGTCAGTTGGGGCACCAACACACACGGCAAACACACACGCCATACATCAGGAAACACAACGTTTCTACTCTTACATCAAAACAACCATCTAACAACCATCTAACACAACCACAAGCGCCATCGAGCATTTTGAACATTCATATTCATTTGAATAGCATTCGGTTACACTTTACTTGAAGATATCTACATAAGAGTAACATGACACTGTCATGACAATGTGTCATAAACATTAATGTAAACATATTTTAGAAATGTATCATAAACGAATAGTGCATGCAGTATGGATGATTTTACTGAATCCACGTACCCATCTCCTCGAGTTCTGAGGTCATGGATTTGGAGCGCAGTGCGATGGCTGGGGGGGTTAGCCGTTTGCTCTGAGGGGGGGCTGTAGGGGAGAGAGTGGAACGGTGCCGTTACGACAGTGCTCATTTCACAATTTGCAATTTCATGAACTCTCCCTGCAAACTATTAAGAATCAGGTACAGTACCAGACTCCCCAGGAAACCCCACGAATCCAAAAGACTCTCACAGCAGTGACTCTGCCACGAGTACGAGGGGAGGCTCGTTTTTTTTGTGTTATGATTTACAAAAGTCATCGCAGTTGTTCAGCCGCTGCTATTGTGTTTCCTCTCCCACGAGAAGTCATGGCAACCAAAAAGGCAGAGCAAAAATCTCAATACTGAAGCCTCTCCCAGTAGTGCTGAGGAAAGATTCTCCTCTCGCAGATGAAATTGAGAGGGGAAAATGGACCTACTTCTGGCTAGCCCTGGAGCTTAGCAGCGGGAGAGGAAGCTTGAGAGTCCTTAACAGTGTGCCGGGAACAAGCATCACACACACACACACACACACATGGACACACACTATACCAACACTCTCAGTTTTATTGGATTTTTGCCTTTTGTTGCTTTCCAGCTCCCGTTACCTGCTAATGCCCCTTTCAAAGAGCCAATCTCAACCTTTTGCAGTGGAGCCGGCTGCTGCTGGCGTGCCTTCACCGCAGCTGTTTCCCCAGCACACACGCTGTCTGTGCAGCCCACAGATACAGCCCATCACGGAACAAAGAGCCAAGTGAAGGGGCTCTGGAGACGTCAGTAATTCTGCCTCCGGCGCTCTCCTGAGAGTGTGATAATCCCATATCTAATGCGGCGCCAGAAATAAACATGGCGGGGCCGCACTGGCACGCAGAGGAGCCCACAGGGCCCGCCGTGACCCCTGCTTGAACACTGACCTTTCTTTTTAGGCACCTCCTCCATCTCCGGGTTCCGTGCCACCATGACAACCTTCACCATGAGGCTGTTTCCTCCCTGCCGGATCATGTTCACCACCTGCCGGTGGCCCACCTTGACCACATTCTGCCCATTCACCTGCAGCAGGGAGAGAGGGAGCAAGGGGATTCTTCAGTTCCATTTGCTTTGATTAGGTACAGTACATTGCCGTATAATCAGGCGCAAAACGTTAGCACAAAAAGGCACCAGTGCCAAATGCACAGTTTAACAGGTCTGTATCCTCTATCATTAAGACAGAGGAGGTTAAGTACAGTAGTATGATGGAGGAATTTGTCCAGTATTATAATGACCATTAACTCACTGAGAGGATCAGAGGTTCAGGCAGGCTGAAGTGAATATGGTCATGATTATAGGTGTTATTTATACTGAGAGTGTCCACTTCTTCACAGGAACAGGAATTTTGTCTCCGTCATTTTACAAATGTTCTCCCAAGTTTCAAATTGAATTGCATTTCATATTGCCCAAAGTAAAACACATCAAATTAGGGGTTTCAACATGGTGTGATAGTTCCTACCAGGTCTGTATGACAGACGCCTGAACCAAAACTAGAGAAGAAAAAAGCCACTTAAAGGAAAGCAAGGGATCTCATACAGTAGGTGAACGTTTGACTACGTTAGTTGTGTTGAGGACAGAGGACTCCCTTTTAGCCATTTGAACAGAGATAGACGTAATCCACCATATTAGCGGTACCTATCTACAGAGAGACATCCGGCGTGTCATGTGGAGGAGCCCTTATGGAATAAGTACACGTAGGAGGTAATTGGACGATTATGTGCAAATGAACAGTCACAGCATTCACATATGCTCTTGCTTAAAAGGTGATATTTCTGCTGATACCTCCCAGCAAAGTAACACTGCACAGATGCTTCTGAGAAGATGCTATAAAAAAAACCTCTCTAACAATCACATGTTGGGATCAAACATTACTGCCTGAGATGGTTATGGTTTTGGTTGGTATTTAGTGCTTTTGTCCAAAGCGACATACAAATAAGAACAATACAATAGTCAGATATGTGTATAGTATACTGTATGTATAAAAGGATATTGATATGAAATTACAGAAGACAAAGCAAACTCAAATCCTTCCTCAAGCTCCCACATCACAACAGCATCAGGTGAAGCTTAAAATAGTTTTGCTATGGCAACAGACAGAAGAATGTACATTTCCCCTGAGATAAGTTTGATCAAAAACTGTGATTGTCTAGTGGTGTGGAAGGGCTTTGGGCCCTACTGTTAACTCATCTTATTCCATTTATGACCTACATGTAATAGAGAGAAGACTCACAATATTTTCAAACTCCTGATAGAACAATTTGGGGGTCATAGACTCTGGGCTAATATCTAGCCAGTACTTTGATTGGTGAGTGAGGAGGAGTAAGATCTAGAACAATCCAGCAGACCATTCCAAAACAGTAAGTCAGAGTCCACCACTATCAAGAGTGGCTCATGAATTAAGAATGTATGCAAACGACTGTATCTGTCAAGCTTCATATTCATCCCCGTGTCTTGATTTAGACTGATGAAATCATCTGGCTCAATAGATATCTGACCAACTAATATAAATGTCCAGTCAGGCCAGCTGTAAACTCAATTAGAGCATGGTCGATCGGACGTCCCCCTAATGTAATGTACTGAGCTCTACCATGCCATGGGCTAATGTTCCAATTTTCCGTCTAGATTCCATTAGATGTATCCCTGCATCCTGCTTCCACACACCTATCTTTGAGCTCTTATTTACAAGTACACAAAATATCTGTGGAATGACAGAATTGTCAGACTTAATTGAAGTGGGTGACCTGAACTTCTGATGAACAGTGACAGACATGTATGAGATATAAAGCCAACTGTTTTTGGAGTAGGAAAGTCAAGAGATGGCAAATGTTTTAAAATAATGCAGTTGAGACCTGTGGTTCAAATTGCTGCAGGTAGTTAAAACAAAACACTTTCTTTATGCCATCAACAACAAACAGGTGATCTGCCAGTCTGACTAGTTATCTGCTATATTAATAGTAAGCTACGATAAAAAAAAAAATAGGCTGTGATGGCTGGAACTGGTGGTATAGAGGACAGCAATACATTAATTCAGTTAGATGCTTAGAACATGAATATGCAATTAAGTATGATTACTAATATTCACTGGCACCAGTAGTTTGGTAACCACTGTCCTGGGGCAGCCACTATGGCTGATAACAGATTGATTATGGGTGGTAAGAATTGATGGGTGGTCAAACATAATTTGTTCTGTCACTTCTTAGTGCCAAATGCATTTCCATTGGACATTTGTACATTGACATAATCTTCTCTAAACGGACCATAAAGGGATCAGAAAGTCTCTATAAGGGTCTTACGGACCACCAACATTTGTTTTAGAGTCTGTTCTATTCTCAATAGTTCCTCCCTTATCACAATTTCTAACATGGAATGGCAGAATTCTGTATACATTATACTGCTAGTGACTTTATCTAACAGCTTGTTTTGTAAGCACAACCATGAAAAGCCTGATTTATTCATTTAATCCAATACATGCTGCCCAGAACATTTTAACCTCTACACAATATACTGTACAGTTCTTTCATGAGACTAGTTTTATGCAATTGATTTATGAGGCTACTACACACTTTTCACATGCAGGGTGCTATTTTGTGTAAAAATATGAGACATCAGACTGCACAAACACAGTGGATATTTGTGAAATAAACAGCTTTTAAATTGTACAATTGGGAGCAAAAAAAGGTTACAGAAAAAGACTAACTGTCATCCATTATCTCTTCAGGCAGCCATCTAAACACAATGTCCAACAGTTGTACCGAGTGTTATTTGGAAAAAGCAGGATAGTGACTCACGCACCAGCACAAAAGCAATGTCTAAAAAACCCATGCCCATTTAGTTTACACTGACAATGTTTACCACACAATAATGGCTTTTTTGAAACACATTTAGTCAAAAAGATCAGATTGCTACAATGGGGAACAAAATAGTATTCATACACAGTCGTAGTTATTGGCGGCAAAATGTCATGACAAATCAATCATTGGTGACCAAAACTAGTGAAGGGAGTTATTGAAAAAAAAAAGCAAAATCATCTTCCCAATGTTCCTCCTTGCTGTATCTGTACCTCAAGAGATACAGTGCAAAAATACTCCCAACGCTGTCACAAACAACTTTCCATTAGAAATATGTAAAATTCCCTCTATGAATTTCTATGAAATTCCCAAAAGCAACATGCTAGCATTTCAGAAAGTGCAATAAAACAACATTCCATGTGTCCTTTTGATCATGCCTATGTAGAGCACTCAGAAGTGCCCTCGGCGTCATCCCTTTCTCCTCCTAATCCCTCGTTTCCTCGCCTCCTTCCCTCCTCCACTTGTGATCCTAATGAGCCCTCGGCCGTTGGATTCATCGTCGTCACCAGCTTACCTTCAGCAGACTGAGGGCCAGGCTGACTAAGGCTGGCCAAGATGCGCTCATGAGTCACATACCAGCGCCAGAGAGCGAGGCGAGTTGCAGCTCTTGGCTCCTGGTGATTGACAGGTTCAGGGCTCGTTCGAGGCCGCTTTGTCCTTGCTCTTTCTGTGCCCCGGGGAGCTGAGATATTGCTCTGGCTTTGGTGGGCTCTATCTAACGCCATGCGCTCTACTCCTTGCCGATGTAAAGAGGTTTTTTTTTCTTTTTCTTTAAAGATCAGAACAAGGCCTCTCGGTACAAGTTCAAACTCAAATCAAAGAAATGTTATTTTTTGCTAGAACATGTCCTCAAGCAAGGAAAAAACAAAATGCTCCGGCATGCTCACTGAGTAAAGATACCCTCTCCTGAAAACACCAGCCTCAGACAAACCGTCAATGTTATCAGAAAAACATATGCAGTACTGCTTCAGATAAACAGAACCTGAGCACGGTGTGACCAAGTCTGTGTCTGCCGTTTTGGAGTGCTAAACTCTTCAGCGTCGTGTAGGTGTGGACGGCTGCCTCTCGGAGCGCTTCCCGACCCTGCCGGTGGGACTCCTAACAGCTTCCAACCATTCTTGGCTGTCTTGTTCCCGCGCCTCCGCCACCTTCACACCAGCAGGCCCCGTCGCCTGCCTCCTTCAACCACCCACCACAGCTTAAGACTCATTAGCCCGTTTCTCTCAGCGCAAGCTCGCATGTGCTGAGGCAGAGTCAGACACGGACAGATTTAAGCTCTGCGCCGTGCTTTACTATACACTGCAGTGTATGCATGAGCCCAATTCATTGAGGCGATACCATTGACCATGTACCACACATAAAACACTGGCATCGCAGTGCCAAACATATCCTGAACCAATGTGCCATCTATTAATCCACAAACATCAACAATGAATAGGTATTTCAAGCTATTGTCATTCTAGATGTTGTGCTACCCCTGTAACCCATGCATCTCTCAAATATGCCTCCGTAGACCGATCCTGAAGAACCCAAAAGCCAGCAAGACAGAAGGAGAGACATACTGTATATGGAAATGGGCAGAGAGTCCAGTTTGATGTCCACCTCACCTCAATGAGAAAGTCTCCCATTCGCAGTCCAGCCCTCCAGGCCACACCCCCTTCATCCACTGACTCCAGATACTGTAGAGCAGGGAAGGCTGGCGTGGGAGTGAACTCTTCAATGGGAGTCTGAGCTACAGAGAGAGAGAGAGAGAGAAGGAGTGAGAGGGAGGGAGGGAGGGAGTAGAGGAAGGAATATGAAAAGAAAAAAGACAGAGAGAGAGAATAAAGGACTGGTGGAGAGGAGATGATAACATGATTTTCTCCTTTTTGCATAATGTGCTATAAACAACAACTTAAACTGTTTAGAGAGGCAGGACGAGAGTGTGGATTGTGTGTGGAGAGAGATAAGAGAGAGGGGGTATAAATACAGGTGAAGTGGAGGACAGAGAGAGCTGGACTGGGACTCACCTTTAGCTCCTCGAAGCACAAAGCCAAAGCCCTCATTGTCCTTCTTCTGTAGGAGAACGGTCTTCTCCTTTATGATGTAGTCACTACTCCAGAGAGAGAGAGAGAGAGAGAGAGAGAGAGGACAGAGAGAGAGAGAGTGAGATGGAGGAAGAGCAGAAGAGGAGAGCAGGGAGTTATAAAGGGAGAAGTCATTTCGGGGAAACAACACTGCCGCTTGTTTATTGCTGTGACAAATCTGCCAGCCCTCTCCCAGCAGTCCCCTTTCAGAACAAAGACAGGCTCCTCTCAAGCCAGCAGAACAGGGGCTGGGGTGAACTCCCATATTTACAAGCACACATCCACACCACATTATAGCCCACCGCCGCGCTACCTAACCCGAGGCTTATTTCCCTGCCGACACGAGGGACGACTGCACCGCAGAATGGCTCATGCCAGGGGAACGAGGAAGAGTGGCTCTAGAAGACCACTGTAACATAGTGGAATAAGCGTCCACCCTGTTGTTTTGCTCCCTCTCCACAGATGATGATTATCCTAACCTCACAAATCCTGCTACGGACATAACACGTGTGCCAATGCAGGATTCTCAACAACATCTCCCTCCTAAAATGATTCATGACAAACAGATAACCAGTAGCCCCCCCACACCCCCTTAACAGACAGATGAGCAGTTTGTCATCCAAACTCTGGATGGAGGGAGTGGGTCATGGGATTTCAGCAGAGGTGCCGTCATCTAAGCCAGTCCAGTCCACATGCTGATAGCAACGGCTCCATGACTCTGATTCAACACAAGGCAGCTGTGTTCCCATGGGAACCCCAGACAGAGAAAGTAGGTGAGGTTAGAGCGTGTGGGTGCTGATTTTTTTTTCCCATTCTTTTTTTCATCTCCAGGTTGGTGTGTGTGGGGGGGGTCTGAGCCCCCCCTCCCCCTTTGAAGTCATGCTTTCCCGCCAGCTGATCAGTAACGGTAACGGCAGCTAACGCGGGAGATTCCTAATAAACGCCTGACCCGAACCCTCGCCTCGTCCAGTGCCTGCCGCACGCACGCACTCAAACGCAATACACTGTCCTTCACCCCACGGGATTAACCTCTGTGTCGACTCTCTCTCGTGCGCGCTAGCTTGCCTTGCGAATCGCCCGCGCGACGGGACGCACCGCCGCGCTTCTCCCTCCCGCGCGGCTCGGCTCCACGCCGCCGCTGCGAGCGTTTGTCTCCTCCGCTCCGTCATGACGCGGGTGACATTGTAATTGCCCGCGGAGCCGTTTGGCTGCCCTGGGCTTTTGGCGCAGCGCTGGTTCTCCTGCCTGACTGTCAGACTGCATCAGGGTTAAACAAGAGGCGCTCTCAAGAGCAGGATCTGAGCCTGGATACTACAGCTACAACTGCACACACACACACACACACACACACACACACACACACACACACACACACACACACACACACACACATATACCACACTAATGCACACACATATAACCACACACATGCAAGATAACACACTACACACATGCTTACAGTACACACATGTATGATCAAACAAATACACAATAACAAATATAACAACATACAAACAGAATATACATGTGCACTTACATACTGTAAGTGCACACACACACACAAACACACACACACACACACACACACACACACACACAATCACAGACATGGACAAACATGGATGACATTAGGAAAACATTTAAAATGCAAATGGAAGTGAACAAAAATGCTGAACAAACACATCTCTATCCACTGTCAGTGAGTCCTGCCCTGTGAGCCACGTGTATCAACATGTCCACTATTCTCATGGGGTCCTGGTTAGAGGTTTACAGAAAAAAAGAATACAGTGTAGTACATTGCAGTGGCACTAATCGATATTCATTTATATCGATGCTAATTTATCAATTCGTATACTGATATCCACAAGGTGGCGCAAGTCCTCGTACTTCTCCTACATCACAGCGGAAATGGAAAAGTGTTTAGAACACATTGTGGCAAGACGGCTGCGGAGACTCACAATATATAAAATTGAACATATACACGGAAGAGATAAATGGCAAAGTATTGCAGAACTGAATAGCAATCGCACTGTGGCCAAAATATTGTGATAATATCGTGACTTTGCCACTGTGACGATTCCCACTCTTACTTAACGCTAGTCTGCAAAGAAGCACATAAAATGATTGCAATTGAAGCTACATTTGAGAGAAAAGTAAAAAAAACTGAAACTCCACAACACAAGCTTTTGGCAGCCATCTGTGACTCTCTCGTTCTCTCTCTCTCTCTAACACCTTCCCTCTCCCTCGCTTTTTCACACCCTCTCTCTTCTCCCTCGTTGTATAGTCTCTCTTCTTGTCACACACAGTGGTAAATATAGCCAAACAAATTGGATAGATTTGCAAGCACAGACACGGAGAACTAAGAGCCCTCACCCTTACAACCCCACAATCAGCTGAAAGACAAACGCATCACCCATGCACAAGGGGCGGCTAACAGCAACGCTCCTGAACTTCCACTGGGCGGGCACCTGCTCCACTGCACGGGAGCATCAGGTTTCTGGGGGGTTCAGCAGGTGCAGGAGTTAGCATCAGCTGTGACCACCATTACCCCCCCACAACCCCACCACTAGCGCCACTACCGCCACATTAACCTGAAGCTGGACTCAACTCAACCGTGTCAGCACTTGTCACAGCCTAAGGTGTACAAACACACACAAGCACTCACACACGCACGCACACACACGCACACACACACACACACACACACACACACACACGCTGCAACCAAATTCACTGCTAAACGATGATCAGCGACAAATGAATGGCTGCAGTCCACCCTGCACACACTGGCTATACGGCTTACGTTTGCAGCGCGTTTGTCTCAGCGCAGTGGCAACGTAACCTGTCGAGGCTGGCGGAGGCAGCGCTCACTCGTATCAGCGCTCGGCGCGGTGCGCGTTCAGCAGCCGATGATGTGAGGCAAGGGCAAACGTAATCCTCCCAGCACTCGCCACTGCATGTCACCAACTAGGAGTACCACCCTTAAGACTCCACAGGCGCGCGCACACACTCACACACACACACACACACACACACAAACACACACTCACATCACAGCACAGCTAATTCAGCTGATTCTCTTACAGCCATAAGGATAAGGGCTGTACAGTCAGAGAAATATAATCTGGGGAGCTAACACAGCCCCCCCACCCCCCTCCCCAAGCTATCCCTGCAGTGTGCACAGTATGGGCAACAATTTGGATTGATCCTCTCTACCACACAGCATATACAAACACTGACACACAAACACACATTTGTGTATGCACAAAAAAAACAAATACACACACACACACACATATGTACAGACTTGTACACAGACAACTAACAGTAATATTGAGTCAGCAGTACATTAAATGGTGGGCTGTTATTGCTAGCAACAAGCGAGTAGCTACGCAAAACAAACACACACACACACACATAACAATTGCTACTCTCCGATTCTGTCTGTCATTTTGAATTAGCCTACAACAGAAACATCTGGATGAAAATGTCATATTGCATCTCTATCACCCACTAACTCAAACACAAACACACACACACACATACACACTCACACACACATACACACTCACACGATGACTCATACTCACAGTGACATGCACTGGCATGAACACACACACACAAACACAGTAATTCAGTGCTGAAACATAGATATTCAATAATACTCTACAGAAAAATGCAAAGACTAACACTGTCACACACATGCACACACACTCACACACACGCTCACTCGCTCTCACACATACACACGCAAGCATGTGCTTGCGCGTGTACACGAGCCCACACACACATACAGAACGTCAGATTCACAATGCCACATACATAGAATCAGTCACAATCACAAAATCACAGTAACCGTTACAAAACACCAGCCTGAAGACACACACACACACACACAAACACACACACACACAGAAGAGAGACACATACACATACAGAGACAAATAACACAGTCATGCACCTCTTCTCTGCGTCTCTCCATCCCTCCTCACCCCCTCCCTCCATCCTCGGCAGAGAACGAAAGAAGAGGAGGAAAAAAAAACGAGAGACGCTACC